>NC_057389.1:80136767-80451390 GCF_019320065.1 Cervus canadensis
TCAAATATCTCATATGAATCTAGTCCTAACACAATAAGATTTAAACACCCAGATTCTATTCCAAGCATCCAGGGAATTTTTGAGCTTAAAAACATTTCTACATCTCCCAGATAACATGCAATTTCTCATTTGCTCCATTAGTTTCTACTCCTACAGAATTAACTTATATCACCTCATTTATCCAGATTTCAACCCTCCAGAATTCTCAAGCAACCAAAGCATCTCATACTCTGATAGTTCAAAATAAAAGAAAGCAAGAAATAGTAATAAAAAGGCAAAAGTTAACCAAACGATTAAAAAGAGAAACAGCCCAAAGAATAACTGAACATACAACTTCTGGAGGTTGTTAGAAGGCAAAATTCTGGTTTTCTAATGACCAGGCCTGGCCCTTTGTATAAAGGTCATAAAGCAATGGGGAAATAAAAGATGATTGGAGAAAAAGAGCAAAGGAAAACAGAAACAGCTGTTGATAAGGAGAAAAGAGGATGGGTCAGAGAGCCAGGCAGCATCCACTTAGTGAAAAAGAGAGCAGAGGCACCCATCTAAGAGGGTCCCCCTCTCTAAATGGGTCACTCAGCCCTGTGAGTGCCAACACCAGAGCAGGGTGTGCCCTGCACCCAGAATACAGCCTGAGGCCAACCAGTTCCCACTGTCACCTTGGGGGGAAGGCTGGGAGCCAGACCAGGCCAGGAGAGCCCTCAGACCTTACTGTAAGTCTAAGTCCAGGGAGGAGACAGACAGAAGATTGGCTGAAAACATCATGAAAGGTGGGTTAGGCGGAGCTGTCAAGAAGTCCTTAGACCAAAGGGGCAAACAAAGGCGCTCCAAGCGGTCCAGCATTGGGTCTGTCTTCACATTCTACCACGCACAGTGGGCTACGAGCAGCTGTGGGGGCCTGGCCTCAGTGCACCTCGGTGATGGATGTCAGAGTACAGCGGCTGGCGCCCTTGGTCAGTCATGCTTCCTGCAGCCAGAGGTCTTCGAAGCACATCTGAGTGACCACCATGTCCCCCACCTCATTGGATAAGTAGTGTAACTGAGTCAGAGAGAAGTTAAGTAACTTCTGAAAAGTCAGAGCTAGTTAGAGGAACCAAGGCTTTGATGTTCTGGTTTCAGAAGCCATGCTGCTGAGCACTATGCTGTAGGCTGTCTCCTATCTAAGCCTACATTTTTCACACCTTCAGAAACTGTTTAAAATTCACAACATTGTCTGTAACAGACAACTTCATGTGCTTCACTGGGAATACAGCATTCAAGAAAAGGCAATCTACAATAGTTTCAGTAGATGCCCATCAAAGCACAGTTACTACATTCATAAACTACCAAAATTAGGAGAGTATTTCCTAAGCCTAGATAACTACAGAGCAATCTAAAAAAATAAAATAAAAATCACACATCCAGAATGACTCCTGAGCCCATGATGTGGAATAATTGAAATGATCACTATTTCTTGTTTTATTTCCATCCCACCCCCCTGCCCTTGACAGCGCAAATCATTCTCTGTCTGGTCACTATGCTTTTTAATAGCACAATATCAGTCAACTCTATTTCATTAGGTCCTTCAAATCTTAGAATACCTGATGTATGTTTCCATTCTCTAGGACCGAGCAAGGCCAAATTCTGAATGAGAAACCAGGTAAATAGTCCTGTATCACTGGGTGAAGATTTTCTTAGTAGACTTGGAAACATGTCTCAGTATCCTAAGTTTCTTTCCTACAAGTAAACATTTCTAGAAAAATCTTTACAGAAAAGGGACTACAGAACTGAAAGCCCTGGAAACAAAAGCTGCATAAGGGATTCTCCAGGGCCTTTCATTACATCTCAGGCTGAACCCAGTCCATCTGTCACTTGCTGTCTGGCTCCAGCTCTGGAGGTCAGTGCAGACACCCTTGGCCCCCACAGCAGCCCGGGACCCTCGTCTAATCCCCTCTGTGGCCAGGACTGCAGCCAGCACCCAGTGCCCTGGAAGCAAAGACATAAGGAACCAAAGCCACTCCTCATTCATGCCTCACACCCAGGGGCTCCAGGGGCCCAAACTTCCCATTTCTTTAGAGTCACCTGAGAGTAAACCTATTAAATTGTTCAAGATTTCGAGGGCCAGAGAAAAGTTATCCGAAACTAAGTAAAGTCTCCTGGAAGCCATTCAGTGGAGAACATCCACGCTCTGGCTTCCATCCAACTATCCATTCAAATTTTGCACCCAGGGGCACTCATTTGGGAATCACAGTGTCCCTGGACTCAGAATCATACATATGGCAGGTCTTTTGTCCTCTTTCTGGGCCTCAGATTGCTTAATAAAATACATTTCAAGTGTCTTACTCCCTCTGCATGTGACAGACAAGCAGGAACTTTAGCTTTTATATAGAGAAAATCCACTAAAAGCAAAAACCTATTTGTATTAATTTGTTTTCCTTATGATAGTTCAGGAAAATAACTGCCAAGAATAATGGTCCCAAATCCTCTAAATCTGAGTCTGGTCTGAATGTGCAATGTATGAGGCCACCCCCCCCATCCACCCCCACGAACACACCAATCCCAGAATGCACTGGGCTCCTGAGACTACAGCTGGAGGCAGCTGGCACATCTCAGATCTTAGGTTTCACCAAAAAGTGGATCAAGTGGGAAATTTCAGCTGGGTGGGGACTGTGGGTGGTTTTTCCCTCAGACTGGGTGTGTGAGAATGTGGAGGTGTCCTTTCCTCACCATCCACCAAGCTAAGCTTTCCAATGCACAGACAAACGTGAAAACAATCTCCCTTTTCTAATACCCTGTTAAACCCTGGGAAATCGCCCACTTGTAAAAAAAAAAATGTCCTTGGCTTTTTGTTTGTTTTTGTCTTGGGTAAGCCTGCCTTCAAGTACCGCCCAGAATACACCAATCATTTTTGCTGTATGTGACTCTTAAAACTGTGTTTTTCACTATGAAGCTTGACTAGTCAGGACTCAATACTAAGATTTTCAGCACTGAAACTCTGAAAGTAACTCATGTCAGACGGGCACACGCCACAGTCCCTATATCCTTTTTGGTGATTATCAACTGAAAACAGTGATGATGACCCAAAAGAGGATAGTGATGCAAAGCAAACACAGTTATCTCCCCAAATGCCCCACTGATCCACCACCTGAAAGGCAGAGGGGCATATTAATTTCTCAGAGAAATCAGAGTATTCCTCTGGTTAAATATCAAGTTATGTTACGTGACATTCTGAAGAAAACAAAAGTAGACAATAGACAATACAAAGTGTGACAACTTAACTAATAGTAGTAACATTGTGTACAAATTCAATTTTATCCTCTGGGCTTCAGAGAAGGCAGGAGACAGACCAATAACAAAAAAGGATCTCTTCCTCTCAGGAAAATGCCCACTTGTGAATTTTTACTCAGTTCCAGGGGAACTACCTTCATAGCTCCTTATACAGGAAAGGGGCAGTTTTCCTGTTACATTGGTAGGAAGAGCTAGTCTAGTTCCCTAGGTTACAAAGGCAGTGACAGAGCAAGAAACCGGCAGGATTACCTGGGTAAGGACCCTAGCGTGGCAAGAAGACTCTGGACCCAAACAATAGGTATTGATAATTTAAAAGAGTACGTTACAAACGATGAGGGACATAGACTTATTCCATTTTTGCTTTTAAAACGACACACATAACTAATATCCCTGTGGGTCAGAATTCTAGCTGTCTTCCTAGTCTCATGAAAGTGTGCACCACGTTCCCAGCACACACCCCCTGCTTCACTCCAGGCCGGTCACACCAGTCTCACCCTGCTCCTCCTAGAAAGTCTGCCCTATGTGCCAACTTCTTTCCTGTTGGAGAAGAAGCTGTTCCTCCACCCTCTCAGCTTCTGTGGCTCTGGAGCCTGTGGACTGAACGGACAAAAGAGAGATTAGGAACAAAAATTTCCACCAGGCCAACCTGAGGACCCAATCTGCTTTCAGGGCATGGGGCATGCAGAGCTAAAAGTGCTTATTTTAATGTCCCATGACTCCAATCAGATTGATAAAATTCTCAATTTCATGACTATCTAAGCTTAATGGGAATTCCTAGAGGGGAAAAAACGTATTATAAACTGAACACTGAAGGGATAGCCTTTTCTCATTCAGCCATGTCTCACAAACCTGTTATTAGAGGCACAGGTCACAGACTGCTCCCTCCCACCTGCATGTCACCACAGTCACCATTCCTTGAAAAGAGACAGAATTTCCTTCTTCCTTTATGGTTAAGGTAAGTGAAACACAGCTTAGACAACTAGGTGTATGTAGGAAAGAACTAGTTTAAAAGATAAGGAAACATGTGATTGTCAAGAAGTTCTTACTCATATGAGCTAAATTAGACTAGGCAATAAAGAAATTCAAATCTTACAAAGGACACCAGGAAACTGAAACTGCTTCCAATGACATAAACATAATAGGGGAAAAAATTTAAAAAAGAAAAAAAAAAACCAAGCAAGTGACTGGTTGCACTCTCCTTATACTTAAGAGCAAAATAATACCAAGGTGGGTATACCAGACTTTTTGCTTTGCTGCCAGTGTAGATATGTAGCTACTTTCAGCCTCATAGAGCAAATCAATAGATCAACACTTAATGTACTGATTTGTTATTTACATTTCTAATCCAAAGGGTAAGAGAGGACACGCTCCATTTTGCTGAGCATATTTATGAAATAAATTACCAAAGAAAATGGGCTTCCCTCATAGCTCAGTCAGTAAAGAATCTGCCTGCAATGCAGGAGACCCGGGTTCAATCCCTGGGTCAGGAAGATCCCATGGAGGAGAGCATGGCAACCCACTCCAATATTCTTGCCTGGAGAATCCCATGGACAGAGAAGCCTGGCAGGCTACAGCCCATGGAGTCTTGAGTCGGACACGACTTGGCGACTAAATCACCACCACCAAAGAAAATACCCTCAGCTGAGGCTGTCCTAAGATTCAGAACATCTCTAACTGGCATGGTTTTCTATGATCATCCCAACTAGATTTAGATTTCTAATCCAAATCTCTTCTCAGAAAAGCAAAGAAAAGCCAAGACACCTGTTACACTTAGGTTTGGTTGCAAGTCATAAACAAAACACTGTGACTGCAACAGCATAAACAAGATAGATGGTCATCTCTCTATCTCAAAAGAGCCGAGGAGTTTGCAGTCCAGAGGTGATTCGTCTGCACATAGAAGTCCTCAGGAGCCCCAGCTATTCTAATACATGGCCACACCTTTGCTGTAACAGACTAGCAGGTGCTGTCTGTCTTCATCCAGGCACTCACGCACCCTCCACAAAAGGGAGAGGATCGATGCTGGAGTAGGAAATGAGCTGTCTCTACCAGATCCAAATCTTACCAAACACATAAAAGGGATCACAACATGCCGCCCCCAAATATGCCACTTTGGCAGAAGAATTCTCCTTGAGCGGAAGGCAATTGAGAAAAAGCAGACACAGGAAAAGCTCTCTGCTCATCTCCCATCAGCCTGAAAGCTTAACTTGCCTTGTGAAGATGTCCTCCTCTCTCACACCCAGAAGGAAAGAACCACCTTTATCACCAGAGCTTAAGACAGCACCCAGACGAGTCCGCAGAAACTAAACCTTACTATTGACAGATAACCCTTTCTTCCATTATGTTTCCCCATATACTCAACATCCCAAAATTTACTACCCCTAGCAACTAAAGCCCCCTTAACTTCATCTTTTCAATTCGCCACCATTCACTGCCCTTTGTTAAAATGGAACGTAAGTCCCCAACAGTAACTACTTCTTGGGTTTCCACTTCATTTGTAAGAAGGCCTCTATGTACATGCATTTTAGTTGCTCAGTCATGTCCAATTCTTTGGGACCCCATGGACTGTACGGACTGTAGCCTGCCAGGCTCCTCTGCCCATGGTGATTCTCCAAGCAAGAATACTGGAGTGGGTTGCCATTTCCTTCTCCAAGGGATCTTTCCAACCCAGAGATTGAACCCAGGTCTCCTGCATTGTAGGCAGATCCTTCTGTGCCACCAGGGGAAGTCCCCTCTCTGTACATAAAATAATATTAAAATTTGCATTTCTTTTTTCTGTTAATCTTTTCCTCAGTTTAATTCACAGGGCTCAGTGAAAGAACATAAGAGTGAGGAAGAATTTTTTTTCCTTCCCCACACATACAAATAGAAGTCAAACCCTCCACAGAGCATCCATTTATTTCTTTATTCAACAAACATTTACTGATTCCATACTATGTGGGAGGAGAGACAGAAAACTTGGTTAAGCTCTGCAAGGTCCTGCCCTCACAGAGCTTTCCTTTAGTGAGAGAAGCAGACATTAAACAATTACTGGTGCAGCGCTTCCTAGTGGCTCAGTGGTAAAGAATTCTGCCCATGCCGGAGACACAGATTCAGTCCCTGATCCGGGAAAATCCCACATGCCCCGGAGCAACTAAGCCTGCGAGCCTCAACTACTGAAGCCTGTAAGCCTAGAGCCACTGCTCCTTAACAAGAGAAGCCACCACAATGAGAAGCCCATGCATTGCAACAAAAAAAGTAGCCCCTGCTCGCCACAACTAGAGAAGAGCCCTCAGAGCAATGAAGACACAGCACAGCCAAAAATAAATTAATTAATTAAAAAAAAATTACCAATGCATCAGAACCGTGGGGATGCAACAAGGAGATCTAACACTGGGGTGAGAAAGATCATATGAAACTTTCTGTAACCTAACCTTCCTTATTATTTTTAAGGAATAGACTAAAAAAAAAAAAAAAGAAATAACAAACCAGAAGTAGATCTTGTAAGTTCAATCACAGCCCTGAAGTGATTTCCTGTAGTGACTGACTTGGAGCCATAGAACAGCCAGCACTAAGCTGCTTAATGGTAAACAAAGGTCAGCCAGGGAGACTTCGCTGGAGGAAATCGGCTGTCCAGTTAAAAAAAAAAAGCCTCTTTTGTTTCTGGAAGCTACTAAAAACCCAAGCCCTGCAAATCATTTGGGCAACACAGAGGGAACAATTGGGCTTTCCCCTTTTTCAGAGGATGCACTTTATGGAGACGAATCCTACTGGGGGAGAACAAGGGCAGCCCACTGACTTGGTTCTTCATAAAGATCCGGGACTGGGGGGATGGCGTGACTTCAGCCACTTAGCCAGAGCAGCACGCAGACTGCGGCATCTTGACCTGGGAGGGAGGGGGCCCTTGGTGGTGCGGAGGCTCTGAGCAGTCTGGGAGATACCAGCAGCAGCCAGCTCTCTGCTTTCATGAGAAAGAATAAAATGAAATCCCTCAAGGAGGAAAGGAGGGAGTGTAGTCATGAGAAAGTCCTTGTTACATGTGCAGAAGTCAGAAAATACAGTGGGGAGCGCAGACTCAGCTTACCTGTGTTCATATGAGAGGCTGGAATGATCTGCCACTTACTAGGCAGCTAAGGCAGACTGCCGAGGTAGGCTCCTTGTGCAGGGCAAACTACGAGAATAAAAAATTCACTGGGTCATTCCTACAGAGTCTACAGCCTGAAGCTGTACAAAATTTCCTGGTACTTTTTCCTCAGAGGTTCTTTTCCATTTCAAGAGGTTAAAATCATTTGATCACTCTGTTTTGGCATAGCTAGAATCTGGATTTAAAACACCAGGAAACACTGCAATGATTATGCAGAATTCTTTTAAGTTAGGCCAGGTCATTAAGTCAAGAAAAGAAAGAAAAACCTTCAGTGAATCATCTTTGTTATTCTTACCACAGTTTGTTACATTTTTTAAATGAATAACTGAGGGAAGTAATATAAAACTGACAAGTTGCAATTCAAAAGAAAACAAGATGCATCCCTGAGACACTGTCCCCTCCTGTTATCCCCATAAAAGACAAGGCCATGTGTCATCTCCTCCCCCAAAAAGAACACAGGAAAAGACGGTCTCATAGTCCTCTCGTGAGGACTCCTCTCACAGACTGTTTGAGATTATGAGCAAAGAGCATTTCCTGGCTCACAGCTGAATGTCCTCATTTTAATTGCAAACTCAATCCCTAAACTGGAGAAAATGTCTCTTTTCACTCAGAAGACTTTTTCACAGCTGAAAGCCAATTGGAATGAGTTCACCAGCTCAAAAGGAGAGATTCAGTGGTCTGGCATGTGGCTCACTGCAATCCAAGATCAAACCAGCTCCAGTCATGGTTCTTGGGTTCCTCTCAAGAGTCCTAGGTTAAGACTTCCTTAAAGGGACTCTGAGCTCATCAGAGCACTGGCAATCCCACAACAGGAGTAGCCCAGTCTAAGGAGCATCTTTCTGACCACACACGAGACTATGCCCATCCTCCCCACTCCTTTCCAGATACGGGTCTATGCTGACAGCCTAGGTCTAGACCTGCCAAACAGGGGCTAACCGCCACACTGTGCGGTCTCTCTCAGACCCTGTTTGTCAAAGGAATGACCTTTGAGTCAGAGGTGACCCCCATCAGTCCAGATCTCTGAGCTTCTCTTAACTAAATCAGTGCCCCTGGGCTGGCCCAGACCAGCTCCACACAGAATACAGGGAGCTCCACCGCTTCTTCCAGTATCACTATGTGTCTATTACACTTTACCCAGAAAGTTCTAACATCTGACATCACACTCGTATTTTACAATAGTGCTGGGAAAAGTATTGGAGGAAGATTATGCCCATTTTACAGAGGAAGACATAGGCCTCAGAAGAGATGTGGTTTTCCCAGTGTTACGAGGCACAGAGTTGAAAGTGGAATCCTGCCCTTCTGACAGCCCTGATTCAAAAGATTAGAAATCCACTGAGCCACATCAGAAAATGCAGTTCACATCTGGTTCTCAGCCTCTCTTCCTTTTCCCACTTCTCTTTAACCAGCAATGACTTCTCCGGGTACCCACTTTCCACTTGGCTGTTGGCTCTCTACAGGATCTCCTGTCTTTGTCAACTCTACCTCCAACTATCCCATTTGTCGAAACTCATCTCTTCCACCTCCCATTCTGTTCTAACCAACTCTGAAATTTCCCTGACTGGCTGCTTTTGGAAGCTGATGACTTCTATTTTTTATGAAGGGTCATGACGAATAGCCCTAAGTAATGATAGCAGAATCTAAATGAATTTCTTCATTGGCTGATCATCAGAGCCTAAGGAAGTAAAATGACATGTGACAGAAGACATTCTGCAGAGTGGGCAGAAGGGAGTATTTTTAACAAATACTCTGGTAGAAGTTGCTAATTTTCCCCCATTAATCATTTTGTCCTCTCTCAACAGAACACCCAAGTTGTGTCGGAGTACACAGCTCCCCAAAACAAAGGTTTGTTTCTCAACCTCCCACTCAGCTGTATATGCTTTGTGACTAAGTTTTGCCATGTGATGTGACTTGTTGCAATTGACAAGTGCAACTTCCTGGTCACACCCTTAAGTGGAAGAGTGCCCTCCCTTACCCAAGTATGTGGTAGTGATGAGTCATCTTTCATCAAGCAGAATGATCAGAAGCTTCAGGCCCAGACACCAGGGGGTCAACAGTCCACCGTGGACTACCTACATCTGGACTGCTAAGTAGGAAAGAGATTATTATCTTGTCAAGCTTTCATTCTCTGCAGTCTCTGAAAGAGAAGCTAAAATCACGTCCTAAATATGGGCCTTGACTAGAAGTCTAGAAGCTGTTTTCATTCTTCTCGGTATAAACACTGCCTTTAGCTGAGAAGGGTCAGACTGGGGCAAGCATGATTCACCAGAGCCCAAAGAATAAAGCCTCAGAACCTTTGGCCTGGAAGGAAATGTGTGAAACTTGGAAAGATCATCTGAGCTGTGGCTCACCTGTGGTTAACTGGCATGCACAGCCTCCTTCCAAAAAAATTTAAATTCGAATTTTTTTCTGAAGGCTAACACCTAAGTATAAATCAAGCACTTAGCCAATTTTGGCCCATGGTCACCACATGGCCCAGCCTATTCATTTTACAGATGAGAGAGCTAGGGCACAGAAAGTTCAGATTACTCCTCTAAGAACATTCAGCCTCTTAGAAGCAGAGCTGCGCTGAGGACACAGGGGCTCCACCTCCCAGACCTGCACCACCTAGACATCTAGCTGAAGCCCCAAGCATCTCAGCTCCCAGACAAGCAGGCAGGGTCAGGGACAGCATCATTTTCACTGACTCAGGATTCAACATTTAAGGAAAGGTCAGAGACGCTACCTTGTTGAGCCTTCATTCTTTGTAGTCTCTGTTACAGGAGCTAAAATCTACTCTGTCTACTTTATTTCTTCCAGAGCAGTTCAGTCCTAACACCATTAGGCAGGGAGAAGATTGTCCCCATCTGGGGACAGCTATGTATAAGATGCCTGAGTTGGCTGAGAAGGACATCCACATGGGAGATGAGACCAGCACCCTCAAAACCAGAAGCAGGTGAGGGAGGTGTCCTCAGAAAGATGGGAGATTAGTTACTCCAGTGAGAAATACATCAAGGGTAATGAGTAGTTTCTTGCTATCAGAGTTGCAAATACCAAAAGAGAAATAACTAAAATGAACCCTGTGATGCTGGGCTGGATGTGGAAGTTCTGATGTGAACTCCTAGCTCTCAGTATAAGCAGACAGATTCAGAAGTAAACACAGAGGTACCTGTGTATACAGTTGACCCTTGAACAACACATTAGTTCACTAACCCTCTGCAGTCAAAAATACACATATAACTTAAAGTTGGCCTTCTGTATACAAGGTTCTGATCCTGCAGATTCAACCAACATATGACTGTGTAATACTGTAATTCTGTTGAAAAACATCTGAGCCTAAGTGGACCAGTTCAGTTCAGTCGCTCAGTTGTGTCCAACCCTTGCGACTGCGTGAACTGCAGCACGCCAGGCCTCCCTGTCCATCACCAACTCCCGGAGCTTGCCCAAACTCATGTCCACCGAGTCAGTGATGCCATCCAACCATCTCATCCTGTTATCCCCTTCTCCCCTGCCTTCAGTCTTTCCTAGCATGAGGGTCTTTTCTAATGAGTCAGTTCTTTGCATCAGGTGGCCAAAGTATTGGAGTTTCAGCTTCAGCCTCAGTCCTTTCAATGAATATTCAGGGTTGATTTCCCTTAGGATGGACTGGTTTGATCTCCTTGCAGTCCAAGGGACTCTGGAAAGTCTTCAACGCCACAGTTCAAAAGCATCAGTTCTTCGGCATTCAGCTTCATGGTCCAAATCTCACATCCATACATGACTACTGAAAAAATCATAGCTTATGTAGACTAGACAGACCTTTATCTGCAAAGTAATGTCTCTGTGGGCCAGCGCAGTTCCAACTCGTTCAAGAGTCGGTTGTACGTGTATTTCCAAGCTCTAGCCTCTGTAAGGACCTAGCAGCAGTGATATCTTGTGATGATATCACCAGTCATACCTATACCAGATCTTGGCTTCCAAATATGATTCATTACTATGTTTTTGGCTGTGCTTCGTGGCATATAAGATCCTAGTTCCTTAACCAGGGTTCAAACCTATGCCTGCTGCAGTGGAAACAGAGTCCTAACCACTGGACCACCAGGGAATTCCCCTAAATATGGTTCTTGACTAAAAGGAATCAGAGCTCCTGGGAGAAACAGCTGATACCAGAACTGGGACAGGTTAAGTACAAGAACAACCTGAGACATCTTGTTTCAAAAAGCTAGGAAGTGCCCGAAGGACAAGGACACATTCAAAAGACACAGAAGCCAGCTCGAGGGGAACTCTGCTGGCCAAATCAGGGACATCAAGGTACACTGTGAGCATCCAAAGAAGTAATAAAACAAATGGACTATGACTTACTGTATAAAATAGGAAAATAGATGAGACAGCTAAGTGGATAAAAGAAAGTTTAAGGGAGAACTGAACACACAGGTAGTTTCAAAGTACCTCCCCACAAAAGACTGTAATTTACAAATGAGAAATAGTTCACAATGAAAAAAACTGGTAGACACCACTCTGGTCAAGGTATCAGTGGTAATGAGTAATAAGACAAAATGCAATCATGCACCACCTCGTGGGACGCAGTCAGGGGAACATGACATCATTTCTGCAATTGTAACTGCTGAAGGTACACAACCCGAACCTAATCATGAGGAAACACCAAGGTGAAGGTCACCCTGCAAAGTACAAAGTCTACCTACAAAGTCTGCAGTTTCCAAAGTATCAAGGCCATAAAGAGACGAAAGGAAACTAAGTATATATGACATGACTCCCTTTGCTAGAAGACTCTACTGGGTCAAATGAAAAGATGAATGGAATCAGAGTATTAGTAACGTATCAATTGTATATGGTTACATAGTAAAATGTAGTTTGTGGGAAATAAACGCTGAAGTACTTGGAGCTGATGTGGAATCAGGTCAACACCACACTCTCACAGTTTAGAGGGGGGAAGTTACTTCCATTTTTAAGTTCATGATTATATAAAAAATAAAGAACATTACAAAAGAAAAAAGAAAGATTAGCGATTGAGAAACAGGCAGAGAAGGACGCATTGCTAGAGCTCCAGTTTCAGGGGCTACAACTCCCGTCACCAGACACTAACTTTTGGGGCCAAAATGCTTGGGTGCAAATTTCAGTCCCATCGTGTATCAGCAATGAGACTTGGGGAAAGTTGCTTACCCCCTCTCTGTACCTGTTCCCTCATCAGTAAAATGAGGATCGTAATAATTTGTAGAATTATTGAGAATTAAATGGGTTTATACGTAAGTGCTTTGAAAAGTGCCTGGATCACAGTTTAACTAAAACACAATGTCCCCTGGAGTTGTTAAAAATGGAGTAAACTCACACATATGCTCACTACGGGGAGCAGGAGGAGGAGGAAAAAGAATCCTTTTTTAATGTAAAAGACATTATTCTGTGATTATAGCCATTGTTTTTGCTCTGACACTTCGGGCCTTATGTTTTACCTAAGCACAATAATCAACTGCAGCAAAGGTGATCTGTGTAGTTATCAGATGGAGGAAGGGAAGGCGGGTAACCAATGGTGCTGGAATGAAAAGCAGTTCAGAAAAGCCCGGCTTTGAGTTTAACGCAAAACCTTTTCCATGGTGACTTCCTGGATACCTAAGAGTCCGAAAGAATCACTCCCCTGCCAAACTGAGGCGCTTGCTCTGATCAACAGCGCCACCTGCAGGGCAACACCGTGAAGGCAATTTGATAATACCTGATTTCTGGCGAGAATTCTCTCATGGAAAACCCTAGAATTGCCAGTGAAAAGACCAATACATCGCAAACGCTGAGGAGTTACTGAATCTGTCCTCCTATTTTCACACCTAATCTACCCAGGGAAGAAAACTGCCTCTGCAACAGTTTACATGTAAGGAAAGAGGAAAAAAATCCAACTGACAACTAAAATCGTAAATTATATAGGAATAAATTTTGCTAAGAATGATAAATATTTGAACAGATACCGTATACCTAGATTTTTTAAATGAGTACTATAAATTGGTTCTTTCCTACTTTTAAATTCGCGATTCCAATCAACATTTCAAAGAACTTCACTTTTCAAAAACCAATGCTTCTAAATTTCTTTCAGGAAAACACATCAAAAAAAATTTTTTTTTAATTAAAAAATATTTTTTTTCAAGTGCAAAGTACAGAACACACCCTAATAAACATTTACTGAGCTCTTACCATTGACAGGCACTATGTTACTTTTGCAATATTTTAAAAAAATCTTTATAATCGTTACTGTCCCATAGAGTGGAAATGCTAATCACAGCTGCTCAGGTCCACTGTGGAGGCAGGAACTCTCGCAGTATGGCTACAGCACTCAGGGAGGGTCAGACAGTCACAGAGGGATTCAGTGTAACCAGTAAGTAACCAGTAATCAGCAGCACAGGCCTAGGACTCCCAGCACCTTAAACATGGCCAGAAATAATGCATACACAGATAGATGTACATTTTAACTTCTACGGCTAAAAATATGAGTAAATTTTATTAAACCAGTAATAAAACAAAGAGGGCCATTTAAAGGCAAAATTTTTTAATAAATGTCACAGCAAAAAATGTCCTTGTTGCTAGAAAGATGTAGAAAATGGAATTAGTTTCAAAGAAAACTTTTGCAATCAGTTTGACTTGACTTTTATAACCTAAGATTAGAGCGGCTGGTATTCCTCTCACCACTGTATTGGAGATTATTATTTCAAATTGGCTAGCGTGGCAAGGCTTCAGGAGATACACAGGAAGATGGAGAACCTCCTTAAATACCTGGAGAGAAATTATAAATGTAAAAAATTTAAAATTAAAACACCAACACAGCTTGTGTTTCAGAATACTTGTTAAAAAATAAAATGCTTGGAAAAAAACTGGGTATAAAAAAAACATTTCAATCACTATTAATCTCATAGAATTCCACAAAACGTAAACAGCCAGTAACTACATGGTTCCTAAAAATGTTTTAAAATAGTGCTTTATTTTCTATCTTCTATAGAATATAGAATATTCTATATGTATAATATAGACTATTATATAGACTATATTCTATAGTCAGGGCTACAAGACCTAGCACTGCAACTTACAAAGAAAAACCATGGCAAGTTTTTTTTTTAAAAAACAAATGCCCAAACAGCAATTTTCTCAAGCATCGGCTTATATTAAAAAGTATGTATATATCAATACAAGGTGATTTAGTCTATTCTGAACTTCAAAACATGGAAGAAAACTTGGCTTTCAGCACAATCATTTCATGAGATGTTTAAAAGGAGTCCCTAGTTCAATAATGGGAAACAGACAAGTGTGCGGGTATGTGTGCTAGGGAGCAGGGGTGGTGGAAACGAGATCAAGAAATGGAGGATTTCAAGCACCTGATTCTCCAACATCATTTTCTTTTTCATTGGCTTTCATTTTTAATCAAAGTTATATATCCTCTTGATTTAAAGAGACAAACAGCTCTACAAGACCTGTTATGGAAAACAGCAATGCCTCCTTCTCCATGTCCCTTCCCCCCAACCAATTTACCTTCTCCTGAAGCAAAGATTTTTTTCAGAATTTCCTATCTTTATAAGCCTACATTGGTATTTCCTGTTTTATAACTTTAGACATTGCTCCTCCACCACAGAACATAAACTGCCTGCCTTTCTAACCTACTCTCAACCCCTGAACTTCTGCCAACATGCTCTCAAAAGGTTTATCACCATGCTTGGCTTAATATTCAAGGTTGACCACAGCTTTACCTAGATGAACACTAGTCACAGCTGGGCCATGGAACATGCAATGAATACCGGTCCTTCCCTGACAAGTTTACAATTGGTTGGTCTTTTCATTTGCTTGCTTCTCGGTCATAACTCAACCCCAAACTCTTTGCCCGTTGTCTACATCTCTCCAGTCCACCCTGACCCATCAGGTCCTGTACAAACATCACCTTCTTCCAAGGCTTCTGCCCAGTCCAGTCTAGCAGGAGTCAAGCTGGCGAGTAGCTGCTACCCATTAGGGGGGGCGAAGGCTGCCAGGAAGATGGAACTGCAGGAGCCAGTGTGCGCCTGGAAGGGCCCTTGGCTGAACCACTCCAGGGGCTGCTGGGCAGATTCTCAAGAGAAGGAGGCAGATGCTCAGCAAAGAGAAAGTGAACTATGCCGAGGTCACTGCAAACACATGCTGCTACACACTTGGTATTCTCTAAGAACAAACCTAAAGGCAATTACAGAAGCCTAACAGCTAAAAAGGATGGTCTGAGGTTGCCTAAGAAATCCAGAGGTGCTTTGCGTAGAAGTCCAGTCATCCACACGTGCAGGTTCTAGGTGGGGCAGGGGCAAAATCCCCATCTGTCTCGCAAATTTCTTCTGTGGTGACACAGGTGATCCTGAGCGAGAGAAGCTGTGACGGTGATGAATGCCCTCAGGCATCTTAAACAGCAAGTCGATCACAAGCATGACTGTGCTATGGTCCTCCATAAACAAGGGACACTCTCTTCAATCACACCCTTTCCAGGGTGTGAGGGTGATGTGATCAAGCCCGCCACTGATTTATTTGCTTAGGAGATGTTCCTGCATCCACAGACCAGACTTCTATTTTCTTCTCTATCATGTTCCGATTTTTTCCAAATTCCCACCATGACATGTACTATTTTTTTTTCTAAATTATAAAAATAATCCTAAATGTAAAAAATCAGTAACATAAAAATTGCTTTTTATTACTTGAGACGATGTCATGAAAAGTTTTATTTTTTTAAAAGTGAGTCTCTTGATTTAGGCCTCAGAAGCATAAGGGATTAACCACCGTCATATTCAAAATGATGCATTTATTCAAAGCAAACACTCATTTTCTTTGTCTTCTTCAGAAGAAAGAGTTACAACAATGCGTAAAAAGCTTGAAATGTCAATTTAAAGCACTTTTTTACTGAAACTTGATTCCTTGGGCCAGAGGGAGGTCCTTACTGTAGTTGATGGTACTAAGGGGGTAAAAAATGAACAAAATTAAATGAAGGATAGTACACATGTAATAGAGGATTTTTTTTATGCCATGAAAAAAATGTAGCTGATCTGCATATATTAACAAGGGCAAATGTTCAAGTTATAAGTTGGTGAAAAAAATTAGTATACAAAAAAGTTAGTATAGGTCCAGTTTTATAAAAGAAAAAAAAAAAGGAGAAACACAAAAGTCTGAAAAGACACACAGCATATGTGTTAGTTGTGGTTTTCAGGGTGTAAAGAATATGGAGACTATAACTTCATCATCTTTATGTCTCTCAACAACATGCAGTGAATTAGTAGGAAAAACACAGGGATTCACATTTGATAGAAATAGAATAAGGAACTATAATAATTTAGAAAATAAAAGGTTCCCTTTTAACCATCTGGCTTTACTCCTGACACAGAGTGTCCCCGTTAAATGGCTTCCAAAAAGGCTGCAGCTCTTAATACATGCTTGGTCCCCTAGATCCCATGTACACAAGACAAATATAAGGAACAAGACTGTCTTCAACAAAAGGGAATCAGGCAAAGAGCGTGCGTATGTCTGAGACTAAACAAGCCATAGCCAAAGCACCTCAGAAACTCCTGACATACCTTCAAAAATTTGCTAAGAACAGATCTTAAGCATGCATGCACACACACACACATACAATGCTCTGATGCAATTAAGGATGTGCTAACTTGACTGTGGGAATCTTTTCACAATGTAGGCATATGTAAATCATCATGTTATACTTTTTAAATATATTGTGATTTTGTCAATAATATACCTCAGAAAAGCTGGAGGGGAAAAAAAAAATTCCTGACCTACATGAAGTTGCTGGAGAACCCCCGACCTGCTCCTCCTGAGGTTTTAGAGCCAGTAAGCAGCAGCAAATGAGACCAAGACAGTGTCCTGGCTCCTCACCCGCGCTCCTCTAACACCTAACACCGCACGGGCCTTCCATACCATCTTATTGCACTTGGATAAAGCGATTTCTATTTAAAGGAGAGGGAAAATAGAAAACAAGTAAAAAGTCCTAATCGAAATCTCCCAGCAACATGTTCCCTCACCAGCTACCCTTGTGCTGGGTGAACCTGCTTCTACTTTTAAGGCTTATGTTCGCTACTCCCAGAGAGCAGGATCCGCCCCCCACTCACTAGCCAGGCCTGCAGGCAGCCTGCCCAGCTCCATTCCTTCTACCCTGGTAGACTGCAGGGGTGGGTTGACTGCACCCAATGAAAAAACTCAAAGGACAGCCTCTTCCACTTTATCCTGCTGGCTGACACCAAGTGTTTTGCTACGGTGCTGTCCCTAGACAGAAACCACTGGTTCCACAGTCAGGCGCTGGGCACTCTCCCAAGACAGTTAGGAAAATAATAGTACCAAGTGGATGATCAGGGAGGGGAGAGCTGTGGAACGTTAGAAACACAAAATGAAGAGAAATTACACGAACACAGAGCAGAAAGCAGAAATGTGTAGGAGCATGTTCCAGAGGCTGTAAGGCCAAACCGCTTCCCCAAAGCCTTCTCTTACCAAGTAGATCTTCTCATGTACTGCTTCCAGGCGTCACTGCCCGACTCCCTGCCCCCGCCAGTGTGTTTCTCCCCTCCTAGAGAAGTGCACAAATAGCTCGTGACTCTATGCATAGCATATATTGTATGTGTGTGTATACATATAGCAGCGCCTCTGTGGGCTCCCACTTAGTACCATGGAAATGAAGGCACCAGGGGACCAGAGCTACCTGACCAGTTACTTCACCTGTGGCCAGAGTAGCTCCTTTGCAAATAAATACATAAAAGACAGAGACCAAAATAAACACAAAAAAGGGAACTACTTTGGAAAATAAAGTTAAAGGAACTAACAAAAAATAGAAATATCAAGCAGCAGAAGGAAACCTTAAAAAAACCTTACCATTAGACCAAGGTGTTAAGAGTAGAAACCTCTAGACAAGGGAAATATAATTTATTTTCCCATTGATGCTTATCTGTATATAATTTTCTAAAATGTTCATAAACTGATCTTGTAATAAAATGTTCAAATGTTATCTTAATATTTTAAAAGAGATTATAAAAAGATAATGATTCCACAAAACAAGAAAAGGTTACACTTAAAAGTATGCTATCAAAGTACACTTAATATTGTTTTTTGTAAGAGAAAAAACTTGAGAGAAGGATTAGAAGAAAAGTTTGAAGAAATCTCTCAAAAAGACTAATGAGATAAAGGGAAAAAAAAAAACAAAATTAGATATCTAATTCTTCAAGAGATAACATTCAAATAATAGGAGTTCTAGAAATTAAAACAGAAAAAAATCAAAGGGAAAAAACCTCAAACACCACCAAAACAAAATAAAACTATCAAAAACTTTCCACAACTAAAATCTGTGAGTTCCAATGCTAAGGCCAATTACTAGCCCACTGACTGTGCAACAAGAATTTTACCAAGATCTCCACTGAAGCATATTACTGAAGCATTTCAGAACATCAGACATAAATAATAGACCCCAAACTTTTGAAATGAGGGGAAAGATCAGAAATCAAAGTGGACTGGGCTTTTCAACTACAGTAATGGAAACCAGAAGACAAGTAATTTATAACTTCAAAGTCTGAGAAAAGCTACAATCTGTGCAGAAAATACACAGCAGATCTGTTTACAATGCCGCTAGCATCTGGGAATTTACAGGCTAACCAGTTCCCCATATGGTCTCACTGGGCCAACAATGTAGTTTATGTTTATTACCTGTTTTCCTTCTGAGAGTCTGAAATGTGGGGGGCACGTTAGGCCTTGCATGCCTGTGTGACCAACTCCTAATAAAAGCTTTGGATACCAAGTCTCTATGCTTCCCTGGCAGACAATGTTTCACACAAGTTGTCCAGCATGGTAAAGGAAAAAGCATTCTCTACATACCAAATGCACCTCCAATCTCAGCCCCACTCGTCGGAATGTTGACGTTTACAATGCCACAATCTGATCCTTTTGGTCTGCGTATATAAAAAGGGAGGCACAGTGAAAGCAAAATATAGGGAAGTTTAAAATATATATATATATACAAAAATGAATAAATAAATAAGCCAAACAAAACTTCTAAGATTCTCAATGCTGAAAAACAGATTTTCACCTATGATGGCTTCATTTTCTTTTTTGTAAAGTCGATTCACCACACAAATCAGACTTATATTCATTTTAAAAATAGACAAAGTTATACCCAAGCCAGCGAAAGATTCTGCCCATATCCTTGGTAAAGATGCTACTTGAAAGTCCCTGTTTGACTTCATTATTCCACGCAAAGACCTCATCTTCATTCTAAAAGGACAAACATTGGAAGCTGTTAGATGATACAGCGTCAGGTCCAATCACTAATGGTAAACTCATTCCATAAAATGTACCAGGATAATCGTAGGGGAACTAAGGAGTCAACATCTTCCTAATACAGTGCTTTGTGGGATCTTCCCCTCAAATGAACTTTGAGAAAAACATATAATGGGACGTGCTTGGCTGTCCAGTGGCTAAGACTCAGAGCTCCCAACTCTGGGGATCTGGGTTCCATCCCTCATCAGGGAACTAGATCCCATATGCTGCAACTAAGAGTTTCCATACAAAGACCCAGCAAAGCCAAATAAATAAATATTAAAACACACACACACACACAAGTACATTCTTCCATGTCAGGCCACTACATACAAGATCTATTATTTACTAAGCCCTTACTACATGCAACACAAACACACTGACATTGAACATGCATTTATATATTTAATTCTCAGCCAATGACGCAGGCTCAATGTTATCCCAAATTTACAGATTAGGCAAGAGGGGTTAAATGATATGCTCAGGAACTCAAACACGTAGACACATGACAAAACATGACATTACAATTTATAGTCACATTATGTGGAGCAAAAATAGACAGTTTAAAGCAAGATTTTAATTCATGCAATCACATCATTGCAACAAGGTATGTCTCATTACCCTTTAACTGTTAATCACAGTAGCCAAGCCTCGATTCAATCTCTAAGCTTCTGCTGGCAGAGTAGGGCCTGTTGCACGTGAGGAAGGAGACCCTCTAGACACCTACATCTGCTGAAACCTCTGCAGCCTGTCCTCTGATACAGGTTGTAGCTGTACATTTCTACCTTCTCATTTTGTCCACTGATATTGAGCACTCAGACTATCAAACTACCTGGTCCCTTTTGTGCACAAGATGGTTGCATAGCGTACACAGCTCAGAATCAGGTGATACAGACAATGTGGGCCACATTCTCCACCAATTTCAACATTGGCCCTTGGCTTGTCTCAATTCCCCTGGCATCTAGCTTAACATGCTTTATTGCTTAAAGTGTTCAGATCATCCTATTTTGTCCTTAACTTTCAAATCTCTACTAATCAGAGTCATTTTATAAAACCTCCCCAAAAGGCTAACTGAGTGAAATTTAATATGCCTTTATTTTCTCCTGGTTTTCTCATTTGTTTCAACATTAAACTAGAGAAAAGAGAGAAGGAATCCACATTTTACCTTGAATTTAAAGACATAAAGAATCGGGGCAAAAGTCTCTGTGTGTACAATGGATGCATCATGGTCAAGACCTGTCACAATTGTCGGTTCTACGTAATTTCCAGGGCGATCCATAACCTGTAGCAGAAGAAGGAAATAAAATCAAGAACATTTATTTTTGATTCTTTGGTTCAGAGGATACCATCTTTGCCTATACTTTAAGGGTTTTTTTTTTTTTTTTTAATGGACCATTTTTAAAGTCTTTATTGAATTTGTCACATTATTGCTTCTGTTCTATGTTTCGGTTTTTTGAGGGGGCGTGTGGGGTCTCAGCTCCCCAACCAGGGATTGAACCCACACCCCCTGCGTTGGAATGTGAAGTCTTAACCACTGGACCGCCAGGGAAGTCCCATGCCTATACTTTTGGGGAAAAAAAAATTATCATTTATAAGTGAATTATTTCTCCAAAATAACTTCCCATCATGAATGAAAATTTCTCTGCCACCTATTGGTTCTAACTTTAGTTGGTCAGAAAAAGAAAAGAAAAAAGGGTCAAGGACAGAGAGCTGGGCTATGCATCATGACCAAGTTACAGTGAAAAAATGTGGCTATAGGTGGCTATTTTAAACTACACATAATTTTTAAAGAGGTAATCTATAGCCATCCTGTTACAACGTACCCCACCCCCCACCACCTTCCCAATTCTTACATTGAAGCCTTAAACCTCACCTTCTCCACTGTGACTAAATTTGAAGACAGGACCTTCAGGCAGGCAAAGTTAAAAGAGGTCATGAGGGTGAGGCCCTTATCAGATAGAACTAATTCCTCATAAGAAGAGACACCAAGGACCTCCTCTCTCCAGACAGACCATGTGAAGACGCTGAGAGAAGTGGCCACCTGCAAGCCAGAGGCCTCATCAGAAAGAACCAAACTCGCCAGCACCTCAAATTTGGACTCAGCCTCCAGAACTGAGAGACAATAAACGTGTTGCTTAAGCCACCCAGTCTGTGATGCTTTGTTACGGCAGCCCTAGCAAGCTAACACACAGTAACACAGAAACCTAAAGCTCCAAGGACATACTGTAGACACCCTCCTGAGCTCCACGTAACCCAATTGCTAGTTCATCTCCACATAACTTCTATAAAATATTCTGATGCCGGCAGCAAGCTGCTTGGCCAGTGGTCGGTTCTTCAGTGTGCCTGTACAATTCTGCCCACACCTTCTGAGCTGTATGTTTACTCAGCGTCACCTGTATTTACTCCCAGTTCCATATGCAGCAGCTATATTTGTTACTGTAATCCTATACCGCATTGTGTACCTTAAGTAAATATTACCCGAGGGGGGGGGAGTTACTTCTAAAAAGATTAAGTTATATGCTTAAAAAAACTCAAGGTAAATAAGTAACAAAAGTACAAATATGCATATACATCTCTATCAGGTGAAATGTAGGTGTGTCAGTGTTAAGAGAAGGAGTCTGCCCTCAGAGTGCTTTGCGAGAGACTCAGTTCACTGTGATTTTTAAAGAACTGAAAATACATTGCAGATAATAAATGATATTTATAGCTCATTCAAGGATGAAGACAAATTTCTATCGTACATGAAAAAAATGCCTTGGATCTACATCTCAAGAATCAAACAAATAGAGTGTGAACTGAAATTCATATTTTACAGCAAGACAAGAAAAATTTAACCATCAAAAGCTTTCTTTGCCCTATGGCCTCCTCTCTCCCCTCTACTGTGCATTGTGTATCTGTATTATGCATCCACCAAACCTCCCCATAAGCAGAAATACCTGCTCAACCATAAAGAGCAAACATTCTCCTAGCACTGATAAGACAATTCCTAAAATATAACACTCCTTCATTAGCTTGTAAGGAGCCACGATGACATCTCTCTAGACTGTGTAAACTGTCATTTAATATACAGCCCTGTTTAAAGTACTTTTATAACTGCCTTGACTTTCTAACAGGCAGAACGGTTCTCAAAGCTTTCCAAGATGCTGTTCCTGGGTTATAATCCTCAACTTGGCTCAAATAAAATTTTCCATTTCTTTCTTAAACCAACTAATTAATTTTCCATTGACAACAGTAATATGTGTCAAATTAAAATGCTTGCAGTGTGTATTTTTTTGATTCTCCACCTTAAATGACTTAAAAATCACTACTAAATGTGGATTTAAACTGCACTGAATACAGTCTTCCCCTGTACCATGAAAAAGAGGTCTTCATCTCCCTTCCATACAAATTGCCAGGCACTCAATGCAAAGATAACCTTGGCTCTGAGTTATGTCTTTTCAGAAATGTTCCATGTGTGTTACATTGTTATTCTTTCAAATATGTACTTACTTCCCTGTTACAAAAGGATTGCAGAAAAGAAAGCTGGTAGTGAGGGATACCTCATCAAGTTACCCAGAGCCTACTTGTGTGCAAAAGGAAAAGAAAAGTCCTGATCTCAAGTGGTCATTACCTTGCCACCATAGACAACGGTGCCACCTTCTTTCTTTGCTTC
This sequence comes from Cervus canadensis, assembly GCF_019320065.1. Lineage (NCBI taxonomy): Eukaryota > Metazoa > Chordata > Mammalia > Artiodactyla > Cervidae > Cervus > Cervus canadensis. The sequence goes on from NC_057389.1 coordinate 80,160,059, forward strand.
TTCCACTGCTCCAAGAAACATGCTTACTGCCTGTTTGGTGTGGAGTGGCCCATAGAGAACGTTAGCTGGAGAGAAAAAAAGACTGCTTCATTTCACCTTAAAAGGCATCATTTTATTATTTCTAACAGCTATCCCATTGAGCAGACCAATCCCTTAATATATTACTTTGCCTTAGAACAGGAGGTTTCAGCAACCTTTCTCTGCAAAGAGCCAGACAGTAACTATTTAATGTTTGGTGTGACATATGTGGTCTCTGCCATGACTACTCAACTCCACCAATGCAGTGCAAAAGCAGCCACAGAAGATACGCAAAAAAGCAGGTATGACTGAGTGCTCATAAGCTTTCTATAGAGAAACACGAAGGGTCAAATCTAGGCAAAGAGCTATCAATTCATCAGGGCACTGCAGTCAAAATATAGGCTCTGCTTACTCATTACAAGGTGACTATTCTCTAAGAACTTCATAGGCCCAGCAGTCGTGAACAAGTTAAGGGTGCACAGGGGGTCGGGGGGGCAATGAGGTCAGACCATGCAAGACTATAAACTTGCTAAAACGGGGCTCCAAAGGCATCGAAGTTAAAGTCCAAAAGCAATGACTGTGTTAAGCAAGAGAGTGAACTATCTAATTACATTTTTTAAATTGCTTTGGTTATGATGGAAGGCAGAAATGGAAGCAGAGAAGTCAGGTAGGTGCCTCTCGCTACCTTGCCAGAGGGAAGATGGTGCTAACTCCAAAGAGGGAAATGGAAAAGGAGAAGCTCATCAAACTCACCCCACCTCAAGATCATATCCCAAGCTCATCCACCAGCTCACATGAAACACTCAGATCCTAACTTGGAGCAGACTTGTCACCCTAACTGCCCAATAATAACCTGCTTCATAGTCCCTTGGGCCTCTCAGGAAAGGGAAAAAATATATATATATATATCTAAGTAGAAAACCAGGAACTCTTATTAACACCAGCAGTTAAAAAGAAAATCTCTGAAATCAACCAGATACTCACAGTCCCAAGGGTTCCCAACACGGATCTGTGCGTAGGCCTTTTTAAGTCTATTGACAACTTCATCATGGATGCTTTCATGTAAGAACTAAATGAAGAAACATTCAAGGGATTAGGAAATATAAATGCACTATTAATAGTATATATAAATAGTACAAATAAATGCACAAAATTGCTAACAATGTACAATTTTCTTTTTTTCCTGCAGCCTTTTTTTTTTTTCGGCTGCATCGTGAAGCTGTGGGATCTTAGTTCCCTGGCCAGGGATTGAACCCATGCCCTCAGCAGTGAAATCTCAGAGTCCTAACCATTAGACTGTCAGGGAATTCTTCCAATTTTTCTTAACATTACTGATTTATACAGGTGACCCTGGAACAACATGGGTCTGAACTGCTCAAGTCCCCCTGTATAAACATATTTTTCTAGAATAAATGCTACAGGACTACATGGTTCACAGTTGGTTGAAACAGAGGGCCAATGATAAATCATCAGAGGTGTGTAGTACCAGAGTGGATTTTTCTAAAGACTACTACTCTCCCTATAGAAACTGATTTGGGTTATGACCAATAGTATCCTTTAATATTTGACACTTAATAGAAAGCATAGCTATGCATATTTGCTCCAGGACACAAAGGAAAAACAAAAGTTAACCAAATAAAGAAATGCTTGACATTTACATCATTTCATAGTTTGTCATGTAATTAAGATTGTAATATTTTGGAGTATGCCTGTTTCCTTCTAAGCTTTAATGTAATAAATGCCTAAGGTGAACAAATTTAATAAATTGTAAATACTTTATGAACATTGTAGCTTAAATGTTTTTAAGAACTTCAACTGATTAATGTAAAAACCAAGAAAAGATTGATATTCATCCATTGTAAAATACAGGAAGAGTGAAAATGAGAAGTCATAGCAAAAGTAAAGATTCAATTTCCCTATTTTCTTATCTTATTCTAACTAATTTAGATTGTGCTAATCTTATAAAGAATTTGTTCACATTCACTGTGGGTGAGAGGAAAAACCCAAAGCTAATTCCTCCATAATTTGATTTTTCTTTTTAATGACAGGAGGAAAACTCAACAATAATTATTTTTAAAAAGGCAAAGGTAGCCAAATTTTCTGCCTAATCAAAACTTGTTTGGCACAAGTTTCCAGTAGCACAACTCATGAAAATCAAGGTTGTATCCCAGAAAAAAACATTTTAAAATCCAGTCCAAAACTAAGGGTGGATATTAAACTTCCCAAGCCCCAAACACTGAAGGGAAACCACTCTCATCATATTCACTTAATATGTACATGCTCTATACACTATGTGTACAGACTTAGACATTTCTAAAGAGAGGATACACATACATTTACTTTCCAGAAAATTATGTCACATCAAGTCAAATCCAAGACTTGACTTACAGGCCCAAATCTTTTAATTTTTAAAATATTTTACAACTTAAAATGTCTTTATAAAAAAGCCAAAATTGTCTTTCTTTTAGCAAACAGGTTCAAATTTTTCAAATGTTTTGTTGTTGTTGTTGTTGGGGCTGTAAGTCGTGTCCGACTCTTTGCGACCCCATAGGGTGTTTAGATTGTTTTATTCTCTAAGTGACATGGGATTCTGTCCACACTGTTAGGTGCAGGATTGAAAGCAGGTCTAATCTCCCAAGTCCGACTCCAGTGAGGGCTGGACCACATCCAGCTTGGGGCAGAGCTAAGGCAGGGACCCTGGCTGACCAGCAGAATGCGCCATGAGCCCAGAACAGAGTAGGAGAGTCAAACTGTGTTCAGAAACTGCAGGTTTCTGGTAGCCCTTCTGTCACACTTCCTGGATGGTACAGTGTGTTAGAAAATGGCAAAGGAAAAGCAGGACAGTCTCACACGCCCGTGCAGACACTCACCAGGCGCCTCGCGGTGGTACACCTCTGGCCGGCTGTCCCCACGGCTGCAAAGAGAGCCGAGGGGACGACTAAGCTGAGGTCCGCATCCTCAAAAGCTTAGGGAAACAAAACACACCCATCAGTGTCGTGAAGGAGGCAGACAAGGTACTTGACGCTAAATGGTGTAAGATGATGCCTTTAGAAAGCGCATCATCAGAAGAGTGGGAGCGGGGTTCAGGATGGGGAACACATGTAAATCCATGGCTGATTCATGTCAATGTATGGCAAAAACCACTACAATACTGTGAAGTAATTAGCCTCCAACTAATAAAAATAAATGAAAAAAAAAAAAAGTGCAAGAAGAGAACATCACAACAATTTCTGTAAGATGAGCAGGTTCACGCCGCAGAGGCAACTCCTCTCCCAGGGAAAATGATACGAGAATAGAGCAATGAGCTTATCCTCTTCCGACTTGCTTTATCTTTCACCTCTCGGGAGTTTCTGGTGCTGACTAAGCCTTGTCTGCACCCATGTGATCTCTTCTATAAGACCCCGTCGTCTTTGTCAGTTTTACTTGCCTCCACTCTCAACCCCACAGCCGATTACAATGGCAGCTTCCCTGGACCAGAGAGCCCATTGGGACCCTTCTGATTTATTACCACCATCCAACCAAGCTCTCTAACAATATCGACACCCTCACCTGCATCAGTCCATTCCCTTAAATGCCACTTGTTCCCCCCTCTACAGAAGTTTTTTCAAATCTCTCAAACCCCTCGTGCCCTTTACTCCCGCACCAGATGACCTCACCCTGCACTTGCAGAAAATCTTGAAGGGATCACACACCAAGCCCTTTCCTGCTTCCTCTGCAACTCTGAAGAGATCAACGCAAAATCACCTCCAGATTCCTCTCCCCCTTTGTCTATATTCCTTCCTCCTACTCTTCTGCCCTCTGGAGAAAAAACTAGCATCATCTTTACAAGATTAACCCTTCCAGTGATACACTGTATTACTTATAACTCCTTCCTTTCCACCCCTTCCATAAACTTACAGTCCCAATTGCCTTTTACATCCTCAATTTTCCCCTGTCCAGTCTAAATAGCCTTCTAACGTGATGGTTAAGAAGGCAGTTTGTACAACCAAACAGACCAAGGTTCTTATCCATCCCCACCCCTTTTTTAGTTGTGTTATTTTACCTTTTTAAGCCTCAGTTTCCTCATGCATAAAATGGAATACTATTTTCTGGGGGTACTAATGGATGATAGGAAGGAGTTTTAGAAAGAGAGCTGTGCTCTGGGGTCTGATTGCCAGGATAGAAATGCTGACTCTGTCACTTTAGGCACATATTATTTTAAGCCTAAGTGTAACCTTCAAATGAGATTAATAAAGGTGGGATTATTGTGGGGATTAAATGACATATGGCATATGAAACAGCTTATCACAATACTTGTCAAATGCCTAGTGATCTATAAATGCTAATTGTATTTTTTAATCAGCTCCCTTTTACAAAATTAGAAGTTCACCCAGAACAAATCCTTCATCACACACTTTTTCTATTCCTGGTGTCCCCCACAAACACAAAAGCATTAAACACGATAATGATAGCAATGTATAATTAGGAAGTTTTTTATCATAAAATTCATGATTCTATGAAGTCTCAACCCACTGATATTCATTATATTATCCAGAAGTTATGCTGGTGGACTATTTCCTCTTGTGTCAAACAAGTGAAAAAGAGAATTAAATAATCTCTAAGACTACAGCTAAATGATAAAATACCTTAAGGAAGTGTTCCTTCCCAATATAAAAGCACTCAATATTCCACTGAAGACACACTAGTATTTCTGGAAACAGATCATATAAGAGTGACTTATTTATTCTAGAGAAACATGTGGCCAGTTTTTAAAAAAAAAAAAAATAGGAGAACAAGAAACATGCCTCATTAGAAAGCCTCACACACAGGTTCTAAGCCCCAGGTTAACATTTTCCAAACAGGAACACACTGTGTTCTGCCTCGTAAGGAAAAGTTCCCACGCACGGGACTTAGATCTCAAACAACACACAACAGATGAGTTCTCACACGAGTTCTACACATTCAGGATGACTACTGAAGATATGCCGACCAGAAAACAAACAAAAAAGGCAGCCTTACCTATAATGGCATTGTTTCCTCCAAGTTCTAATAAACTTCTACCTTTAAAAATATACAAACACAAATTAATGCCTATTTCAGTTTATTGCACACACCTGCAAACCACAGCCTATCCCATTTGTTTTACTTTCAGATTTAAAATTCAGATTTCAGATTTAGCATGAGCATAAATCAGTTGTACCTTAAGGAAAAGAAAAAAGAATGAACATTGCATTAATGTCAAGATGACTGATTTTAATAACTGTATGATGGTTATATGACAGAAAGTCCTTGTTCTTAGGAAATACACAAACATATTTAAAGGAATACAATGTCTTCTTTCTCAAAAGGTTCAAAAACAATATACTCTCCCTGTATATGCCTTTTTATGTGTGTATGTGTGTGTGTGCTGCTGAAGAGAAAGTGATTTTAAAAATGGGGCAAGTGACTGGTAAAACTTGTTAAAGAGTATATAGGATTCTTTGTGTTAGTCTTGGAATTTCTCTAAGCTTGAAATTATATCCCCTTAAACTCCAAACAGTTAGTGTAGAATGGTACAGTCACTGAGGAAAATTATATGACAATTTGACAATTTCCCAAAAACTTAAACACAGTACTACCATAAGATCTAACAATTCCACTCTGGTTACTTAACCATAAGAAGTAAACAGGGACCTGAGTAGTATTTGCAACAGCACTTTTCACAATAGCTAAAAGGTAGAATCAACCCAAGTATCTACCGACAAATGCATAGATAAACAGTGGTATATCCATACAATGGAATATTATTCAGTCTCAAAAAGGAAGTTCTGACACATGCTACAACAGGGGTAAACCTTGAAGATACTATGCTAAGTGAAATAACTGAGACACAGAAAGACATCTACTGTATGATTCTACTTCTAAGAGGAGGTTCTTAGAATAGTCAAGTCTGAGGCAGAAAACAAAATGCTTGTTTCCAAGGCCAGGAGAAGGAAGAAATGGGGAGTTGGTTTTTAATGGGTAGAGAGTTGGGAAGACAGAAAAAGTTCTGGAAATGGATGATGGTGACAGTTTCACAATAATATAAGTACAAATGTACTTAATGCAACTGAATTGTACAGTTTAAAAAAAATTATATATATAAATCAAATATTAAGTTTTGTTATTTATATATATATATATATACACACACACACACACACACACACACACATATATATTACCATAATAAAAAAGTTTAAAAATTATGTGCTCATTATAGAAAATTATTTGGAAAAAAAAAGCAAAAAAGAATCAAATAAGCCAAAGGTATGGCACAAATTACCATGAAATCTCTCCTCATAATTTGATACAGTGCTTTCCAATCTCTTTCTTATACATCTATATTCAGTTGAGATCATAATAATTTTGCTTTATTTCCTTAATAAAAACCTATACCTTTTCTCTAAATTATTAAAGAGTTTTTTTAATAAACACCACAATATAGCATTCCATCACAATGATATAAGCCAATTTTATTTAACTTCTCTAGTGTTGAATATACTGGTTATTGATTACCTACCTCTCGATTACCTGCTTAGGTCAGGGCCAAAGGGTATGGATATTAGAGTTCCTGATGCACAATGCCCGGTTACATGCCAGGAGGGTATACAGGAGGCTATGTACACCATTCTCATTGTACACTCCTGAGCACTGAGACTTGAGATGTGCCTGCCTCAACTTAGAGCTGTGGTTACTACTGATCTTTTATATATATATTTACTTTTTCTTAACTGCACTTCAAAATCAGCTTCTAAGTAAGTAACTTGTAATTACTTGTGATGTTAGGAGCATATGTGAAACAGGAGAATATGTTCTCACCTCCACGACTCTGAAACAGTTAAGCATCAAATGGATTTTTATTTTTAAAGATTTTTTTTTTAATTAATTTATTTTTGGCTCTCTTGGGTCTTGCTTGCCACACAGGCTTTTCTCTAGTTACAGATGGAGGGGGCTACTCTCTAGTGTGTGGGCTTCTCATTGAGGTGGCTTCTTTTGTTGCAGAACACGGGGCTCTTGGGCCTGTAGGCTTCAGTAGTTGTGGCTTCTGGGCTCAAGAGCACCAGGTCAATAGTTGCGCACAGCTTAGCTGCTTCAAGGCACATAGGATCTTCCTGGATCAGGGATCAAACACATGAGACCTGCAGTGGCAGGTAGATTCTTTACCACTGAGCCACCAGGAAAGCCTAAGCATCAAGCGGATATTAAATTACATGGGGATGGGGCCGTCATTACCAAAAGCCACCGAGCACTACATCATTAATGAGAGAAGAACAGACACAAGTCTTCTACACCTCATTCACTCTAGGTCCTGTACTCTGAATAGTCCTGTTTAAATCGTGAGTTTTTTTTACTTGCTAAACTGGTCTGATACAGATTAATAAATACATTTGATATGATTCTACTACAGTCAGTTAGGGAGGGAATGACATCCTTTTCCAAATTATGGATATATATCTGCTGGTAATATTAACCCACCATTAACTGTATCTTTTCTTTTACTTGGACAGTCAGTCAAATAATCCATGGAAAAAAAACAATATTTAGATTGCACATCCATAGTTGAGGGTATTAAAATGCTCAGTATGAAGCCAACACTTACCAAACCTCTCCTGTACCATAAGGGCCACCTGTTTTCCCACCTGCGTGCTCCCAGTGAAGGACAACAGGTCCACTCTCTCATCCTTGGCCATAGCTGTGCTGCAGGGGAATAGACACGGTCACCCAAGCAGAGAAACCCAGCAACAGGGGCATCTGACAGTGACTAATCCGATCTGGGAGCTCTCCATAAACAGAAATCACTTCAAGGATGCTGTTAAGGAAGATATTCCTTCTTGTACTGATGCGCGACTGGACATTTCAATGGTAGCATTTCCTTGATGAGCATCTCAGCTATTTTGAAGTCTCTTAATTAAAAGTTTAGGGACTTCCCTGGTGGTCCAGTGGTTAAGGCTCCATGCTCCCAATGCAGGGTGCATGGGTTCAATCCCTGGTCAGGGAACCAAGATCCCGCATGCCGCGTGGCTTGACCAAAAACAAATGAACTCTTCAAAATAAAAGAATTTTAAAAATCTTTGAAAAAGAATTAAAAGTGCAAAGACTGTAGGGAAATATCCTAATCATCCCTCATGGAAGCTGACTTAGAAAGTCTGTGCTAGGATCTCCAGTTTCTAAGGGAGGTAGACCAGACACTGTCAATCTGAACCTCCTTACTTATAGATTAGTGCTTCAAAGGGTGTGGTGTGTGCCAAGCAAGACAGACACAGGTTCAGACCAATGCAGGGCTGGAAACGCTTGATGCCGGTGTGCCTGCGGGCTTCCCCAGGTCAGTCCAGCATACATGGGCACTGACACTCACGGGGGACGTGCACACACTCCTGTCATCATCTGAGCTACACCAAGGCCAGCTTGCAGGACTGCACGTCCTGAGGACAAGAACAGAGTAGGTCAAAGGGTAGACATGTTTTAATGTCATGTTTTACTGGAAATAGAACTGCCATATGACCCAGCAATCCCACTCCTGGACATACACACCGAGGAAACCAGATATGAAAGAGACACGTGCACCCCGGTGTTCATCGCAGCACTGTTTATAATAGCCAGGACATGGAAGCAACCTAGATGCCCATCAGCAGACGAATGGATAAGGAAGCTGCGGTACATATACACCATGGAATATTACTCAGCCATTAAAAAGAATTCATTTGAATGAGTTCTAATGATGTGGATGAAACTGGAGCCCATTATACAGAGTGAAGTAAGCCAGAAAGAAAAACATCAATGCAGTATACTAACGCATATATATGGAATTCAGAAAGATGGTAACGATAACCCTATATACAAGACAGAAAAAGAGACACAGATGTACAGAACAGACTTTTGGACTCTATGGGAGAAGGCGAGGGTGGGATGATCTGAGAGAACAGCATTGAAACATGTATATTATCAAGTGTAAAACAGATCGCCAGTCCAGGTTGGATGCATGAGACAAGTGCTCGGGGCTGGTGCACTGGGATGACCCAGAGGGATGGGATGGGGAGGGAGGTGGGAGGGGGGATCGGGATGGGGAACACATGTAAATCCATGGCTGATTCATGTCAATGTATGGCAAAAACCACTTACAATATTGTAAAGTAATTAGCCTCCAACTAATAAAAATAATTGGAAAAAAAAAATGTCATGTCACTATATGCACTCTTTATATGGGAATTGTATTTTCTAAATAGAATTTCTAAAATGTTCTCCCTTATCTTAAAAAAAAAAAAAGCCTTTACTACTCCTTTTTGAGACTGCCCATTAAGTACAAGTATAATAGAGACAAGAGTAAGACTTTTACCATACCAGGAAGGGTTCTAAGACCTGACTCCTAGGAAACGTCAACTAAGAAAAAGTCCAGGCCAGTAGAACCAGTTTTTACCATGGTTCAGAGAAAGTATAGTCCATTTCAGCTGAAAAAGAGGCTGTGACATTCTGCCAAGTGAAAGAAGCCAAACACAAAGGCAATGTGTTGTATGATTCCATTTATAAGAAACATCCCAGACAGGCAAATACAGAGACAGGAAGTACAAGAGGGGCTGCCAGGGGAGAGGGAAGGAAGTGACTGCTGTGGGTGTCAGGTTCTTTTGAGGCGAGGGTAACGAAAATGTTCTGGAACAAGGTAACGAGGATGGCTGTAGGGCACTGTGACTATTCTAAAAACCACTGGATTGTATATTTTTAAAGAGAGAACTTTATGGCATGTGAATTACACGGCAACTTCTGAAAAACAGTAAATCAGAAGTTGGGTCTCCAGGGTTCCCTTCTTTGGTCACAGAGGAATTCAGAAAATAGGCTACGTGTCCTTGGTGGGGATGAGACACCAGGGCACAGCTCCACAGTTCTGCTTGTAGGTGAGCACATTGATAAATCAAGCGTCAGGAAACCACAGGCTGCACGCTGGCGCAGTGATGTGCAACACAAACGCCTTACAATAGCAGCTCTGGGCGATGAAAAACATAAGTCTCACTCACCCTCCAACAGCTACATATGAATGAAGTAAAGCCCAGTGAGATCCGTAACAGTAAAGATTTCAAAACGCCACTCTCACTTCCTCCACTATACTGGGTTTTGAAATTCTAGTAGAGATGATTCTAGGTGATCATCCCAGGTCCTTCAGCAGAAAGACACTCTGGGCCTGCTGGCTTACCCGATATCCGCTCCACCGCAAGTCAAGGAACAAATTGCACCAGGCAGCTTGTTGTCCTCCAGAACTTTGGCTATTATCCTAGAAAAGAAAAGGCAATTCTAAGGAAGGGACCGATTTAATTTCTTACCGTATTTGGAAAAATAATAAATTCCAACCACTTGGCTTTCCCTTTTCAACTTTCTCTCCCATCCCTCAAATATCTAGGCCTAGATTTCTCCTCAGATACTAGAGGAGGTTTTCAAACACTTAAACGCAGAACTTTTTTTTTTTTCCCCTAAAAGAAACTTCAGAAGAAGACAGGCAAAATACATAAAAGACCTAAAGCATTGGTCAGGAAGTTCAAGTGATCACTGTTCTCAAATATTTTCTGCCCAACTATGAAGACATCAAGGTTCAAAGTGGTAAACTGACTGCAGGGCTTTTTTGGGGCAGGTGGGGGAGCCCTTTCTCACCAAAAATCCATTAAAATAATGTTAAAGAAATAAAAAGGGATATATGGAATAAAACCCAGAAAGATGAAGAAAATGAAGGATAGGTTCCATTAGCCATGAGAGGTTTTGCCGCATCTCTTCCAACCAGAGCCAGCTAGAGAATGGTAAAGGATGAGAAGAGGAAAAGGTTCCCCAAACCAAGAGGGGATGTGGAGGAAACAGCAGAGGGCGTAGGACCTGCCTGCAGAACCCCAAAGAAGTTCAGCACTAGTGTCCGCCAACCTCTTAGTCAGGAAATAGCGCCCCACCCACCAGACTAAAGTAAGGTGGACAAGCAGTCTTTTCTTAGTCTGCTGCTTACAACTTAGGCTGTTAAGAGTCAAAATGAGACATACAGTTCAATGCTATTTAAATCTGATTTTAAGTTGTAAAATATGGCTCCAGTAATTCCGATTTCTCTGAAACACGGTTCTTTCGTTGATTTTGAGCTTCCTGAGGAGCAGGTGCCTCAATGGGGCAAAAATTCTTTTGATCCACCACCCCAAGCTACTGGCTACTTTCTACCTGAAATTTCACAAAGATCTAAATCCTATACCCACTTCCATAAAAAAGATACCATTATCATACCCAAGTAAATTCTCCAATTGGCCCCCAAAATATCCTTTACAGCTGTTTTCTTTCCTCCACCCATCAAGGATCACACACTATAGTTGTCATGTCTGAGACCAAGGATCAGGTTATATAATTCTCTCCAGGGACTCAGGGTGTATCTACTGTCTGCACAAGCAGCTGATTGCACCTGAAGGGTAGGCATTTTGCCTTGCACCTGTGGGTAAAAGTTAATCAAACCCTCTTTCCCTAACTCATGAGAATCTGACCTTGGGTTAACTCCTCAGTTTTGTTCCTCAGCTTACCTGATAAACGCCAATGTCAACAATGCTATCTAGACAACATGGCTCATGGTAAAAGCAACCCCTGACTGATCGCCCCCATCTAAACTGGAATGATGACCCGAGAACTACGACTGGAACCTCATGCTTTTGCTCTTCTCTGAGTGCAGTGGCTTCTGTAACTACACGTCCCTTGTGAGTGGCTGAAAGCCACGCATACAAGAATTGTTACAAGACTTTCTGGTTTCTGTGAGGCGTTGAGCTTCTAAGCCAAGGTAACCCCTATCCAGTGTAGATCTCAGCTCCTCTGCCCCAAATAAACTGATCCAGAAACAATAAACGAAGAGAAATACCTGTACCTGATGCTATCCTCCCAGAAAACTATGTTCCTGTCCTATATGCTTCTGAACAGACAGGTACAATATGTAGTCATCTTCTGAGTCTGAACAGCAGCTGAATTTAAAAACTCCCAGTGAAAAAAAATAAAAATAAAAACTCCCAGTGGATAATATGATACCTTTGGTTAACTCCAGCACAATATATCATCATTTAACTTACTGTCTTCTATCACAAAAATCAGATGATATTCTCAATTATCTAAAAAAAAAAAAAATCCACCATGTTCCTATGTGAAAACCGCAAACCTTTCAAAGGTTTAACCAAATAAATATTTAAAAGCACAAAGAATAACTTTATGTTTTAGAATACCAAAGCAATAACTGAGAACATAAAAATAATAATTTAATCAGCTATTTTATAACAAGTGGCAAGTCAGTTTACCATGTTCATATTAACTGTTTGCTTTTTTTAAAGGATTATTTTTAAAAATTGCCTAGGGGAATCTCACCATTTTTTTTTTTTTTTTTGGAATCTCACCATTTTTATGTGTTTTGTATATGGGTTCTTTTTAATATTTAATTTGAACCCTTGCCTTGAAAGACATTGTTTCCTCAATATCACACATTCCTTTCAATACTGACACACACTACTCTTAGTCGACTTTTTGCTTCCTAAGCCAGTGTTCCTAAATGATCTTCTAACATTAAGTACCCTCTTATGAATAGACTCCATCACAAGCTCTCTGCCAATAATTCTCAGAGAATGCAGGCCATGCAAACAATGTATCATCAAGGGCCCATCATCACCCTACACAGAAAGCCATTTTCCTCTACATGTTCTTTAATTCTGGAATGACAAATTAGTAACATTGATTTTTTGACTTAACTAGTGTTATCATGTTTCCAAAGAAGAATAAATAAAACAGTAATTTTTAACCAAAAGATGAAATACATTTTAGACAGTGTCAGAAGAATCAGTTGAATGGTGTAACACTTTCTTTGTTTGCTAACGTCTATTAAACAAGAGCAATAAAAGTATCGGCCTGAGTAGAAATTAAGACCATTAACATGCTGCATAGTTATAGCATATAGCCCCTAAATTGCAAAACTATTTCTTCTCCACTGGATTTGTTTTTATTTTGCAAGTGACAAAAAGAAATGTTATAAGAGTTCAAGTTCAACATTTATATCAGTATCTGGCATGTTTCCCATGACTTAAATGACATGGCCCTGAAAAGGATCTGTAAACTACATAACGATATAAAAATGTTATCACAATCAAAGAATAGAGTTTATCCAGATTCTATGCTAAAATAAATATGACACTTTCATGTCAGATTAAAAATTCAGTGCGTATCAATCACCCTTTAAGATTCTCCCAGACCCAAGAAAAAGAAAGCCACACATACTTACTTTGTGACAGCTACACTAATGAGGGAAGTTGTAGGCGCTCCTTTCCTTGTAAGAGTAAAAAATAAAAACAAAAAAGCAGCTTAATTGGGTGAAAATCATAAATACCTTTTATTTTTAAGCAGAAGCAACAGTCTTTGTGGGAAAAAAGTTCTTAGTAAACAACAGAGCCTAATTACTGAAAGAGAAATCAATCCTTCAGCTTGGTGCCTCTGGGGCTGAAGGGACTATAAAACTTTCATTAAGTATAAAAATGGCACTGAGCCGTTCTGAACCTGCTTGCAGCACTGATCACAGGAACTTTACATTAACCTCTGTCTATTGTGGAAACTGAGTCAAACAGAGATCAATCAACAGCAACTTTCAATGGAAGACTCGGGGGGCTGAGGAAAACCATACTCCTTGCCTAACATGATGCCGAATCATTAATCCAACTATGCCTTGCTTATATAGCCTTTGACTACCTTCAATTGAGAACAATACCAAGATCAGTACATGTTAGTGGGAAGACACAAAATGGACAAAGACAATTCTCCTGGTTTTCCTGATTTAAGTTCCTCCATTGAACACGAAAGCTAAAAGCAAGCAACTGTTTTATCATCTATAAATACTGACATTTCCCCAGCTAACTTTTACTATCGCATATTTCACAGCGATGTAACATTTAATGCAGCCATGGGAATACTGGCCAAGTGCCTCAGAATCACTTGGGAATTCACTATCAAATTTTTATGGAATTAAAAAAGAATTGTGTTTCCAAAAGAAGGTTGTGCCTTATCACAAGCTCTCTTTTCCCTCCTACTTGTTCATTTAGTTTTCTTCTGCTTGTGAAATGTAGCGTAATGAAGACTATATCTGGTGTTCAGTTTGGTTAGTTCAGTCATGTACGACTCTTGGCCACCCCATGGACTGCAGCCTGCCAGGTTACCCTGTCCATCACCAACTCTTGGAGCTTCTCAGGGATCTGGCTCCCAGTTTCTGGCACACCCAGGATCAACAACCTCAGAACTGTCTGAATGATAGAAGGGCCTTTGTTATGCTACTGAGGTAACTGGTGCCCCTCCCCACAAGATAGCTTCAGGATGGGGGGGTGGTGTTGAGAAAGATCAACCGTGGGGTGGGAAGGAGGAAGACTTGAGTTCGGTCACGTGTACAATGATTTACCCAATCGTGCCAATGTCATAAAAACCCCATAAGAGTTCCCGACGCCAAAGCTCAGTGGAGCCTCCTGGCTGTGAAAGTGACATGTCCTGACCTCACAGGCAGAGGGCAGGGACGCTCTGTGTTTGAAACCCTTCTAAACCATGCCCTAAATGTATCCTTTACAATCAAAGTGCAACTGCTGAATACTGCACTTTCTTGAGTTCTCTGGACCATTCTCATGAGTTACTCAAACCAGGGTGTGCTGTGCTTAGTCACTGAGTCCCGTCCAGCTCTTTGCAACCCCACGGACTGCGGCCTGCCAGGCCCCTATGTCCACAGGGATTCTCCAGGCAAGAATGCTGGAGTGGGTTGCCATGCCCTCCTCCAGGGCATTTTCCCAACCCTTCCAATGTCTCCCGCATTGGAGGCAGATTCGTTACCATCTGGGCACCAGGGAAGCTCTACTGGAACCAGTGATAACCTCCAATCCTGTAGACAGCCAATGAGACCTGCAGATGTCCTGAGGACTGGGAACATCTGCAGCTAGCATCTTAAGGAGGAGGAGTCTTATAAAAGACTGAGCCCTTAAACAGGTGGGGGCTTCCCTGCTGGCTCAGAGGTTAAAGCATCTGCCTGCAATGCAGGAGACCCAGGTTCAATCCCTGGGTCAGGAAGATCCCCTGGAGAAGAAAATGGTAACCCACTCCAGTATTCTTGCCTGGAGAACCCCATGGATGGAAGAGCCTGGTGGGCTACAGTCTACAGGGTCGCAAAGAGTTGGACATGACTGAGCGACTTCACTCCCTCACTCACTCACTCAAACAGGTGGAGTCTGATACTGAGTCCAAGTAATTAATGTCAAAATTGAATTACAGTATACTTGCTTGGGGTAGAAATAACTAGAAGGAAGATGGTATAAGGTTGTGTCAAAAAGTTAAGTGGAAAAATATAAATTTTACCAATGGTAAAATATGTAAATAACTAAAACCCAGCATTTCACAACTAGCAGGTGTCACTTGCAATGTTAACGGAAAGAGTAGTAGAAAACATTTCAATACATTTGCAATACTTTCAGTAGTACCTGAAAATGGAGACTTCTACCATCAAACTACTGGATAGGAAAAAGAGCCGTTCTTACCAAAGGCAAGCATTCCCACAGATCATGGCAATGGCGTTGTTCCAGCCGTACACGGCCACAGGAAAGTTGAACGCAGTGATGACCCCAACCAGGCCTACAGGATTCCACTGTTCAATGAGAGCATGGCCAGGTCCTGAGGACAAAGAAGGCATGGAACATGCTTAAACACATTAATTACAAGCCTGTCGAGGTCACAAGAACAAAGTCTGCAATCTTTCACTTTCAGAACAAAATGCACCAGAGCACGTGGGGACTACAGACGCTTTGTAGCAGATCACCTAACTCAGCTGGTGGACACGGTACATTCACCAGCATACAACAAACGCTGTTAGTACCAGACTGTCTTATAAACCATGAGGATCTCCATCAAGCCTCTACTCCTCGAAGGAACTCTGTGTGGATCAGGGCCGTGCCAGTCCCATCTGGGAGACGAGGAAACTTCAGAGAGTAAACGAGACGTGTCCTCGGTGATGTGATCGCCAAGGGCAGGGCACGACCACGACCCAGGAGTCACGACTCTCAGGGCTGTGTTCCTGACGCTGCCGGATGAAGCCCTCAGCTCATCTCTCTAAATTCAGGACAAAGTGACTCACGTACAGGGCGGGGAAGTTTTAATAATTACATAACGTTGAATGAATTAACTGTACACATCTTTACACACCTATAGGAGGAAAACTGAAAATATAAATTAAAACAGTTGTATCTCATAGACAAACTTAAGTCACCATAACCCCACAAGCTGTTGTTCAGTCGCTCAGTCGTGCCTGACTCTTTGCTGCAGCACCCCAGGCTTCCCTGTCCTTCACCATCCCCCGCAGTTTGCTCAAACTCATAACCACTGAGGTGGTGATGCCATCCGACCACCTCACCCCACAAGAGCCTTATTTTAATCAAAGGCAGCTGAAGCAGTGAAGAACCAGAGCGAGGAATGCAAAGGTTCATGAAACGTGGCTAAAGGCAGGAGGAAGGCCGCCCTCCCAGCCATCGACCTCTCTGGCCATGCTCACCCTGCCAGCGAGAACAGGGACCCCACCTCTTGCCCCACCGCACTCCCAGGCTCCCCCTTAGTCCAGGAGCCCTGTTCTCCCGAGAGGTGACGCGCTGGGACAGTCTCTTCCTCGCAGAGCCTGCCTCCTCCTCTCTGCCACTCCCCTCTGCATCCTTCCCTCCAGGGAGCCAGCAGAGCTCTGACGACAGGACTCCCCCCGCTGGCCACTCTCTGGCAACCCCATCACTACTGAAGCCGCCCTCAGGATAAAGTCCAAACTCCAGGAAAAGTCCCTTCCCAAGGTTCCTTCTCCATCCATCTCTCCCTTCATACTGCGCCCTCTGGCAGGGCTGAAGTAACACAGTTCCCCAAGTAAGCCAAGTTCTCCCATCTTAAGCTTCCACACAGGCTTCTTCCCAGTTTAAAACCACCCCTGGGAATACCCTGGCAGCCCAGTGGTTAAGATTTCATGCTTCCACCACAGGGCACAGGTTTGATCTCTGGTTGGGGAACTAAGTTAAGATCCTGCATGCCGTGTGGCCAATAAGTAAAAATAAACAAAATTAAAATGCAGGGAATCTACAGCTTTATACATTTCTTGAGGGAAAGGACTACATTTTTTCAACCAAGTATTACCTATTAGATCACTTGGCAGACACTCAACAAGCATTAATTGAATTCATGAAGTCAAAGTTACCCAAGAGCTTCTGCATAAATGAATAATCTATTTTTTTAATGTGTAAACAATTGAAAAGGATTTTAATTGGTTAGTCAGACATTACAGCAGGTAAAATTAAAAGTTACTTGCTTGCATATATATACCTCCACAAATTGGCAGTTTACTTTCTTAACTCTGAACAACGTCTGAAAAGTGTTGAATATAAAATTAACCTTGGCTAATGGGACTCGCTGTTACATATCAAATTATGGACAATAACTGTACATTTGAAAAGAACTCCCTCTTTCTAGCAGCAGGGAATTTGCCCAATATTCCAAGAGGAAACAGGAAAATGTGATTTTTTAAAAATGTCTTTTCCTGACTATAAATGTAACCTAATTCCCAGTGTGGAAACTTTAGAAAATATAGAAGACAGACAATACCAACCACTAATAATTCTGCCTTGACAGATAACCACCATTACTACTTCAGGAGATTTCCACCTCTGTGGTTTCAATACAGTCACATGAACTCACCCGGTTTGTTCCATTGACAGGGCAAACACTACAAACTGTGTAAGCCCTTGTCCCCATCACTGAGTACAAGGTTGCAGCACAGTTTAACTGCCAAAGACTGAAAACACCCTAAATATCTATTACTTGGGAGCTGGTCACCCTTACAACAAAACAGCCATTAAAAAAAAAAAGATGAAGGACGCATCTTATTGGAACAATATGAAACAATTTCTAAGATACATTAAGTAGGAAAAAAGTATAAAATGGAACAGATGGTTTGCTACATATCTGTCTGCAGGTGAAAAAGCTCTGGAAAGATATACTCGAGAAACCAGAAACATTTGATACGGTCACCAGAATACTATGGAGTATCCCACTGGGAGGAAGAAAATATTTCTTCCTTCACCTTTTTATTCCTCTTTAATTTTGTGACATGAAAAATACTACCTTCTCAAATCAAAATAATCTAAAAGTAAGTATATATAAAAAAAGAAGACAAAGTAAAAATAAGTAAGTACAACTTTCCTATAAAGTCTGCGATTGGGGAAGGCAATCTTTATGATCTCTTGACAATATCCGCTAATAGACTGCCAAAATTATTTGCTCAACCTTTGTCATGATTGGACATTTAGGTCATTTCTATTGTTTCCTGTTGATGGGACAATGAACACCTTAATACTTGAACCTCAGTTGCATTTCAGATTATTTACTTAAATCAAGATTCTGGAAACTTGCATTAAATATTTAAGGTTTTTTTGATAGATATTTTTCCAAACTGTTTTCCAGAGAAGATTGGTGATTCACTTCACAAAGTCTCCATAAAAAAGTATCAGTCTCATCCACAAACTTGCCAATACTGAACTTTATCTTAAAAAATTTAAAAAGTTTAAGCATCTTGCTCTGATTATTCTCACCTGTTTTAATTTGACTTTCTTAGTAAAGAGATTAAAAACATTTTCATAGACAAGTATTTTGTGGAAACTGCTCACAACCAGAGAATTTTGGGGAGTTCTCTGTTTTGGAGTGCAATACTTAGCAGAACTGACTTCGCTGCTTACTTTCAGAAGGCAGGATGGGTCCCCCAATCATCCGAGATAAGCCAACAGCATAATCACAAACATCCACGTATTCCTGAACTTCTCCCACACCTTCCACCAAGATCTTCCCCATCTCCAAAGACACCTAAAAATACAGAAGACCAAGCAGCAATTTTCCAACAGAATTCATGCTTTAAACATGAAATTTGAGGTGGGGAAAACAAAACATTTTGTTTATGCTTTGTGAGGGTTACAAACCACAGTCTGTTCTTATTTTTCTGAAGAATTTTAAAGCCCAAGAATTGTCTTCACATTTTCCTATCCATCTTGTTAATCTTTCCTCTAAAGAAAAGATTTTTGAAACATATGTTACAAATTTATATACATATATATTTTTGAAATACATAAGTGAATGAAGTCGCTCAGTCTTGTCCGACTCTGCGACCCCGTGGACTGTAACCTTCCAGGCTCCTCTGTCCATGGGATTCTCCAGGCAAGAATACTGGAGTGGGTTGCCATTTCCTTCTCCAGATAAAATACGTAAATTATGACCTTAAAAAGATCACAATCTTATACACAAAAGTATAAAATAGCCTTATTCTTCACTCACAGTACTATATATTTACTACAAAAATACTTTACCAAGCTTCCTAGTACTTGGATCTTCTCCCGCAAGGCATCACCAATCTGTCTCACTACTTCTCCTCGCTTTGGAGCAGGAATCTAAGGAAGGAATGGCATTTCAGTGTCTGCTGAAAAGTGTAAGCTCATGTCTATTAACACGGTATTAATGTGCTGTAATAGAACAAAGCACAACTATGTCAAAAACATTCGTTTTGATCCCATCAGTATCTGATGACAGGCCTTAAAACCCATTCCAGAGACCAAGAAAATATACAGATGACACATTCTTGGTGAGCAAGGGCTGTGCCAAGTACAGAGAGAAATTCAGACTGAACACAACTTTCTGGGGTGACTCTGCGCGCTTAGTGGTTTGTTCCTTAGTCGTGTCCGACTCTCTGCGACCCTATGGGCCATGGGCTGCCAGTCTCCCCTGTCCCTGGGATTCTCCAGGCAAGAATAATGGAGTGGTGGGATGACTCTAGAAAGCTCTAAATACCTTACATAATCTGGAACCCTATATGATGCCCAGTGATGTTTTCATACGGGTCAAACCGATTGCAAACCCAAACCCTAAATTCAGCTTACTTAGGCTGATGGTCCAAAATCCATTCAAATCATACCACTCACGCATGAAATACTTTCTGAGCACTTACTGTGTGACATCAGCGATACTAGGCACTGGGGCTGAAATAATTGAGGCACTCATGGAGCTCGGGGCTCTTCTTCACTCTCTCTCTTCCCCAAATGTACACCAAATATCCTTGTATAGTTTTTCTAATCTAAGGGTAGCCTGGCCTTCTACTAACATTTCAAATACATCCTGAGCCCCCACTACTTTGAACAGGCAGTTCTACTTCTGGAAACTGAACATATGCATAAGTGTGCAAAAGTATAGGTTACAACAGCATTTACTGCGGTGCTATATCCAGTAGAGAAACAGAAACCATCCAAACGCCCATCAGCATATGATTAGTTAATTATAGAATAGCCATAAAATGGAGGGCTTCCCTGGCAGCTCAGATGGTTAAGAATCAGTCTGCAAGGCAGGAGACTGGGGTTCGATCCCAGGGTTGTGAAGATCCCCTGGAGGAGAGCATGGGAACCCACTCCAGTATTCTTGCCTGGAGACTCCCCATGGACAGAGGAGCCTGATAGGCTACAGTCCACGGGTTCACAAAGAGTTGGACATGACCGAGTGACTAAGCACAGAACAGCACATAAAATCTCTAGACATGTTCTAAAAAGAATAAAATAGATTTATAAGGAAAAACTTTTAAGAGCCATAACAAGACAACAACAAAAAAACGCAAGATAATGCATATGGTAAGTAAACTTCTGCTTAAATTTGATGGAATTTGCAACAAGAGGTTAACAGTTGCAATTTCCAGGAAATGGAATCATAACACTGATTCTCTGCATTTTGTACGTCTGCAACATTTGCCATTTTTATGATACATGCACACTTTTGGAAACAGTAAACAAAAATTATAACGTTAAATGAAACAGCAAAGATCCTCTATATTTTCTAAGGCACTGAATGAGTTGAACCAAATTTAGCCCACACATTTATAGCCTTAGCAAATTGGTTAACTTCAACTCAGAATGGCTAATTCAGTACACATGACTATTCTGAGCTTATTTTATTCTATCAGTCTTTGAACCACCACTTACTGCACACATTTTATGTGCTAGATAGAGTGCTATTCCCCAGGATTCAAGGGAAACAAGGCAGCTAGATTCAAGTCCACTGGGGATGGCAGACACAAAACAGATTATAATCTCACGTGGTAAGCGCCATGAAGGCGCTAGACTACACAAGCGGACCACCTATTGGTAGTAACCCAGTAGTAACTCCTTGGGGGCAAGGAGGTGGGAAGGAGGGGGGCTTTTAAAAGAGTTGAGGCCTAAAGCTTGATTGGTATTTGCCATCTGAAGAGGTAGATAAAGTAGAGGGAAATTATGGGAGACAGAGAACATAACATATGCAAAGATTAAAAGGCAAGAGAATATGATAATTTTGGGAAACTATAAAGACTTCAAAGAAGTTAGGAGTGGAAAGTAGGGGCCACACTGCAAAGGACCATGTAAAGGATCCAAAGAGCAGTGGGGAAATCACTAGAGGGTTTTGTACAGGGGAGAAAAATCACAGTGCATTTTAATTTTTTAGCCGCAGCATGCAGGGACTTAGCTCCCTGATCAAGGACCAAATCCAGGCCCACTGCAGTGGAAGCACAGTCTTAACCACTAGACCACCAAGAAAGTCCCTCACAGTGCATTTTAAAATACCACTCTAGATGTGGTATAGAAAATGTTATCAGAGGGAAGAAAGACTCAGGCAGGAACACTATGAAGCCAGACAAGAGATGGTGGCTGTCTGGACCACAAAAACAGCAATAGAGATAAACATAATTCAAACTGTTAAGACCTGGCAACTGATCAAGTCTCAACCCTGGGTACACATTAGAACCCACTACCCAAGGTTTAAACTACATTCCATCTCAGACCACTCAAACTTGACTTTTTTTTCTTTCTTCCCACTTCCAAAATGATGGGTAGGAGCAGCAAGAGATAAAAAGAAAGTCAGGATTAAGTATGAGGTGAGGGATGAGGGGGAGCAGGTAACCAGGAAGACAGTCCCATTCCCCGGGTGGGTTTGACCAGCCCAGCACAACAGCACATCAGTAACCTTTGACCCTCCTGAAGACAGCCACCAAGTCCTCATTTCTGCACACTTCACTCTGAAGTCAGGGTTACAGTGAGCATCAGAGACAGCCATGAGCAGGGAACTAAGAGCACTGAGTGAGTTATCTGCTGAGCCCTTGGGGAAGTATTGCAAAGACAACCGTATTAAAGAGCTACAGAGACATATGTATACCTATGGCTGATTCACATTGATATTTGGCAGGAAACAATAAAATTCTGTTAAAGCAATTATCCTTCAATTAAAAATTAATTAACTTTAAAAAAAAAAAGAGAGAGAGAGGTACAGGTATCTGGAATCCCTTTATGCAGCTGGAGAAGGCCCATTCACGTTCCTGTCATCAAGAGAAGAAAAAGACTCTGGCTTTCCTCCTCACCAGGAATGCAGAAGGAAAGTGATGGCATCCACAGGGGATGCAGACGGGCAGAAACAGGTGGCATTTGGACTAAATCAGCTCATGAAAGAAAACAGCAGAGCAAGAATTCCCAACCAGGTTCTCGGTGGTTAGTTTTAGTTAAGAGAAACATTTTTACAAACTGCCTTTTCATATTATCATACTCTGTCCCCTTTTTCCTTAAAAAAAAAAAAAAGATTCCCTTTGAAAAATTCCAGGTCTAATACAAATGAACTAAATGAAACTGTGGTTTGTCCTCACAGGCAAAGCACCCAGAAGGGTCAGGGCCAAGCAGAAGTAGCCCCATGCAAGTGAGGATCCAAGAGGAAAAGTATGTACACGAGGAGGACCAAGCTTTGTTCTGTTCATGTTTGAGCAGTCCTGGAGGCACACGAAAGAAATGCTCTGCTTCCTCCCTAAACTCTGGACTCAACGGCTTAACTCAAATTCCAACAAGTGGGATTCCCAACTGATTCTCCCATCACCCAGGAAAGCCACTTGTTCCCACTTAGCAGCCCCACTCTATGGAGAGGAATAAAAATGAAGAGCAGAAAGAGAGGCTGGCGTGACTGTGGAAGAGCAGACTTCAAATAAGAACCTGAATTCGAAAACAGCAGCAACGCCACAGTACAGCACAATATTCAAGACATCACAGTGCCGACGGCCACCCCCGTGGGCAAAGCCAAGACTGACCGAAAAGCCAGTTCAGGGAAAGAAAAGACCCTGAATTCACACAAATCTTTTTTCAAGCAAGACTGTATTTACTGTGGGTACATACACACATATAGTGGGAGTTTCTGATCAAAAGTTCCACTAGAATTCAAAACAACACATGCAAAGAGTGAATCTTAACGCAACTTATGGACTTCAGTTACTACTGATGCGTCTGTACTGGCTCACCAATTATAAGATGTACCACACTAATGCAGGGTGTTAATTACAGGAAACTTAGGAGTTCAGAATACGCCACCCCAGTATGGACCAGTCTGAGAAGTTCTTTGGCTTTATTTTGAGCTACAGATAACTAAGGCCCAGGAGACTCAGGAAAAGATTTCTAACTCCCCTTAACAGCCTAAAAGAAATTAAAAAGGGACCTGTACCAGGAGTTATCAACAGAGAAAACTTTTTATATCTGACTTATCTGCATGAGAAGGAAAGCGTCTGCTTACCGAACACTTGCTCCTACTTAGTAGGAGCTCCCTGTGCTCCTACTTAGCTCAGGATGGTGTATAAGCTTCAACAGCCTGGCTGCCTTTCGGTCTCATATCTTTATGCCTCCCCCTCATAAAAAATTAAAATTTGTTTTTCTCCTGCTAATCTGTTGTATATTGGTTAATTATTAGGCCAGCCAAAGAACCTAGAAGGGAAGAATAAAAAACTTTCCTCCCCTAAAGTTTCACCCTAAAACTGTTCTAAAATAGTCTATTAATTGAAAAAACAAAAACAATATAACTGTCCCTCAGTATCCATGAGAGACTGGTTCAGGACCCCCATGGATTCCAAAACCTATGGATGCTCAAGCCCCTTATACAAAGTGGTGGAGAACAGTCAGCACTCCGTACCCGCAGATGTGAGCCCTGCAGATGTGGAATGAGCTGATTTAAAATAAGCTGACATGGCATCGGCCACTATTCTCTACATTGCTAAGGTGAACTTCACTTAGCACACTATTGACTTTTGCAAGCAGTATTTTCTTTGTTCAAGGATTTTTTCAGTTCAGTTTTTGATTGTATATCATAAACCCAGAGCCTGACTTATAGCCAAAATTAGTTAAAGGAAACATTCTTCCTGCTTTGCACAGAGGCAGTCTCTTGGCTAACAGTAACCCTGCATCCAATTCAGGGCTCTCCTGGAGAGTCTGCCCTTTCCCAAGTTCCCGGAGCAACCACTGATTCAGGAGGAAAAAACAAAAAAAAAAAAACCACTGAGGCTCAGCAGTTCCAAACTTAGCAGCACATGGTTCTAAAAATCAAACAGGTACTAAGGTTTACCCCTGCGTGTAAGCATGTTAAATGATTAGCTCGTTTAACCCTTTTGATAACCCAAGAGGTAAGCACACCTGGCCTCCCCTTTTCTACAAAAGACAAAGCACGTGAAGCGAAGTAACCGCCTGGGGCAGAGCTGGGTTAACCTTTCAGGATATTCCTGTAGCTTCAGGCCAAGTATCTCAGGCCGAAGACAGGAGATCCAGACTAAGCCAGTTCTTTACTCTCCCCTCCTCCGGGGCCTGGCCCTCATTTGCTGACAGCTCAGGGTGGCCCAGCCCAGCTCCACTCAGTTCCTACACCTGCTCACAGAACTGGTGGAGACAGAGGAGGGGAGGCAGAATTAGCCTCAAAGCCTCATCAGACTGCAGAGGAACTGGAGCCTAGGCCCTATGAGGGCAGCTGCTGACACCACTCCCCCTGAACCAAGAATGCCGACCTATTGCTAACATCCCCTCCCTGCCCCTAAAAAAACTTGGAGGTGGGGGAGGAGCATATGGTTTATTTTTAGCATAGATATTCCTTTCTCTTCACTTAATCTTTGGAGACTTGGGTGTTCAGAGATCAGTTGGAGATGCAAGTGTTCATAGATTGTTTACGCTACGTCAGAACAGAGTTCTTTTCCCTTTAAAATTACCCTGCTATTGAAGGCAAAATATGGAAAAGAGTACTAGAGTTCAGGACTACAGCCTAGAGATAGTCACAGCCCCCAGGAAGCTCCAGTTTCAGCAAGGGGGCGCTGGCTGCCTCCCGTCTGTCATTACAGTAGGTATTTGTGTCACGGACTCCATACTTACATCTGCCCAGATGCTCCATGCTTCTCTTGCTTTCTTTACAGTTTCTTCATAGTCAGCCATGCTGGCCTAAATAAAGATTTGGAGGGAGACAAAGGGAAAAGGAAAGAGCAGTGATGATCCCCTCCTAAGAACATAGACTTTTGGAAAAGAATTGTAAAATCCCCAGTGACCCTAAGATTTGCGGTTTAAAATGATTATCACAGCTTACACTTCCCAAAACTTGCCAGAATTTGCTAAGTTAGAATCTGTACCTTTTAAAACCTTGCCTTTCAAAGCAAGGTCCAGGAGCCTCATCTGTGAGCAATACCTGAAGTATATTAGAAATTCAGAACTTCAGGTCAGAACATAGATTCAAGAGGTCAGAACATTCATCTTAACCCAAGTCCCCTGGTGATCCAGAAACATAGAGCTCAATGGAACCCCTCTTGGGTAGTCCTCTCTAGGGGTCACCTTTTCCAGGGCATATACACCCTCACAGAGTACAGGGTCTCCCCGAGAATTTTTTTTTTCCAGGCAGGCAGTGTAGCATGCAAGATCTAAGTTCCCTCACCAGGATCAAACACATGTTCCCAGCAGCTGAAGCCCAATATTTTAACCACTGAACCTGCAGGAAAGTCCCTCCCCCAGACATTCTTAAACTTTAAATTAAAAGGAAACATTCTTTGACTTTGTAAATTTGTATAACTCAGTGATCACTGGCACAAACTCTCTAAGGGCATTTTGCATCAAAAAAAAAAAAAAAAAAGCACTTACCTGTCTGACTCTTGCAATGGGCTCATTGTTAGCAGGACAATAGGTGGTGATAACCTAAAACAAAAAGATGATCTATATAAATAGAAAATGGGGGAGCAGACTTAATGCAGGAAGGTAAAAAGGAAGGTGGGGCGGAAACTAAGATACAAAAACCCAACTCAGAACCTTTACGTTGGTGGTGGTGGTGGTTTAGTCGCTAAGTTGTGTCCGACTCTTGCGACCCCATAGGCTGTAGCCGGCCAGGACGCTCTGTCCATGGGATTCTCCCGGCGAGAATACTGGAGTAGGTTGCCATTTCCGTCTCCATTAACTTGTTACAAACAAGAGACTACAGAGTTTTCACTTTTGACCTGAACACTCAGAACCACTTTTTCTGCAAAACCCACCCTCGCCATCTAAATATTAGGCATCTAAACAAAAGCCTAAAAGTAACACGTTATTTTGCCTCTTCTTTCATTAACAGGCCAAAGTTACAAGTTTTAGGGACTTCCCTATAGCTCAAATGGTAAAGAATCTGCCTGCAATGCAGGAGACCTGGGTCAGGAAGATCCCCTGGAGAAGGGAATGGCAATCCGCTCCAGTATTCCTGCATGGAGAATCCCATGGACAGCGGACCCTGGCGAGCTATGAGTCCCTAGGGTCGCAAAAGAGTCGGATACGACTGAGCAAATAACACACGTGCAGTTACAAGTTTAGCTTATTCCCTCTTTCCATAACTCTGCCCACCCTCTGGTCAGAGGTGAAAAGGCCAAGGCTAAACAACCATGGGAAAGGCGTGTGTCCACATGAACTGGAGGGATAAATTAGAAAAAAAAAAAACCCAGGTATAGCTTTAAGAAGGCTTTCCAGAGAGGGTATTTTATCTATGAACCTAATGATTGGATACCACAGGAAAAACAGGATAAAACCACTAATGGGGGATTTGGGAACAATTAAAACCACCTGCACTTCCTACAGCCGCATATAACTAAAAGATGCCTTTCCTCTAACAAAGCAGGTTCATTCAACAAACTGTTGGGATGTTATATAACGTTTTCTTATCAAAGTTTTCTTTCCTATGCAGCCCTCAAAAATAATCCAAGTGATAACAACCTTATCTTTCCATCCTAGTCTATAAGATGTTCAATAAAATGAACATTAACTGAGATTCAAGCTATTGTTAGGGTTTGGAAATGCTGAAAATCTGGCCCTCAAGGAAGCTCTGAGCCCAATGACTGCAAAACAGGATTTCAGCAACTCCGAGCTTGCATTCCAGACAATTTCAAATAAAACTGTACTGTTGAACGTTACCTGTGGCGCACGTCACATGTGAGGAGTAGAACAGTAGTAGAAGAGAAAAAAAAAAGAAAAGTAGAAAAGTCAGATGGCTTCCACCGCCAAGTGTGTGCCATTTGGCACTACAGAGGGCAGAACTCTGCCTTGCGGTTTTAAGTAAGCTTGGGAAGGCCAACTCCTTTCTGCTCCAAAATGAACTCGATTCTCGGTAACACGCGGGACCTGATATCTAATGGTACTTTTAATGGTTCTACTTGAGAAAACATTTACTATGGACTTCAAAACTTCCCCCCAGTACAAGCCGACAGCGTCCGCGGGGATTAGGGCTGCGCAGTGTCTGTCCGGCCTCCCAGGGCGAAGAGAGGCCGCAGAGATTTGCCCAAGACGTGCATACCTCTCCCCGGCCTCCCCAGCTTCCATTATACACGCCGTCGTTTTCCTCGCGGAGCCCCAGCTCCTTCAGCCAAGCATATTGGGGCTGATTGATGAGCAGAGTGGACATGAAGGCGGCAGGCCTGTTCCAAGGTCCGGAGAACTTGCTCTTCCTTGCAACGTGGACGCAGAGCAGACCGGGAACGCGCCACATACTGAGTCAGGGATGCGAGGGGCGCCTGTGGCCCGAGGAAGAACTAAAGTGCGGCCCCGCCCCCGACCCGGAGGAGCCCATTGGGTAGGCCCGGCCCCGCCCCCGGGCACGCCCCCCGCCGTCGCCCAGCCTAGCTGGGTCCTGCGCGGGAGCCGGGAGCTGTGGCCTGGAGGTTAACCAGGGCCTGGAAAACAATGAGGGTGAAACCGGAGGAAGTGAGCAGGCTACTGCCATCTAGTGAAAGACGGCGGGAACGGCGGCACCAGCTAGGAATTTTTTCCAGCAAAATATTGGCTCTAAAACATAGTGAGTTAGAGCAGGACCTCTCAGGCTGTAACGTGCATGTGATCTCACCTAGCTGTCGTGTTAAATGCACACTGTGATCCGGCAGGTCTGGACTGGGGTCTGAGAGTCGGTATTTTTAACCAGTTCTGGTGAAAAGGAGAGAATTGTTTCCGCCCCTTTATTACATTACAAATTAGAGTTTTCTAATTAATGAAAAATGGTAAATTGCTGTAGTTCCCTCCAAATATTCTGCGTGGGTATATTCTTGCTTTTGAAGAACAAAGATGGTTTTGATCAATTTCCTTTTTTCTCCATTTCTTCTCTCTTCCTGCAATATTCTTGCCATCCCCACCATCCCATCTGCCACCTAATTCCACAATAACTAGGCCTATCCTATTTAAGGGAAATGGCAACATCTCAATCAGCATGATTTGGGCAGGAGTTTAAAATACACACGCACTCTCAAATCATTGCATAAATAAGGTGATTCCAAACCTACTTTCCCCAAAATACTACTTCTCCGTACTCACCTTGTGGCCTTCCACATGGCAACCAGACAGTTGAGAGTCACAGGTTTCTTTATAAAGCCTGTGTTTTCCTCGCATGGTGCCTTTGCCCTACTGTTCCCTCCACCTGTAAAACCTTTCCTTCCACCTCTGCATTCAAACTTCATCTGTTTGACCCTTAGAACATAAATGATTTCAACAAATCATGTTGAAATAGGCATGTATCAAGCAAGCATTTATCAGAAACTGTAGTAAGTGCTGGCAATATCTGAATGGTGTTTCCACTTGAAAATGTTATGCTTTTTCCCCATTAAGGCAAGGACCACCTCTGACTCATCCTTGCATGACTCCGCAATTCCCAACATCTTACCAGGCTCACATTCATTTACATCACTGGGAAAAAAAATGAACCTATGAACACACCTCAGCAGTAATAAGCAAGGATACCCTGTTCAGCATTGGTAATCTGTATCAACAACCCAACTACTCCTGTCCATCCACTCCTAGGACTAACGCACTAATTTCCTTCATTTTAATTCTCAGACATTTTAATAGAGAATTTAATTCTCCTCGCTTTCTGGCTGCCAGTAAGATTCTTTGTACATGTATCCCAACATCACATCCTTCCATTCTCTTCCCCTCTATTTGATTCAAAAAATGAAAAGACATTTACAGATGCACTAAATTTTAGAAGCAACACATGACACTCTCAAGGAATATTAACTTCCATCTCTTCACTAAGTCAAAAAGAGAGGTTCATGGTGGTCTCCCTCTAAACAAGTTTTGGGACAATACACACTAGCAACTGCCTATATGGAAAATAGGGAATACATCTCTCTTCCAACTTCTTTTTTCAAAACTTACTTAGCCTGTCAATAGGAGGTCAGGAAAAATCACCAACAATGAATTTGATGGGGCAAAGCGGGAAGATATAGAATTAAATAAATCCTATGAAAGCACATTTCACACTTGAAAAAGAATTAAATGGATTGTACATGAAAGCATATATAAAAACTGCAAAAAAAAAAAAAAAAAAAAACTGCAAAGCCCTACAGAAATTTAAATGTCAGGATACCCTTGAACTAATTTTGTATTAAAAGTAGAGGAGTTAGTAGATGGCAAATTCTACTTTTCAAATGACTTATTAAAGGCCTCAGAGAGTGGTTAAAGCAAAGACTCTGGAGTCACAGCATAAGTACAAATGACCTGTGCTTGGGAAGTCCTCTGTGAATACTAGCTGCCTTTATTCTTCAAAGATAGTTGGCCAGAAGGCAGAGTGATATGAACATGCATGCTTGCCCCAAGGCAGCAATAAATTGGAGAAATCATCACCACCCAGAATATAATTTCATTGTTGTAAACTCAGTGTCTGATTTTTCAGAGCATAAGTGAGTGACACTATTGCTCTGGGCAAACTCAGATTAATCAAGCTCACCAAAATATCAAACTATGATGTTGCAACTAACATGCTGGCTTATTTAATGGGGAAAATTATTCTCAGAAAGGACCAACCATTCACATCCTCTAAATGCTGCATTCTCTCCCAGGGTACATTTTACCTATCTAGTGGTTTAATGAGCCCAGTGTCACAAGAAGAGTTATTGGTTAATAATATTTGATTCCAGCATTCAGTGGTATCAGGCTACTACAGTCTCTCAAATGTCCAAATTAACCTATAGATTCAATGCAATCCCAATCAAAATACCAGAATTGGCAAGCATATTTTAAAGTTTAAGTGGAAAGGGAAATGATCTAGGATAGTCAAAACAGTTTTAAGGAAAAAAAAAAGAACAAATTTACATTACCTGATTTTAACAATTATTTTAACAATTTTACAACTGTTATAAAGCTACAGAAATCAAGAAAATGTCACACTGGTATAAAGACAGACATAAAGATCAATGGATCAGAAATAGGGTACTCAAAAATAGACTTTCACATTTATAGTCAATTTTCAATGAAGGTGTCAAACAAATCAAAAGAAAAAGAATAGTCTTTTCAACAAAGAGTGCTATATTATTTGGATATTCAGATGCAAAAAAAAAAAAAGAACCTTGACTCCTACTTCATGCTATATACAAGAATTAAGTCAATAATAACCATAGACTTATAAGTAAGAACCAAAACTCTAAAACATCTAGTGGAAAACACTGGAGAAAATCTTTAGTGTGAGGGCCTGTTCTATGCATTATATGATGTTTAGCTGCATCCCATACCACACAGTATGTTAATAACAGCATGAAAATGTACTCCTACCTCACACTACACACAAGAACCCATTCAGGGGAACTGTAATTCTATGCAAAAGAAGTAAAATATCAGTTGTCTAAGAGGAGACCTTAGACAACCTAATAGACTTGTCTATTAGGAGACCTGGAGTCAACACAGAGGTCTGCAAAAGCTTAGCTATGTAATCTCCCTTCCGTTACCAAAATAAAATGGGCCAAGTGACTTCTAAGTTCCTTTATAGGTACTAAATTCATATTTCAAAAATATAAATTCATTTTTTCCTATACAGTCTATACTAAGGAAATAATAAAACAAGTTTGTAAAAGACATGTTCATTGCAAAACTGGCTACACTTTAAGTGTACACCATCAGAAACTAAATAAATGGAATGGAAAAACTGGGAAGTCATTAAAAAGGAGCTAGATCTTTATGTATTGGTATAGAAAAGTGTCCTGGATAAACAGTTATATTGTTTCTTTTTGAAAGGAGATTACAAAATAGTAAAAGATACAAATAATAAGATCCCCTTTATACCCCCCAAAATTCAATTAATATTTCTTCACCATGTTTACATACAAGAAATCACTGGTCTGGGCACAGGTAGAAAAAAGTGAATAAAACAGGCACTTTGGTGGGGAAATTCAGACCAAAAAATAAAACAAATAGGCATATGACTATTGAAGCCATGAAGGAAAAAAAAAGGGTGACAGGAAAGACAGGACCTTGTTTTAGTGAGAGTGCTTGAAGAAGACCTCTGCGGGAAGGGCGCGTTTAATCAGAATTCTGAATCATGTGAGAGCATAACCTCTGGAAGAATGGGGTGTCGGGGTACTGGAGGGTCTGTAGGCCGAGGGAACAGTAACTGCAGCGCCCTTGGGCCGGGAAAGGGCCCAGGATGCCTGAGGAATAACGTGAGAGGCGCCAGCGTGGCTGGGGAGCAGGAGAGGGACCCCAGCCTGAGGCACACAGCTGCAGCTCTGTCGGCTGTGCTGAGGTCTGAGCCGGGCGGCGACCTCACATTCCGTCTGGAAGGCTCCCCAGGAAGCTACTTGCAGAATGGAGCACAGAGGAGCAAGAATGGAAGCCGAAAGGCCCGCCTGCAGCATCCAGGCGAAGACTGTGAGACTGAGGGAGGAATCCCTCACGGCTGCCATGCGTGCACATCTTTAGGTTTGAAGAGAGCAGGTCAGAAGAAAAGGCGCCAGGGTGTAGAGGCAGCACACGTGAGCAGTTAGCAATGATGATGCAACATCTGCGAGTCTCGCCTCAGGCGTCCGGGCCAGGCCCCAGCGGCTGCCGGGGCGAGAGCGGCCCCCTCGCGGGGGCGCCCGAGCACCCACCGCCCGCCGCCCCGCCGGAAGTGCTCTCCCGGCCCGCCGCGCCGCGCCGGGGGAAGATGGCGCAGGAGGCCGGCGACATGGAAGATGGGCAGCTTTCCGACTCGGATTCCGACATGACGGTGGCACCCAGCGACAGGCCGCTGCCGGTGCCGGTGAGTGCGGCGGGCAGGCGGGTGACTCGGGGCCGGGAGCTAGGGGCCCAGGCGTCCTCCCGGCGGGCGCGCGGAGCCCGGCGGGCGGCGGGGAGACAGCGGGCCCTACGAACCTGGCCTGGCATCTAGCTGCGAGGCGGGGTGCGCGAGGCGTGCGGCTTCCCAGAGGCGGGCGTGCGGTCGTCTCTTTCCCGCCTCCCGTGCTCCTCTTCTTGTTTTCTAAACCTACAGAATTACCCCCTTCGCCGTCGCTAGGTTCTCCCCGAAGGGCAGATTTTCCCGAACAGGTAGAACGTGGGATCGTCGGCCCACCAACAGGCTGTGGCGCTCATTTGCGCCCGAAGAGAAAGGGAGTGAGGACCGGGAATGAAGTTCATCTCTTGCTCAGGGAACTGTTCTTCCATATTCCCATGGAACCTAGCTTCGTCGTGCCGTAATGTGCCGCTGGGTTTTATGTCAGCTTCCCAGGTTTCTAAGTAGGCGTTTGTCTTGGCCGCCCTACCAAGTAGCAAGCTGTTTTGAGAAGGCTTTAGTGCCACGGTTCCCGCGTTCAAATTTCAGAGCCGCCACTGTGTGATCGGTGACAGGGTATTTAGCCTGGTGCCCCATCTTTAGAGTGGGAATAATAGTACCACAGTGATGGGGTGGCTGTAAGGATTCGGTGGAGCCTAAATGATGGCTGACAAGTGTGTTAGTGCCGTTACTGTTTCCAGATACGAAGCCTTAACCTTCTGTCTTTAAAATACCCCTCCCCCATTCCTAGCACGGACTAGGAACTCAACAGATAGTTTGATGTTTAGTTGAAAAAGCAAAGGTGATTCCTTTTGCATGTAGAAGCATCTTGGGAAATCGGTACCAAGATATTTTGTTTTTCAATCTTTTTCAGTTTTGCATAGATTGACTCTTGACTTAGTAAACTTAATGCCATGGACTCTGCGGTTTTACAAGTAATTTGTCAGTGATGCCTACACATAGGATTTTACTCTCTAGTCTAAAAGGAACATAGTCCCAAAACCTTATAAAGGCAGTTGATACATCCAAATGCAGGACAGGAGCCTTTGTAAAAGAGGAAAAGAAGTTCTAACTGCTGTAACAATTGTTGAACATGTCATTTTCAAACGTTCTGACAACTGAAAAGATTGAAAATCTTCTGAAGGTGAGAATTAAGAGCCTTGGTAATTTTTTGGAAAGCTGTTTTAGCACTAAGTGCTGCATTAGCTATATAGAAATAAGAATTTGTGGCTTTTAAAATGGAAATTCCAGGGAGTTCCCTGGTGGTCTAGTGGTTAGTATTGGCCACGTTTCCTGTGGGGGACCCAGATTCAATTCCTGGTTAGGGAATAATCTTCGGAAGATCTCTGAAACCAATTCAGTCCCTTAAATGGATTTTTCTCTTTTTTTGGTTGGGGGGGGCTGCTTGCAGGATCCCCGAGTGACTCAGGCTAACACTCTCAGGGATCCTACAAGTGGTCAAAAAAAAAAAAAAAGGAAGTTCTATGTAAACCTTTTGAAATTCAGGCACTGAATTGGTTTCAGAGATCTTCAAAGATCACTGCTGCTTTAAAATGGTTCCGCTGAATCCCTAAATAATTTTTTTTAGATAGCAGAGGGTGTGTGGGGGTAATGTCTTTGGTGAAATTGACTGTCATTTTCCTTCACTTGCAGAAAGCTCTAGGTGGGGACTGTGCAGTGCGGCCCTTCCAGAGTACTGCAACAGTGTGTGCCCCGGAATCACATTATCGGACTGTGAAAAGTGTGGATTCAAGTGAAGAGAGTTTTTCAGATTCAGATGACGATAGCTCTCTCTGGAAACGCAAGCGACAGAAATGTTTTAACACCCCTCCCAAACCAGAGCCTTTTCAGTTTGACCAGAGCAGCCAGAAACCACCGATAGCTGGAAGGAAGAAGGTTAACAACATCTGGGGTGCTGTGCTGCAAGAACAGAACCAAGATGCAGTGGCCACTGAACTTGGTATCTTGGGAATGGAGGGCACCATTGATAGAAGCCGACAATCTGAGACCTACAATTATTTACTTGCTAAGAAACTTAAAAGAGAATCTCAAGAACATACAAAAGAATTAGACAAAGAGCTAGAAGAATATATGCATGGTGGCAAAAAAATGGGACCAAAGGAGGAGGAAAATGGGCAAGGCCATCTCAAAAGGAAACGACCTGTCAAAGACAGAGTGGGAGACAGACTAGAAATGAACTATAAAGGCCGATACGAGATCACAGAGGACGATTCTCAAGAGAAGGTGGCTGATGAAATTTCTTTCAGGTGAGCATTTAAATATTTCTAGAAGTGAACACTTGACCAGTTGTCTTCTATTTATAAGAAATACCATAGATTCCAAATACATTGATGGTGGTGTTCCTTTTTGAGATTTTTAAATCCAAAGCAAGAACTGGGCTTATGTGGTTATATGAATATGAATATAGTTGGCTATTCTTAAATTTGGGCAGACCTGATAGAATAATTTTGTAGATTTTTCCGAACTTTTGAGCAACTCTTTCTATTGAGGGCTGTAGAACTCCTCGGATAAAAACAGATCCTTTTAAATCAAATCATGTGGGTTTCTTGGAGTGTTTTCAAGCATTTGTGGCTTGTTTTTACAACTTTATTGAGGCTTATTATACATGTAATAAAATTTGTCCTCTTTAAATGTTGACTTTTTTTTGTGTAAATTTATCGGTTGAACAATCATAAAGCACTTCTAAAACATTTCCATCACCCAATAAGATCCCTCATGCCATATGCCCATTTAGAGTTAGTTCCTATTCCCATTCCCAGGTAACTGCTAATCATTCTATTGCTGTCAATTTGCATTTTTTGGAAATTTCATGTTAATAGAATGACAATATGTAGTCTCTTGTGCCTGGCTATTTTCCCTCAGTGCAGTGTTTTTGAAATTCATCTATGTCATAGCAGTCAATCAACAGCTTACATATTTACACACACACACTTGTATTGGCTATTACACTTTTTGGCAATTATGAATAATTCTGTTATGAACTTCCATGTACACATCTTTGGACACATTTTCATTTATTTCAGATAGATAGGAGTAGAGTTGTTTGATGTATGGTAAATCTACATTTCATTTTTTTTTTTCATTTCATGTATTTTTAACATGAAATATCTAAAGTTGAAATTTTGTTTACATTTTATTAGCTCTAAGTCATTAGTGAACAGTGTCACAAGTTTGAAAACATGTTTGGTTCAAAGGTAATATAACTAGTAGGAGAACAAGTATTTCCTTTCCAGGCAAGCCTGTCAATAGCAGTACTGGATTTTTTAAGTACTGAGGTGGTTTGGAATTTGAATGCTGGAAAGAAACCTAGAGAAAGAAACCAATACTGTCACTTTACAAATAGGAAATTGAGGCCTAGTAGTTGTGTGGTTTGCTCACAGTCACTAATGTGTCAGACCTGGACCTGAAGTCTAGTCCCTTTATTCCTAGTCTAGTTCTCTTTCCACAATAGAGAAAAAGCCAAAGAAGCCAGAGCTTGCTAGGGAACTGATAAGACTTCTGTAATATTAATCTTCCTTCATCTCTGCAGAGAATGGTCTCTCATTTTAGGTGTGCTATACTTACTTCGGCTTCCTGTGTTTTTACCTGTCAGTGGTAAAAATAATTATATCTGCTTTGTAAGACTGTTGAGAGAATTAACTGAAATATAGTGCATATATAGTTCTTAGGATTGTGCTTATCTCATAATAAGCCTTTGGTAAATATTAGCCATATTGTCTGTTCTGAGACAGGGAGCCCATGAGGGAAAAGTCCAATCCATTTTAAAGCTCCTGGACATCTCGAGTTAGGAGAGCTAAACTTTAGAAAACGTGGTATATGTTTGCTTTTAGACTTGCATTCGTCATGTTGTGTGTGCGTATTTTTTTGAAATTTGCTGTAATCCCATAAGACAAAGTGAAGAGGCCAGTACGTAACTTGAGATGGAATCTTAACATTACTGTCTGCTTGGGTGCCCCAAGATAAGAATGTGTCCATGTCACTGATTCCAAGGTTAAATACTAAAGATTTCAGAAAGCAAATGTTACTAGAAGGGGATGTTAATTCTATCTGGGAACTAAATTGGAGACTAAGGTAGATTTCCTCAACTTTATGCAACAAATAAAGAGGTTGATATTACTTCATTTGTTCCTTATCAGGTTGCAGGAACCAAAGAAAGATTTGATAGCCCGAGTAGTGAGAATAATTGGGAACAAAAAGGCAATTGAACTTCTGATGGAAACTGCTGAAGTTGAACAAAACGGTGGTCTTTTTATAATGGTAAGACTAATAAAATGCCCTTGTCTCTGATTGTTGGTTCTCTTATTTATGGATTATAACCAGTGTGTTTCAGACTTTTAAAAACCTTCATTAATAATGAAAATTGAATTTAAATATTCAGTATGATCAGTTTTTACAATTAGTACTTTTCTTATTAAAAATGTATCTAAATTGTAGCTTGTTAGTGTGTAGTCAACAACAAATCCCTCACAGGCTTCATTAAGGGTAGGGGCTGAAATTTTAAGAAAAAAGTCAAAAAAAAAAAGAAAAAAGTCAGGGCAAAGGACCTGGAAGCTCAAACTTAGTGAGCATGGGTTTTGGAGTTAGGGGTTTCTTGTTTTGAATTTTGGATGTGCAGCATACTAGATGTGACATTTAGCTAAATTATTTGACTTTGGAGACCTCAGTCTCAGCTATAAAATGGGATTAATCCTCTAATGTAAGGATTAAATAAGATAATGCATATATAGTGCTTATCACAGTGCCCAGAACTCAGTTAGTAGTGGTGAGGAAAATTTTTGTTCTTTTTTATTTTGTTTTGTTATTTTTTGTTCATTTAATTCATACATTCTTGAAAACTGGTTCTTGGGGGGACAAAAAAAAAAATCTTGTTATGTATAAAGCACAGATAAAGTGTATCTATGAGTATTAAAATTTCATGGGTGGTAGGGGTGAATAGGAAACAAAATGTCTAAAGAGGTTTCTGGGATTGAGGAAGGGGAAAAAAAAAGGTTAAAAAGCACTTTACTGTCCCAAAATGACTGATAGAGCAATTCTCTTGCTGGGGCCAGATCACAAGCAGTAGCAGTTTATGCTGTAGAATGAGTGGTCTTGCAGATCTCATTTAATTGCGCCTTCACCACAGGATGAGGATGAAGGTCGAATGGTTTCCTTCTTATTTGTTCCTCGTGAATTTGAGTAATAACATTACAAGAGACCCCATCAATATTATGCTGTGGAAATGGAGAGAAAAGTAACCATTAGAAGTGATAGCACTGGGTGAGGAAACAGCCTGTGGACATAGATTATAGAAGTTAACAACAAACTATGATGATCATGAGTGTAGTGGTACCCCCTGCCTGTATCATAGTTTAACGCACTGTTTTAGATACAGGAAGCTTGTGTTGTTATGGGGGTGGGAAGGAAGCGGTCTAAAGAATAAATGTAGTATCTTCCAAGTATGCTAGAAAGTGATACCTGCTATGAGAAAAGAAATAGAGCAAATGGGAAGTCTGGAGAGGCGAGAAGGACATTGCAGTTTAACGGAGTGGCATAGTAAATCTTCATGGAATGTCTCTGAAAGTTGCTCTGACCATTCATGGTAAGAGTCTACAGAGGATGCTTTTTCTGTTCCTTTTTGTAGAATGGCAGTAGAAGAAGAACCCCAGGTGGAGTTTTCCTGAATCTCCTGAAAAACACTCCTAGTATCAGTGAGGAGCAAATTAAGGTAAAAATGACAATGTCTTTGACTTTTAAGATCAATCATAATTTGACTGCCACTCAGCCTCTAGCTTAATTTTCTATTGATCTCTATTACCTGCTCTGCCTTACCTTGACTGATTTTTTAGTTGCTCTTTTCAAGTAAAACTTGAACCTCTTATAAAGCTCTGCCTCCTCTTTTTCTCCCCTTTCAGAGCCAAGGTCATGATTCCTTTTATGGCAATTTTTCCTGGTGTCTTAGCATGTAATTATTTTTTTCTACTCTCCTATAACTTGGCTTTCAGAATCTTAAGCCTTCCCTGGTGGCTTAGACAGTAAAGAATTTGCCCTGCAATGAGGGAGACTTGTGTTTGATCCTTGGGTCGGGAAGATCCCCTGGAGATGGGAATGGCAGTATTCTTGCCTGGACGATCCCATGGACAGAGGAGCCTGGCGGGCTATAGTCCATGCGGTCACAAAAGAGTCAGACATGACTGAGCAACTAACACACACATAACTTGGCTTTCGGGATCTTAGTTCCCTGATGAGGGATCAAACCTAGGCCTTCTGCACTGGAAGCATGGAGTCTTAATCACTGGACCACCAGGGAATTCCCGATATAACTTTTTATTAATGAAAAAATGTCACTCTTTTGAAAGATATAGTATGATGTGATGAAAAGGATTCTCTAAGATTCAAAGTCTAGGTTTTAATCTTAATTTTGCCATTTAGCAATTGTAGACTCTGAGAAGATTGCTTACTGTCTCCCCCAGCCTTAATTTTTTCATCTATAAAGTGAGGACTTTAATATGTGCCCTGCCTGTTTAATATTACTATAAAAGAGTTAAATAAAATGATGTCTAAAAAAGCTTTTTCTTGGTAACTAAATCTGGACAAGCAATTTCCAGAAGCAGGAGAGAAGAAAGGAACATTTATTCACCATGAGCCTCGCACTAAGGCCAATATTTACAGGACTTAACTCTTGACAGCCTGTCATTGGGTGTCACCCTGCTCTGCAGATGAAAGCAAGAAAAGGATAGGTCTGAGATCACCCAGGACTCTGCCTTCAGAGCCATGTTGTTTTCACTGAATCACCTGTCTTTGAAATTCAGTTCTTCTAACTCATTGTGAAGGGAATTTACCGTTTGTAGATTTTTATCTTAAACTGTCAGAAACATTGCATTATGATAAACAGTGGAAACATTTTTAATAGTATCCAATAATAGGGGAATGTTGACTTATAAGGACATTCTTAAAACAGCTATTGTGTAGCCTCTATTTTTATGAAGCAATTCCAAGAAAATTAGAAAATAAAATAATAACTTAGAGGCAGAGTACAGATTTTTAAAGAAAAAGAGTCATGGGACAATAGATTGGTAGTTAAAACACCAAAATGTTACCAGTGCTTTGGTCTATTGTGAGGGGTTAGAAATGTTTTGGCTTTAAGATTTTTTTGTTTTCTGTTTTTTCCAAAATTTCTGTTGTATATGGATTGACTACCTTTGTTACTAGAAGGAAAAATCAGAAGGTTGATATAATTTTATTGCAGGTAATTTCATATTTCATCCAAATAATGGTGTTACAGTTTTTCTTTTAGTCACTCTATTGTTAACAATCACAGTCTGTAGAATTTGGAAGCCAGAACTGAACTGAGTGGGCTTGTTTTCAACTTTTTCTCACTTGATTTTATTTTAGTATGTGGCCTTATAATTTTTCTTCTAGCGAATACAAAGTTTGTGAAGATAAAAAGAGTAAGAATAGTTAGAGGTTAATTTGCTATATTTTTTTAAAGTCCAGCTATAACGATCTCCCTCTGAAAGTAGTATGCACTAGGTTCTTAACTTATGGGTGGGAGAAGAAAAATTTCTCTCAGGTTATCTATTGTCTTCATTTGTTGTAACACATTAACAATATGATAAAAAGACATTTCTTTAGGCCATTCCCTGGTTTGTTTTATTTAAATATATAACCCATGGGAATGACATTTCCTCATTAATAAAGTTTGCTGTATTTGGAGGGAAAGGGGGAACTTCATAATTTAATTTAGTATTGCCAGGCATTGTACTAGTTAGAATTGTTTTTATCAAGATGTTTGGATGTGTTTTCATATAAAATGGAACTACTGCTACTATGCTCCACTTACAGGTAAGTAGACGCCTGAAAAAATTGTGAATTTTCACACTGTTGTGAAGGCAACATAATAGGGTTTAAGGATATGGTAGTTTTAATAAATAGTAGTTCTTGTTTACTAAAGTTGTTCCTTTATTGTAGGACATTTTCTACTTTGAAAATCAAAAGGAATATGAAAATAAAAAAGCTGCTAGAAAGAGAAGAATGCAAGTGATGGGGAAAAAGATGAAACAAGCCATTAAAAACCTAAATTTTCAAGAAGATGATGATACATCACGAGAGACTTTTGCAAGTGACACTAATGAGGCCCTGGCCTCTCTTGATGAATCACAGGAAGGACATGGAGAAACAAAGTTGGATGCAGAGGAAGCCATTGAGGTTGATCATTCTAACGATTTGGACATGTTTTAGTACATTTTGAGGAATAAACCTTTCTAAGATAACATTGTAATAAACCATTTCTACTGAGATTATTTTACTTTGCACTGATAAACACAAAAATCTGGAGAGAATTGTTACTTTGTTTTAAATAAAATTGAATATGTGGGAGATGAATGTGATAACATTTAAAACTTTCTCATGTCTGACAAAATATTTAAAAGTATATAGTGGAAGATTTAATTTCTTAATCTGTTGCATGTGCTAATTATTACTAGTTGATCATCAATTTTGTCCAGGTCATTTTAACGTGCTGTTTAAAAGTTTTTCTGATTTATCTTTACAATGAACTATGATTGGTTTCAAAACATTCCATTAAAAGATCCTATTAAGACATAAATTGTTAAACTATTACAAATGCATTCAGATTTAGTTTTTCTATGTTTTAAGAACTCTTAGGCTTTTAATGATAGAAACTAAAAATAGGTTTATACTAGTGGCTCTTCCCACTTATGTGTTTGTTCTGAAGTAAATAAACATCAGACTCTTTTCAAAGAAGTATCGGTTCATAACTTTAACTTTGTTTTTGACTTATTAGTTACTTTGGTCATATATTTAAATACTAAATATAATCCATATGTGCATAATTGCAATGACATTTAAAAAATTCCCAGTGGTGGCCTGCCTAAGACAGTTTTACCTTATGTTAAGGAAGTTACATATTAAAAATGTTTCTTCTGCATGATGTTTAAAATTATTCATTTTTATTTAAGAAAATAAAGGTAGTTTACTTAAGGTGTCCCAAGAGTTGACTACAGTTTACAGAGTAAGCAAAAATATGTAGGAAGCAGTTTTTATCTATTCTTTGCAATAATGTACTTGAAGTCTTTCAGTAATTTTTGAAACACGTAATCATTGAAGTTGGATCTAAGCAGGGAAGGAAGAGGAAAATGGTTATTGGTTACATTTTATTCGTAAAGAATGCAGAAATAAAATTAGAATTCTGGAAGTCAATGAGTTTCAAGTGATTTTTTTTTATAATCTCAAATTTTCTTTCATAAAATTGCCATAACCAAGGAAAGAAGCATTTTAAAAAGGTAAGTATTTAAATATTGTCCCTAAAGTTTTTTTAACCTTTTATTTATTGAAGAATTTTTTTCTAATTGAAGTATAATTGACTTACAGTATTACATTAGTTTCGGCGTATAGCATAGTGGTTCAGTATTTTTATATATTGTAAAATGATCACCACAGTTCCTGGGATTGCTTTATGTGAGGTGATTTTAAAGGTTTGGTATATTAGGTAAGATAACACTCAGAAATCTAAATGTCGTGTATCCTTGTAAATATTGCTGATTTTTCTAGTGTAAGTTACAGTTTTTGAAGGATATTAATGTCTCAGGCTACTTCATCTTTAGTGGATTGCTCATTTCTCCCCCACCCACTTCCTAGCTTGTTTTCATTATTTTCTTAACATTTGCAAACTACACAGATTTCTGGATTGTATTACATCCGAAGGTGTATAGAAACCAGTGTTTCGGTTTTTAAGGTTTAAGGTTTTGTTTATTAACATTACTCTTCTCTAAACCTTTCTAATTATCCAGATCTAGGAATGTCTTTCCAAACTTGCCAGAAATGTATTCCCTTAATACTGTCATCGTACCAGCATACATTACAGTCATTCTTCCTGCTCAGCCTAACATTCTTCTACTTGCTGGCTAGTAGGATTAACAGTAATGCCCTCTGTGTCTCTGGCTTAGTAATTTAGGTGCTCATCCTCACTCATAACCTTTATTAGAATGAGGTTTTTTAACCTAAAATACTCTGATTCACTTCAAAACCTAGGAGATAAAATGGGTTGGATTGGCTTGGGTTAAGGCAACTTTGATTTACACTCACAGGTGTCTAAATAATGGCGAAACAGGAATGGGACATATCAGCTATGTGCAGTCTATAAAGAGGAAAATATGAAGTGATTGTGAATAATAATTACTTAGTCCACTATATTTCCTAGTATCTTTGTCAAAGTTGTAGTATGTCTGCAAACATGCTTATTTTTTAAGTGCTCATGATAAGAATGATGGTGTACTCAAGGAGTATTTAAAAAACACTGGAAATGGCTCTAAGTCCCACATTCTTATTTAACTGCTGAAGCAATTACTACAGGTTGCTATGAAGTTAGCAAAACATTGTTACATCTGAGGCAGCACTGGCATCATAATTAGTAGACTAGTGAAGTTCTAGATGAGAATTCCTGTCACTACGGGCAGAGATGGCTTCAGGCAAAGACACTTGTCCAATCTTACCTAAACTCCCCAACAACTGTTGTGATGAGAATTCAGATAAGCCTGCTAATAAGTGAGGACTTAAGGGTTTGGGGTTTTCCGGGGGTTTTGTTTGTTTTCAGTCTGGGAGTTAACATTCATGGGGACACCAATTCTGTGCTTCCCCTTGGTATCTATATAGAAAACTTTATGTTACAGAACAAAACTGTGTGTGCTAGAGAAAGCAAGACTGTCCTGAGTGTAGAGCATGTACTAAATTCAGAAGCTAAGTTACTGATTTTTGTGGCTGGCCAGAGATTCCTTTAGCCAGTGCATAGGCCTGAGCTAAATCATGGTGTGCTGTTTTTCCCCTTAAAATAAGGCCAAAATGAACATGAGTAAATTGTAAAGGACAGCATGCAGTTAGAGTAATGATATCCAGAGTGGACTCTTGGTGACACTTGGGGATTTAATGGGTCGGTTATCTACTGTTAATAGGTGAGTCTCAAAGCAGTGACTGCTCTGTCCTGCAGCTGCAGGGGTCCAAACCTCACAGACACAACTGCTTCCGTTCCCTCAAATGATGCTAAAGCAATTATATTTAGTTCACAAGATACTCTTTCTTCTTGCTTTCTTAATCTTCAGGTGTTGTGAGATTCATTTGCCACGGTTTTCCTTAAAGCAAGGGATGATCCCAAGAAGTTATGTAATGCCTTGGAAACAGAACATGGAATTCAGGAATGTGAATCTGAAGGTATTTTCCTATAAATATTCATAATTAAAAAAAAAAAACTATAGTATGTAATATATCTATGAATAAACATACAACTCTACAAAGTCTGTTTTGAAATTTATTTTTCATTTTTTCAGCTTTATTGAGGAACAATAGACAAATCTGATTGTGTATATTTAAAGTATACAACATGGGCCTTCCCTGGTAGTTTAGTGGTTGAGGCTTGTGCTTCCACTGCAAGAGGCACAGGTTTGATCCCTGGTTGGGGAAGTTCTTCATGCTGTGTGGTGTGGCCGAAAAAAACTATGGAAAATTGTGAATCACTATGTTGTCCAGCAGAAACTTACATAATATTGTACATCAACTGTACCTCAACAACAACAAATTTTGAGGGCAACTTGGGGAAATATTTATAGCATTTACAGCAAAGAGCTAATTTATTAAAAAATATTTAAAAAATAAAAAAATAAAACATTTTAAAATAGGAGCTTCCCTCTAGTGGTTAGGAATCTGCCTGCCTGTGAAGGGGACACAGGTTGGATCACTGATCCAAGATGATTCCACATGCCACAGAGCAACTCAGCCCAGAGCTAGCCAGTACGCTCCTAGAGCCTGTACTCTGCAACAAGAGAAGCCACCACAATAAGTCTACCCACTGCCACTGGAGAAAGTCCACATGAGCAAGGAAGACCCAGTGCTGCCAAAAATAAAATTTTTTTAGTGTAACACAGCCTGATGCTTTGTACATCACTGATTACCAAGATCAAGATAATTAACACATTCATCATCTCTCATAGTTAACTTTTTTCCTTGTAGTAAGAATACTTCAAATCTACTCTCAGCAGCTCTGAAGTATACAGTACCATTTTATTAACTAGAGTCACTGTGTTGAACATTAGACCCTTAGAACTTACTCTTCCAAAACTGAAAGTTTGTATCCTTTGTCTTATTTCTTCCTCTTCCCAGGCCCTGA
Organism: Cervus canadensis; assembly: GCF_019320065.1. Classification (NCBI taxonomy): domain Eukaryota; kingdom Metazoa; phylum Chordata; class Mammalia; order Artiodactyla; family Cervidae; genus Cervus; species Cervus canadensis. The sequence continues at coordinate 80,204,622 of NC_057389.1, forward strand.
CAACCACCATTCTAACAAAAGTTATTTGGTGCACCTGCCACATAAACTTGCAAACAAAAGTTAAATAGCAATGTCTTACTCAAATAACCCAATTATAAACTTAAAATAGATAAACCAAAAGATATCAGAAATACATGTCTGCATTTTCTCTACATAATGCCAACTCACAGTTAAGTCCATCAGTCGTAGGCACCATTAATAATAAGGCTGTAGTACGGAGTGTGTATTTTTTTTTTTTTTTTTTCGGAGTGTGTATTTTTTTATTGAAGTATAATTTATCTTCAATGTGTTAACTTCTTCTGTACAGCAAAGTGATTCAGTTATGTATGTATATAACTATACACACATTCTTCTTTCTATTCTTTTCCATTAATGGTTTATTACAGGAAATGGAATATATTTCTCTGTGCCATACGGTAGGACCTTGTTGTTTATCCATTCTGTATACAATAGTTTGCATCTGATAATCCCAAATTCCCAATCCAATTCTCCCCAACCTCTTTCCCACCTTGGCAGCCACAAGTCTGTTCTTTAGAGAGTCTATTTTTACAGCTGTACTGCAAACTCAGGTTGAAAACTATGGGAACAGTTTGGCTAGATTTATAGATAAGACTCCTTGTTCACTCAGTTCTCCTATTCAGTAGTCAGCAGTTTCAAAACATTTTCCAAATTCAGATTGACCATTCACTTGTAAAAAGGTAAGTTGTTTCTTTAAAAGAGAATATAATATTTTGTAATAATCAGACAACAAGAAGTTTCAAGTTACGATTCCTAGGAAGAAAGGTGTGTATGTAACTAATTTCCACATTTCTAATCAATAAGCAATTAATGTTGAGTAAGAATATACTTTACCAAAGCAGATGATATTATAGAATATGATTATTATATACTAAACATTTCTATGATTCTTGACCTTACTCTTTAGAGCTATAATTCAGCATAAATTTTTCATTGTTATTTCACTTCTGCAATTTAGTTGACAGTGTTCCTAACAGTTTTAAAATGTAATTAACAACTGGTGTATGGAGCATCTATCTTACAGAGTAAAAGTGAAAACTAAAGGAGAATTATAATGAAGTGAGTGTGCGCTGAGTAAAAGCTAGCTTTGCTTTTCTTCCATTGTACCATTTTTCCTATAGGAGTTGAAATAGCTATTTAACAACATAAAAACAAGAGAACGGCATAGGAGAGAGGGGGCTGCACCCCAAGACCAGGCCAGACTGCTATTCAGCAATATCAGAGAGTCAGAAATACATGTACAATTCAGATAATAACCTCTTACCACAGATAATAAGTAACTGTTATCTATCCAACAGCAGTTGCAGCAGCCTCCGCATCCCCTAAGCTCATTTTACTTTGTGGTGGTGTTTAGTTGCTCAGTGGTGTCCGACTCTTTGTGATCCCATGGACAGTAGCCCGCCAGGCTCCTCTGTGTATGGGATTTCCCAGGCAAGAATACCTGAGTGAGTTGCCATTTCCTTCTCAGGGATCTTCCTGACATAGGGATTGAACCCAAGTCTCCTGCATTAGCAGGCAGATTCTTTACCACTGAGCCACCAGGGAAGCCCTAAAAAGAGCTTTGAAAGTCAGCAAAAGATTTTTCATTCACATATAATGTTTTATTCAACACTTAAAGAATTGTTTAATAATTCCTATTTTATAGTTGAGAAAACTGAGTCCCACAGTGCATAAATGACTTGTACAAGGACACATAAGTGGTGAAGCTAAAGGTCAGTGATCTGACTCCAAGTTTAGAGTCTGCAGTCCACACCACTGGCTCTTCCTGTTGGTTGGAAGACACCAGTTAGCACTGCTTTTTAAAAAAGTGTTATTGCTCTGCCCACTAGAGATTCCTTCCTGACAGTAACAGAAAAACTACTGGGCAACTTCCATCTTAATATAATAAAGTGGTTTTTGGTGTGATATACAGCAGATTTTTTTCTTCCTCTTAGCACGCAGAAGCATGTGGGATCCATGCTGGCCCTTTGGAAGACACTCTGTTTTTGGATCACAGTGAAAGGCTTTGCCATGGGGAAGATCGTAAAGCTGTCTTGAAGAAAGGCCCGCCAGAAATAAAAATTGTAGATATGCCTCTGCATTCACCTCTCTCCAAGTACCAAAGCACTGTGATTTCCCACGGCTTCAGGAGGCGACTGATCTGATCAAAGAATAAAATAATCAAGTAGTTCAGTCTCTCTCTCTTCCATAAATATTTCACCTACAGGTTTAATTTATTCAAAGGCTATAAGGCAACTGCATATTTTTTTACATTATTATATCTTAGAAAGAAAATAATCTCTAAGAACACCTGAGATGAAGTAGAGGAGCAAGGAAAACTGTCTCACTGAAATTAATTTCAGAGTAAGCAGTTAAGAAACAGCAGACTGATCCAGTCCCACCATCTATCTTCATCACATTCCTCTTTCTTTTTCTCCTTCTCATTCCATCCTTATGATTCATCTCTTCAAAAACTCAGGTAAACCAAACTGAGACAGAGTTGGAAGATGTGGGATTATTTTTGCTACTTTTCTGATTTACTTACTTTTACTTCCTTTCTTCCTCCCTCACCAACACACATACCCCTAAGAGACTGGTAACTAACCAATATGGTTATTAGAGGTGTTTGGTAGACAACTGTATGATGCATCATATAATTTTAGCTGAGATATACTTTCCATATTGGTTCAGTGTATCCAAGTATCAATATCCTACAGCAAAGAATTGATTCACATAACTTAAGAAATAAGAATGACTATGTGTAAAAATGATGCACTGCTGTGGAAGACAGTATAGTGGTTTCTCAAACAAGTACACACAGAATTACCTTATGATCCAGCAATTTCAATTCTAGGCATATGCCCCAAAGAATTAAAAGCAGTGATGAACAAATATTTGTACACCAATGTTCACAGCAGCATTATTCATTATAGCCCAAAGGTAGAAACAAATGTCCATCAACATTTGTTGGGGATGAAAAAATTTTCCTCTATTCTTCTAGGTTCTTCTGGTGGGTTTAAGAATTGAATTGACATGAGACAGATTAACAGGAGAAAATCAAACAAACGTTAAATAACATGTATACATGGGAGAGACCCAGGAAAACAGTAACTCACCAAAATGACTGAAACCCTCACTTTATATATCATCTTCAGCTAAAGACAGAAGAGGATTTGAGAATAGTGATTTGGGCTTCAAAGAGGAAGAACGTAACTGACATGGAGATGGAAAAGCCAATGTTCCGTAAATGACTGTTGGGCCATGCAGAAACAGTGGGACATAGATTGGATAGAGACCTTGAGCGTTTCCCCCACCATACCTTGCTCATGTTTTTGCAGACATCTCTGGTGATACAGCTCTGTTCTTGTAATAAGCCTTCTATCTAAATTCCTTTAGGCACTTTAGGGTACCTAGTTCAGGGACAGCCTCATCACCCTACAGTATCAATTATTCTGTTCTACTTAATTTTCTCTAATTTTGTGTGGCCCTGTAAGTTACATCCTAGTAAGTGATTCTCTTTCAGATTATTCCTCATCTAATTTCACTCTCTTAAATGTAAACTCTAACTTGTACCTTTGGCTTCCTTCTTTAAAAATTCCAGGGACTTCCCTGGTGATCCAGTGGCTAAGACTCTGAACCCCTAATGAAGAGGGCCGCCTGGTTCAATCCCTGGTCAGGGAACTAGATCCCACATGCTGCAACTAAGAGCCCACATGCCTCAATAAAAGATGTGGCTCAGCCAAATAAATAGGTAAATAAATGTGTTTTAAAAGAGTCCCCATTCCACTGTGGTTTAATTTAAAACTCTGAATTTCTTCCCAAGAGAGCAGATTATCATGTTGCATCTTGGCCCAGGTGGGTTAATCCCCATGACTGGTAAATCTCTGAGATTTCCAGGGTCAAAAATGCCAAGGGATATATTTTACACATATTGAGAATATAGGTGATCATATTTGACCATTACTAATTAGGAGCTCCAACCAGTCCATCCTAAAGGAGATCAGTCCTGGGTGTTCATTGGAAGGACTGATGCTGAAGCTGAAACTCCAATACTTTGGCCACCTCATGCGAAGAGCTGACTCATTGGAAAAGACCCTGATACTGGGAGGGATTGGGGGCAGGAGGAGAAGGGGACGACAGAGGATGAGATGGCTGGATGGCATCACCGACTCGATGGACATGAGTTTGAGTAAGCTCCAGGAGTTGGTGATGGACAGGGAGGCCTGGCATGCTGCGATTCACGGGAGTCAGATACGACTGAGTGACTGAACTGAACTGAACTGAACTGAATTAGCTTCCAGCAGGCTAACGGGCCGCCAAGAGCAGGTGAACAGGTGTGTCCCACACAGGGGAGTCTGGCAGAGAAGGTGAGCACTGGCTGGAATGGAGCCAGCGCTACACTCCCCGAGTTCTGTGCACCTCAGTGCACAACTGGGGCCCTGGCAATACAGGGACCAGTTCCAACGTCTCTGGCTTTTCATGTGATTTACCACTAGAAGCCTGGCTGTCAGAAAGCGTCTTCCTTCTTTTAAGAATGTGGCCAAAACAGTGGCCACTGCTGAAGCACCAGCAGCCAAAATGAAGTTCAATTCTTTTGTGGCTTCTCATCAAAGCAAGAACCAGAAAAGGCACATCAGTGCACTTCCCCACATTCACAGGAAGATTATGTCTTCCCCTCTTTCCAAAGAGCTGAGACAGAAGAGCATATTCGATCCGTGCTTATCTGAAAGGATGAAAAAGTTCAGATTTTGCGAAGGCCCTGCAAACAGCAGCAAACTGGCAACACATCCCGAGCTTATTGGGAGAAGTATGTCGCCTACCCTGAGTGAAGCAAGAGGAAGCTAATGGCACAACTGTCCACGTGGGCATTCAGCCCGGCACGGTGCTTGTCACTAGACAAAAAACGGACAAAGACTGAAAATGATCCAAAATCTCGCCAAGTAGGAAAGGCAAGGGGCAGACACAAGGAAGAAACAATTGAGAAAATGCAAGAATCATCTTATTAGCAACTTTCATTAGAAACTGTTAAAATGGGACTTCCCTGGTGATCCAGTGGTTAGGAATCTGCACCTCCACTGTAGCCGGTGCAGGTTTGATCCCTAGTTGCACGTGCTACACAAAAGCAACAACAAAAAAAAAGGTTAAAATTTTTAAAAAGGAGAATGTGGCAAAATATGTGGGATAGAAGCCTGGATAAAAAAGTCAGGATGTATCAACTTGTGTGGAAAAGAAGAATGCCTATGACCAGAAAACTGTGCTGGAAGCCAGAACATCAAAATGTTTACAATGTTAGTTCTAAAAGGTGGAGTTATGATTCTTATTTATATCCTCGCATCTTTATAACTTATCTGCAGCAAACACTGTTGTATTTTACCTTTGCAGACACTGCTCCCCACATGTGGAAGGCACTCCTTTCTATTCTGCTGTCAGTTTCATATTCAACACAACTGCCAACTCTTCTATGAAACCTCTTTCATAGTCTTTTTTCTCCAATACCAATTCTCTCCACCTTAACCTTTTCCAAGTTGGTTCTCTGCCTAAGCCTTCTGCTTCTTGACCAGAAGAGGTCTCTGCTGTGTTGCTCAAAAAAAAAAAAAAAAAAGTTTTTTTTTTTAAAAAATGTTTTGTTGGTTTGCCCTTCTTTAATAAGGAAAGTCTTTGTCATTACCTGTTATAGATATTGTGATATTATAGAAATCAGAGGTAGAAATTCTTCAATGCTTCTGTAACTAACAAATTTTCAGATAGAGCATTTTATTCACAAAGGGGAGCTTAAACCCTTTGGGTCCACCCCTCAGTGCTTTGCAGTGGAATTACACCTGATATGTAAAAATTTGAAAACTGAAAACGAAAGAAACTAAGGGATAACACATTTAGAAAAACATGTCTTTTTCTAGGGACAAATTAAACACCATCAGTAAAGTGCTTCTTTGTAATTCAAGGAAGGCCTCGGAGGCTAAATTTTTTCTACAGACAAGAGGCAGGCAGAAGACATGTTTCGGGGAGTCTGTTCCAGGAAGGCCCATAGGGTTCTGCTCAGTTACAGGTACAGAGCAAAATCAGCAAAACAAAAAGGCACATGGGGTGAAGTCCAAGGGACAACGAGCACTAATTTCCAAAAACCCTCTTTCGGTGAAGTAACACAAGATACATTTAATTACCCCTAGCAATGAGCTGTGACAACTCTGTTCTTTCTTTGATCAGGAAAATTAACTTGTGCATTCTTTGGTCTTTTCTGGGGATTTAAGAGAATATCTTGCAAGTACAGCAAGGTTCATTTTCTTCCTGGTATTAGGAGACAAAGGTCATGGGGGGGGGGGGTTCTCAAGCAATCACAGGTGCATTTTATCCTAAGTGATGACTAGATGATCGGGCCTCAGCTGGTGCTACCCTCCAGAGGAGAGTTAAGGTTTAGTGTCAGAGAAATCAGAGCAGGTTCCAGCAAGATGCTGGCTTTGAGCAATGGGTCAGATGCAAGCCAGTGAGAGCTAAAAAGGCCTTTCCACACATGGGAAAAGCATAAACAGAGGCAATGAGGAAAAATCACTATGTTTACAGAATATGTGAGGATATCCTGGGCAGAGAAAAGTTCCCTGCTGGGAAATAAAAGAAGGTAATCTTAGGAAAAAGGATCCAGCTTATAGAGGATTTTAAATTCCAAACCAGTGGTTGAAATAGATTACTATTAATGATCATGACAGAGTTTGAGAAAAACTAATCTGGCAATAGGTCAAAGGATGGATTGAAGATTAAGAGATAAACTGGTTTGAACCTAAATCCAGGTAAGAAGTCCCAATTAGGATCAAAGCTATGCAGATGGGGAATAGGGACCTCCATCGAGATGGTTTATATCAGAGTGAATGAAGTACACAAACCAGGCTTGAGCACGTGGTCAACCTATCCTGGAAATAAGTTTAGCTGCACGTGGTAAATTACCTTTATCAATCAGGTCAGTAAGGCACTATTAGAACCTTTTTTTTCCCCATGCACAGCTTGTGGGATAATACCTCAACCAGGGATCAAATCCCAGCCCTTGGGAGTGAAAGGACTGAGTCCTAACCACTGGACCACCAGGGAAGGCCCTATTAGAGCCATTTTAACCTCCAAGAAAAGTTATAAAACACTTTTACCAGAAAGACAGATGATAACGCAGAGAGGAAAAAATCAGTGTGTGGTGTAGGAGTACCAGGAGGTGCAGTTTTGTTTTGTTTTGTTTTGTTTTATGATGAAGTATTTTAAGTAAACCATTTAGGGTGACTAATCTGTTTTCCCTTTCAAAGGTAGTTCATTTAAGTATAGCCTGATTAGAAGGAATAAATAAGGCACGCAAGGTCAAGATTGGACCTGCTGTGTTAACTTATAAAAATTCATGAAAGCAATGATATTTAAGAGCTCATACATTCATATCTAAGATCTGATACATTTGAAATGAGCTATGAGCTAATGTGGGGGTGTGTATTTTTAATAAAAGCAGGAATGACATTTCTTTTAAAAAAAAAACTTTTCATTGAAGTATTAGCTGATTTACAATGTGTTAATTTTTGCTGTATAGCAAAGTGATTCAGCTATATATATATATATATATCTCCCCATATATGTACATTCTTTTTCATATTCTTTTCCATTACAGTTTATCACAGAATATTGAATATAGGCCCTTGTGCTATGCAGTAGCACTTTGTTTATCCATTCTCTACACAATAGTTTGCACTGCTAACCCCAAACTCCTAATCCATCCCTCCCCCAGACCCCCTCCACCTCTGGCAACCACAAGTCTGCTCCCTATGTCTGTGACTCTGTTTCGTAAATAAGTTCTTTTGTGTCATTTTCAGATTCCACATATAAGTGATAGCCTATGGTATTTGACTTTCTTTTTCTGACTTTGCTTAGTGCGATAATCTCTAGGTCCATCCATATTGCTGCAAATAGCATTATTTAATTATTTTTTATGGCTGAGTGGTAAGGAATAACATTTCTAATCACACCTCTCAGATTCTCTCAGTACAAAAACAAATAACTTTATTAACATGCCTTAAAGATGTACACGGTCTTGAGGAAGCGCTCGTCAGAATAAAGCCCAGCCGCTGCCTGTGTCCCGCCGCTCTGTCAGCTTCACAAGCTCAGTCTCCATCCTCGCCTCCGTCACCCCATTCCACTGCAATGGCCTTTCTGCACTCCAGACATGCCAAGAGAGTTCTCATCTCAGAACTACCTGCAATGATCTTCCCGGGATTTTCCCGTGGCTGCCTCCTTCTCATCATTCAGCTTTGAACCTGTATCATCTCCTCAGGGAGGGACAGAAGATGCTGTTGGCGGCCCTGCCTATATGCCGCTCCCCAGGGTGTGCATCCGTCCCCCAGGTGCTGTGGGTGTTGCCTGCTCCTGGCTCAGGCCTTTGTCCTTTCTCGTGGAATTGCCCTTGGCTTGCAGGAGCCTCCTCTCCTGGCACTGGTCCAGGAGATAATGGCAGTAACTTACACCTCCCCACCCAGCGGAAGGCTGTGGACAGAGGCTGAATGATGAAAGGATTAGCAGCCTTCACCTCTGATGGCTCAGACGGCAAAGAATTCGCCTGCAATGAAGGAAACCCCAGTTCGATCCCTGGGTTGGGAAGATCCCCTGGATGAAGGGAATGGCAACCCACTCCAGTATTCTTACCTGGAGAATCCCATGGACAGAGGAGCCTGGTGGGCTACAGTCCACAGGGTCGCAAAGAGTTGGACACGACTGAGCGACCAACACAGGACATGACAGCTCTGGGTGGAGTGATTCATGATTTAGGGCTTCCCGTGGGATCAAGCTGAGACCAGACTTCTCCTAAAGCCACATCTTTACTGAACTTAATCCCCTGCTGTCTCCTACTTTTTTTTTTCCACTCCCTAAAAGGTTCCTCCTTAAGATCTTTTAAGTAAGAAGTCCCACCTAGATTCCCATTCACAGAGAAAGTGATTTAAGACCGCTAGTGAGAGGAATGGTCCTAGGAAGCCAACTGGATGTAGGTTTGGCGTTGGAGTACTCATCCACTAGATGGCAATGAGAACCACATCATCGGCAGTGAGTGAACTATTGTTACTGCTTGACTTGCTGGTAGTGTGTGCCATTGCTAAGATTCTCACCTGCAGAGAACTAGGACAAAATATAGGAAGAAGCTGCATTGAATTCTGCAGTGGCTCTGGGTATTTAACATGTATGAGGAAAACAGGGGGAAGCCTGGTACACAGGAATGCTTGCACTGTCTTTGCCACTTCTTAGGAGTCTGTAGCTATTTCAAAATTAAAAGTTGTAAATGAAAATAGCTATTTAATGAGTGATGAGGAAGTTTACTAGGCTTCCCAGATGGCTCAGTGGTAAAGAATCTGCTTGCCAATGCCGGAGACGGGTTTGATGCCTAGGTCAGAAAGATCCCCTAGAAGAGGAAATGTCAACCCATTCTACTATTCTTGCCTGGAAAATCCTTCGGGCAGAGGAGCAGGGTGGGCTACAGTCCACGAGGTTGCAAAGAGTTGGACATGGCTGAGCAACTGAGCTTGCAACATGAGGAAGTCTACCAGTTTAAGTGGGACTTAGAATACAAAAGGGCTCTGTAGTGGATCTAGGTTATGCTATAAGAAACACTGCCTTTTGGACCACATGACCCCAAAAATTCTAGGGTATTTGATGTATCTGTGGTAAATAAAGATGCTGTGTGAAATACTTGAGAATCCTAAATGTGAGAATTGCAGTACAGATCTCTAGGGTTCTTGGGCCAGTCTGTGTTACCGGTAGCAGAGAACTATACACCATTCACAAACAGCGTCGGACACATCATTGCAACCTGGAAGTGACTGTTTATGAGACATCAAATGACTATGAAACAAGAGCTGCCCACCACACACTGGGTTTGGTCAGACCTACCAAATCATAAGATTGGGTACACCAGCAGCGTCCATCATAAGATGGAAACAGTGCATCTGAAACTGGGCTCAAGCAGTTCCCCAAAGCAACAAAGCTGTGCAAACAAGTAGATCAGAACAACCACTACTTTTAACCTGAGGACGGCCTGCAACATCAAAGTTGTCATTTGTTCCAATAATTCTCCTCTCATAAGTACCAGAAATTGCACCAACCAGAATGCTGGAGGACCTGCAACCAAATGGAATGACAGTAACATGAGAAACAATTGGCTCTGAGTGGTACAAAGGGTAGACTGTAGCAGATGCTATTGGTGCCTTCCAGGTGGCTCAGGGCTAAAGAATCCGCCTGCCAATTCACGAAACACAAGAGACGTGGGTTTGATCCCTGGGAGGGGAAGATCCCCTGGAGGAAACGGCAACCCACTCCAACATTCTTGCCTGTGAAATTCCATGGACAGAGGAGCTGGGTGGGCTACAGTCCATGGGGTCGCAAAGAGTTACATAACTAAGCAACTGAGCGTGCATGCAATCCCCTTTACACACTGGAGTACCAGTGTTGGCCGCTAATTACACCTGCACTTTTCCCCAGGAGGTTGCACTTGGCTGATAGGAGCTGCCTAAGTCAAAGATGAAGCCTCCTTCCGCAGAGTACGGAGGCAGCTGTCCAGCCATGGACTACACTTGTCAGCCTTTCTTGCAACTCGATAGGGACAGGTGAATAGTTCTCACTGAGAACTATTGAGATGTATTCTCTCAAGACCAAGATTAAGAACCTTTCTCCATTTGTTTTTGCCCTATGCTCCTCCTGCATGTAAGGGGTGAAAACCCTGGGAAGAGGAGGCCACAGATGAAAGGAGGCTGGGCTCCTGAGTCACCATGTGGAAGCTGCCGCCTGTCAGGAACACGGGTATTGTTAAATGGCTGGGGTCACAGCCGCCGCAGCTGCATGACTCTAATATCCTCTCTCTGTGAACTCTAACGGGATTCCCGACATACTGCGAAGTGAGACTGGATGCTTCTGAAAGCTCCTTCTGATACAGATTCTCTGGCACATTTCTTCTGAAATTTATAAACTATTGTACTTGAAGGTTATGTTGTCAAATAGGATCATTTAATTCAGTTCAGTTCAGTTCAGTTCACTCAGTCGTGTCCGACTCCATGATTGGTAGAGCTTAAAACCACTGGCTCAGAAAAACTGGTTTCTAGCTCTGGCTCTTCTACAAGCCTGTTATAGAGTCTGGAAAATATAACCTTACTTCTCTGAGCCTCAGTTTCATCAATTGTAAAATACAAATAAAATGCAGTATGAACGAGGTGACAATATGACCTCTAAGTTCATTTCGAACTCTTATGGTTATTACTTCTCTGTATCATATTGAAATAAAATCGCTTCAAGGAATGTACAGCAACGGCTCTTTATAGGCAGAGAGAAGTGGGAGCACAGAACTTTAGTGCATTAATTAATACTGCACTAAACTTAACCTATAATAAACTCTTTAATCACAGAGTATCTTTTATTATTGGACTTAAAAAATTGGAGATGAGTCATTAGGTTCTTTGCTTTTGGCTCTAGATGTAGTCAAATTGTCTTGACCAACTCAGATACTCCATTCAGTTGAGGCAGTAATTGGGGATGATTTGTTTCAGGAGTAGGAAATGGGGCCAAGTGAGTCCAGTGGGAAATGACTGGCAATGCCAAGAAACACTCCAGGGCACCGGGCCATGACCGTGTCAGTGACACACAGCCCTCACTGACCATGAATCCCACAGTAAACCATAGGCTGATTGAAGTTTTGTTTTTCTTTATAAATAAATAGGCATGGCGGTGTTCCAATAAAACTTTGTTTACTGGTTTTGATTATTATTTTTTTTTTTTTTTGTAATTAACCAACCTAAGAAAGTCATTTAGAAGGCACAAAATTATTACAGAAAAAATTCTGCAAGCTACTAGAGAAATCTGTTTCCCTGGTAAACATGAAGTCTTCTGACACTCTGCATCTCTAAATCACATCATTTCTTTTTGTTTGTGTTGCACAGGGCATTTAACTAATCTCATGGTGTTTGTGTAAGGAACTTGGGCCGGCCGTAGATAAGGGAGGGATTGGGCTGCCTTGTGTCTTATCCATTATAGAATGGATATAAACATCCATATGCATGTTTTCATTGGGTTGAATTTCCTGCAGGTGAGCATGATGAGCAATTCTCAGAGGTTAGAGGAGTTGCTGGGTTCAATCCAGGCTGTTGGATTATATTTTCCTGAATGGCCACACATGCAAATGTTTGTCAAATTCTAAGGTTAAGATGCAGCTCCAACAATGATATCTGGTAAAGTATCTCGAGGGATGGAAAAAGGAGATAATTTCCTCAGCCTCTTTACCAAGCATCAATTCAGTCCAACCTCCCACAGACCTGGCTCCCAGTGTTGGGCTGTGTATTCCTTGTGCTCCTAATAGTAATATAAAGAGAATGCACTGACTTTCTCTGCTGAGGCTCTGGGACAAATCTGATGTCTCCTTGCATACAAATACATCAAACCATGAGAAGACATACTGAAGGATCCATAGGTGTCTAGGACATGCTTTAAGGATTACCCAAACTTAAAATCTTAGCTCTGTCTGCCCCCACCCCAGACTGCCTTTTACCTTCTATAGCCAATCACCTGCCAATGTATGCTTATTCAACATACACAGGGGTTTTCATTTCTTTCTAGGGCTACTCTTACTTACTTCAGAGCCTCTCACTGACACTATAATATTAGATTCTAAACTGCCTTTCCAGACCCAATGCATCTTAGAGATGCTAATAGACTAAGCATTTGAAACCTGGTTCCCATCATGTTAATTTCTGCTCGTCCTTCTCAGTGGTTTTCTGTTGCATATATAATTATGTGTAACCTCCTCCTGGCATCTCTTAAAATTAAGCTCAAATTTGCATTTTCCAGTCTTAATCACCTACTTCACACATCCAACTCTAATATAACTACCTGGAAAAGCTGAAACTTTCTTATGTATGTGCTGTTTTTCATATTATGCCTCAATTCTTCTTGGAAACTTTTTCCATATAAGTTGGCTCTGTTTTTGTTTTCCTTCACTGCTCCAAGTGCAGAACCATTTACATAGCTGGTTTTCAGTACATTTTTGTGGATCTGAGTTTGAAGGTGAAGTCCTTCAGGTACAATCCATTCTCTCATGGTTATATGTCAGGCATTGTTCTAGGACTTGGGATAAAAAAGCTGAACACACCAAAAGGACTAGATGTATGTCCTCACGAAGCTCAAATGGGGGGAGCTTGGGTAGGAGATGAGATATTAAACAAATAAGCAAGCAACATACTTAGAATATCATGTGAGATATGCGCTATAAAGAAAAGCAAAGTGGGGAGGGGAAGGGTGAGTACCAGAAGTGGCTGGGATAGGGGGAGAAATTTTAAATAATAGTGATCACAGAGGGTCCTTCTGAGAAAGTGATGTTTGAACAAAATACTTATTGGGGAGGAACTTGTGGCTACTGAGGAGAAAAGCCTTCTAAAGAAAGGCACCAGATATGCAGAGGCTCTGAGGCAGGAACTTTTGGTGTCCCAGTAATGAGTAGTAGAGAAAGCAGAGTGAGCCAGGCAAGAGATGAGAGTGGAGGGTCTCAGTGGACCTCCAGCTATTGTAAAGACATTGACATTTACCCTAAGTCAAATGCAGAGACTTGGCAGGGCGCTGAGCAGAGAAGCTCCATGATCTGCATCATATCTTAAAAAAGATCTCCGGCTCCTTGAGAGTGAACTGATAGGCCAGGTTTGGTAGAAGCAGAGAAACCACTTAGGAGCATCTACGGTAAGCTAAGATGGTGATTTGGACTAGGGTGGTGGTGAAGGGTTTGAAAGGAGGTCAGATTCTAGAAATATTTTTAAAACAGAGCTGATAAGAACTGCGGATGGTTTGAACGTGGCATGTGAGAGAAAGAGAGAACCAACAATGAGACTTTCCGAGTGGTCCACTGGTTCAGAATCTGCCTTCCAATGCAGGGCACGTGGGTTCAGTCCCTGGTCAGGGAACTAAGATCCCACATGCCACAGGGAAACGAAGCCTGAGCACCCCAACCGGAGAAGCCTGCCAACCACAACAAACAGGCCCACATGCTGCAGCCAGAGAAAGCCCGGGCACTGAAATGAAAGAGCCTGTGTGCTTCAAGAAAGACCCAGTGCAGCCAAAATTTTTTAAAAATAAAATTTTTAAATTAAAAGAGAGAGGGTCCCATATTGAACTCGAGTTGGAAGAGGCGAGTCCGGTCTCAAAATGGAGGTAAAACCGCCGCCCGGTCGCCTCCAGCCCGACTCCGGCCGTCGCCGCCGCCGCCGGGGGGAGGAGGGTCGCGATCCCAAGGAACCAGAGCAGTTGAGAAAGCTGTTTATCGGTGGTCTGAGCTTTGAAACTACAGATGATAGCTGAAGAGAACATTTTGAGAAATGGGGCACACTTACAGATTGTGTGGTGATGAGAGACCCCCAAACAAAGCGTTCCCGGGGCTTTGGTTTTGTGACTTACTCTTGTGTTGAAGAAGCGGATGCAGCAATGTGTGCTCGACCACACAAGGTTGATGGGCATGTAGTGGAGCCAAAGAGAGCTGTTTCTAGAGAGGATTCTGTAAAGCCTGGTGCCCATCTAACAGTGAAGAAAATTTTTGTTGGTGGTATTAAAGAAGATACAGAAGAATATAATTTGAGAGACTACTTTGAAAAGTATGGCAAGATTGAAACCATAGAAGTTATGGAAGACAGGCAGAGTGGAAAAAAGAGAGGATTTGCTTTTGTAACTTTTGATGATCATGATACAGTTGATAAAATTGTTGTTCAGAAATACCACACTATTAATGGGCATAATTGTGAAGTGAAAAAGGCCCTTTCTAAACAAGAGATGCAATCTGCTGGATCACAAAGAGGTCGTGGAGGTGGATCTGGCAACTTTATGGGTCGTGGCGGAAACTTTGGAGGTGGTGGAGGTAACTTTGGCCGTGGTGGAAACTTTGGTGGAAGAGGAGGCTATGGTGGTGGAGGTGGTGGCAGCCGAGGGAGTTATGGAGGAGGTGATGGTGGATACAATGGATTTGGAGGTGATGGTGGCAACTATGGCGGTGGTCCTGGTTATAGTAGTAGAGGAGGTTACGGTGGTGGTGGACCAGGATATGGAAACCAAGGTGGTGGATATGGTGGCGGTGGTGGAGGATATGATGGTTACAATGAAGGAGGAAATTTTGGAGGTAACTATGGTGGTGGTGGAAACTATAATGATTTTGGAAATTATAGTGGACAACAGCAATCAAATTATGGACCCATGAAGGGGTAGTTTTGGTGGAAGAAGCTCGGGCAGTCCCTATGGTGGTGGTTATGGATCTGGTGGTGGAAGTGGTGGATATGGTAGCAGAAGGTTCTAAAAACTCAGAAGAAAAGGGCTACAGTTCTTAGCAGGAGAGAGAGCGAGGAGTTGTCAGGAAAGCTGCAGGTTACTTTGAGACAGTCGTCCCAAATGCGTTAGAGGAACTGTAAAAATCTGCCACAGAAGGAACGATGATCCATAGTCAGAAAAGTTACTGCAGCTTAAACAGGAAACCCTTCTTGTTCAGGACTGTCATAGCCACAGTTTGCAAAAAGTGCAGCTATTGATTAATGCAATGTAGTGTCAATTAGATGTACATTCCTGAGGTCTTTTTATCTGTTGTAGCTTTGTCTTTTTCTTTTTCTTTTCATTACATCAGGTATATTGCCCTGTAAATTGTGGTAGTGGTACCAGGAATAAAAAATTAAGGAATTTTTAACTTTTCAATATTTGTGTAGTTCAGTTTTTCTACATTTTAGTACAGAAACTTTAACAAAATGCAGTTTTGAAGGTGTTTCCTTGTGAGTTAGCAAGTAAAGAAGATCATTGTTAATTACTATTTTGTATGAATTTTGCTAAAGTTAACTGTAAAGAAACACCTGCTGACTTGCAGTTTAAGGGGAATCTATTCTCCCCATTTCCAAACCATGAAATGAATGGCTCTGACATGTGGAGAGAATAGATATTTGTATGTTTGCAATGTGTGTTTTAGATAATAGAATTGGGTATTTAAATTAGCATATTTGTGAATTTAATAGCATTAAGATTTACCTTCAAATGAAAAATCTCAAAATTTCAAAAAAAAAAAAAAAATTAAAAGAGAGAGAGAGAGAAAACCAAGGATAAGTCCAGGTTATCCTTGAGTAATAGAAGGAAGATGGCCTCATCAAGATGGGATAAACTATGAGAGGAACAAATTTTAGAGTTTGGATGGCAGGATGATCAAGATTTTTATTAGGTTATCAGTGATAATTTAAGGTAATTCTGGTCTCATCCAAAGTTTTAATTAGAATGTTCCTTTCTAGCAGACCATGAATTTTATCTCAAAGCCTTTTTCTTCTAGTACTCTTATAACACAAATCCGAGACACTGTAGACAACTAAAAATTAAATTATGTTTTAAAAGTTAGCAAAGCGAAAACTACCAAAAGCAAAGACTAAATACAAATGACAAACCATGAAACAGTATCTGTAGCTCATATTATAATCCTAGCTTTCTTAATATATAAAAAACTCTTATAAGTAAATAAGAAAAAACAATAACAACCCAAAAGGAAAAATGGACAATGGATGTGAACAGACAATTCATGGAAAAAGAAAACCCCACTATGAATGCCTCTTAAACACAAGACACTCAATGTCACTCATTTAAAGCTATAATTAGATAGCTTCTTCCCTATCAAATTGATAAAGATCAAAAAGCTTAATAACTCAGGATACTGGTTAGAGTATAAGGAAATAAGCTTTCTCATATATCAACATCAATGGAGGACAACTTAGCAACATCTGTCAATATTTTAAATGTATACACTCCAACAAAGTGGTTTGACTTCCTTCTAGGTATGCTAGAGATGTAGTAACATATTTCAGAGAAGATACACACACAAGGTTAGGTTTTATAGCATGGTATGTAATTTTTAAAAGATTCAGAACAATGTTCAGTTCAGTCGCTCAGTCGTGTCCAACTCTTTGCAACCTCATGAACTGCAGCTTGCCAGGCTTCCCAGTTCATCACCAACTCCTGGAGATTACTCAAACTCATGTCCATCAAGTCAGTGATGCCATCCAACCATCTCATCCTCTGTTGTCCCCTTCTCCTCCCAGCTTCAATCTTTCCCAGCATCAGGGTCTTTTCCAATGAGGCAGTTCTTCACATCAGGTGGCCAAAGTATTGGAGTTTCAGCTTCAACATCAGTCCTTCCAATGAATATTCAGGACTGATTGCCTTTAGGATGGACTGGTTGGATCTCCTTGCAGTCCAAGGGACTCTCAACAGTCTTCTCCAACACCACAGTTCAAAAGCATCAATTCTTTGGTGCTCAGCTTTCCTTATAGTCCAACTCTCACATCCATACATGACTACTGGAAAAACCATAGCCTTGACTGGACGGACCTTTGTTGGCAAAGTAATGTCTCTGTTTTTTAATAAGCTGTCTAGATTAGTCATAACTTCCAGTGAGTAAGCATCTTTTAATTTCATGGCTGAAGCCACCATCCGCAGTGATTTTGGAGCCCAAAAAAATGAAGTTTGCCACTGTTTCCACTGTTTCTCCTTTTATTTGCCATGAAGTGATGGACCGGATGCCATGAACTTTGTTTTCTGAATATTGAGCTTTAGGCCAACTTTTTCACTCTTCTTCACTTTCATCAAGAGGCTCTTTAGTTCTTCTTTACTTTCTGCCATAAGGGTGGTGTCATCTGCATATTTGAGGTTATTGATATTTCTCCCAGCAATCTTGATTCCAGCTTGTACTTCATCCAGCCCAGCATTTCTCATGATGTACTTTGCATATAAGTTAAATAAGCAGGGTGACAATATACAGCCTTGACGTACTCCTTCTGCTCTTTGGAACCAGTCTGTTATTCCATGACCAGTTCTAACTGTTGCTTCTTGACCTGCATACAGATTTCTCAGGAGGCAGGTCAGGTGGTCTGGTGTTCCCGTCTCTTTAAGAATTTTACACAGTTTATTGTAATCCACACAGTCAAAGGCTTTGGCATAGTCAATAAAGCAGAAATAGATGCTTTTCTGGAACTCTCTTGCTTTTTTGATGATCCAGGGGATGTTGGCAATTTGATCTCTGGTTCCTCTGCCTTTTCTAAATCCAGCTTGAACATCTGGACGTTCACAGTTCACATATTGCTGAAGCCTGGCTTGGAGAGTTTTGAGCATTACTTTGCTAGAGTGTGAGATGAGTGCAATTGTGTGGTCGTTTGAGCATTCTTCCAGTGCAGATAGCTGAATATTGTGATAGCTACAGTGCACCTAACCCAGACGGGGTGGTGGAAGAAGGGTGGGGAAGGCTTTCTGAAAGTCAAAAATAAAATTTTAAAGATAAAAAATGGGTTAGCTAGGTAATGGCAAAATGTTCCAGGTAGGCAGAAGAAGCAAATTTCTCCTTCTACTTGAACTTCCATGGAGGGAAACTGAGAGAAGGGACAGCACGTTTAAGTAGAGACTAATGGTTAAATAAATTGTGGCATATCTATTGTAAACATCCATTAAAAATAATGAGGCAGATTTGCAAAACAGATTATTAAGGTGTAAATATGTAATTAAATAAATCAATATATAATTAAATATCTCAGCATTCAGAAAACTAAGATCATGGCATCCAGTCCCATCACTTCATGGCAAATAGATAGGAAAACAATGGAAACAGTGACAGACTTTATTTTGGGGGGCTCCAAAATCACCAGAGATAGTGATTGCAGCCATGAAATTAAAAGACGCTTGCTCCTTGGAAGAAAAGTTATGACCAACCTAGACAGCATATCAAAAAGCAGAGACATTACTTTGCCAACAAAGTTTCATCTATTCAAAGCTATGGCATTTCCAGTAGTCATGTATGGATGTGAGAGTTGGACTATAAGGAAAGCTGAACGCCAAAGAATTGATGCTTTTGAACTGTGGTGTTGGAGAAGACTCTTGAGAGTCCCCTGGACTGCAAGGAGATCCAACCAGTCCATCCTAAAGGAAATCAGTTCTGAATATTCATTGGAAGGAGTGATGCTGAAACTGAAACTCCAATACTTTGGCCACCTGATGCGAAGAGCTGACTCATTTGAAAAGACCCTGATGCTGGGAAAGATTGAAGGTGGGAGAAGGGGAGGACAGAGGATGAGATGGTTGGATGGCCTCACTGACTTGATGGACATGAGGTTGAGTAATCTCCAGGAGTTGGTGATGGACAGGGAAGCCTGGCGTGCTGCAGTCCATGGGGTCTCAAAGAGTCGGACAGGACTGAGTGACTGAACTGAACTGAACTGAACTGATATAATTAAAAGAAAAGGCAAAATGAAGAATGATTTGTGTAGTGACCTACCATAGGTTTTTAAAAAATACGAGAGAGACAGAATGTACATGTGTATATTTTTAACTGCCTGGAGTTTCTCTGTGCGTGTTATGGCAAGGTAGTAAATATGATGGCCTCTGGAAAGCAACTTGGGGGAGCACTCTTTTTAAATAGATGACTCTGACATCATTAGACCCCCTGGAGCTACCATCTCATCCAAGAGGATTCTTACGTTCCTTTAAGGCACCCATTTTCCTTCAGGTGGCAAAGGAGGAAAGAGAAATAAGCAAAGTAATCGTGACTTGAGAAAGAAATTCACAGCTCCATTTTAAGTGAAAAGTGCCATATTTTATCTCCTTGTCTAATTTTAGATAGAAAACTTGGCTACATCTAATTTGAAGCCATTACATTTTAAAATAGGCTTGGCATCCTTATCTTTTCTTCTGTTTCTTTCTTTTATAATGAAATTAACATATTCACAGAATTCCCTTGTGGTGGACCAGTGGCTAAGACTCCAAGCTCCCAATGCAGGGGACCCGATTTCAGATTCTGGTCAGGGAACTAGATCCCACATGTCACAACTAACACCCAGTAAGCCAAATAAGTAAATGTTTTAAAAAATAAAATAATATAAAATATTCATATATTACTCAAATTCATTGGGGAAAAAAATGAGATTGAATGAGACTTAAAGAGGAACTTCCCTGGTGGTCCGGTGGTTAAGAATCTGCCTTCCAATGCAAGGGCTGGTTGGGGAACTAAGACCCCATGTGTTGCAGGGCAACTTGTCTGTTCAGGCTGCTAGAACAGAATGTCATTGACAGAGTGAATTAGAAACATGAACATTTTATTTCCTACAGTTCTGGAGGCTAAGAAGTCCAATAGCAAGGCACCAGCAGATTTGGTGTCTAGTGAGAGCCTGTTTCCTATTTCCTGTTAAAAGTCTTTTCCCTAAAAAAAAAGAAACAGCAAAAAAAAA
The DNA here is from genome assembly GCF_019320065.1 of Cervus canadensis. Lineage (NCBI taxonomy): Eukaryota > Metazoa > Chordata > Mammalia > Artiodactyla > Cervidae > Cervus > Cervus canadensis. The sequence goes on from NC_057389.1 coordinate 80,224,868, forward strand.
AAAAAAGTCTTTTCCCTGTGTCCTCACATTGAGAAAGGGGCGTGGAGCTCACTGGGAATCTGTTTATAAAGACACTAAGGTCACTCATGAGGACTCCACCCTCAAGACATAATCACCTCCCCAAACCTACCCCTTCCTTCCCCCACCCTGGCCGAATACCTTCCACATTGGTTAACTTACATTTAATGCACCAATTCAGGTGGAGGGGGGGCGGTGAGTTCAGCTCAGTCACCCAGTCGTGTCCGACTCTTTGCGTCTTTGCGACCCCATGGACTGCAGCACGCCAGGCCTCCCTGTCCATTACCAACTCCTGGAGCTTACTCAAACTCATGTCCATTGAGTCGGTGATGCCATCCAACCATTCATCCTCTGTCGTCCCCTTTTCCTCCTGCCCTCAATCTTTCCCAGCATCAGGGTCTTTTCCAATGAGGCAGTTCTTCACGTCAGGTGGCCCAGAGTACTGGAGTTTCAGCTTAAGCATCAGTCCTTCCAATGAATATTCAGAACTGATTTCCTTTAGGATGGACTGGTTGGATCTCCTTGCAGTCCAGGGGACTCTCAAGAGTCTTCTCCAACACCACAGTTCAAAAGCATCAATTCTTTGGTGCTCAGCTTTCCTTATAGTCCAACTCTCACATCCATACATGACTACTGGAAAAACCATAACTTTGACTAGACAGACTTTGTTGGCAAAGTCATGTCTCTGCTTTTTGATATGCTGTCTAGGTTGGTCATAACTTTTCTTCCAAGGAGCAAACATCTTTTAATTTCATGGCTGCAGTCACCATCTGCAGTGATTTTAGAGCCCCAAAAAATAAAGTCTGTCACAATTTCCACTGTTTCCCCATCTATTTGCCATGAAGTAATGGGATCAGATGCCATTGGTTGGGGGGAGGGGGGAACACAAACATTCAGTCTATATACCTTACTTAAAAAAATATTCTAACTGAAGTTTTAAAAAGTTTTTATTTCTTCTTTTTGTTTAGTTCCCCAACAAGGGATCAAACTGTGCCCTTTTCAGTGGACATGCAGAGTCCTAACTACTGGACCAATGGGGAATTCCCTAAAATGGTTTTTAAATAGATGTTTAATATGCTCTCATGACACAAAGTCTGTTGGAAAAAATTACAACTTAATATTTAATTGTAAAGTTTTTGTTTATTACCTCCATTATGACTTTTGATGTCAGCTATTTTATTTGTCCAACATCTAAAAACTTCTATTTTCCCAGGCAATGCTTGGCATAGTTTGTGGTATTAATCTTTCCAATACATTATTTTCTTTGCATTTCTTATTATGGGGTGGTAATTCTTTTCATTTAGTAAGACATGTTTAAACAAGCGGCTTTGGTCAACATTCTGCTACTAATGCATTATTTTTTTTTAAGTAACTCTGTTTATAAAAGTAAACCATACTCATTGAAAAAAAATCAGAGAAAGAAAAAAAAAAAAAGACCAGAGAAACAAAAAGTAGAAAATAAAGATTACATAAAATTCCGGCTTCCAGAGACAACCACTGACAATATTTTGTGGCCTAATCCTCCAGATTTTATTCTATATATAACATCAATTTGTTATCACAGTACATAGATATCTGAAAATCAAATGTAGCAAACAACTAAAATGTGGCCAATTTGCTTTAATGTTTGGAGTAAAATGAACCATGATGGTGACAGACATTGCAAAAACACATGGTTTTATACTAAAAGCGCATCTTGTGAATCTAGGGACTTAGTGTCAGGATATTTTTTTCATAATTTACTAAGGCTAAAAAGTTGATGCTACTGATCTATCTAGATTTTGGTCTCAAGGTCATATCCTTCCTCATGGACAAATAAGCCAGAGTTTCCCAGTTTGTTGGCAAGACTGTAACTTTGCAAATTATAGGGCCTGAAGAACATCACAGTTTTACACAGATGCTGCAGTAAAAGAAGCATCTGATGAGACTTTCTGAATTAACCAGGTCTGTTCTTGTATGTCTCATTGTTGTTTAGCCTACAGCATTAATTAACCTTTTCATATATTTACTCTGAAATGTTCATCCAGTTATTCTCTGAACAGATGGTCCCCAGAAGTTACCTCATTCAGAATAGGGTAATTAAGCATGAAAATTATGATACGAGTTATGGTCCCATTTACCACAGAAAATGCCACAAAATCCTGCAGACAGGGTGGATTTAAAACAGTGTCTTCAGGTATGCTGTGCTTAGACCAGAGCGTGAAAGAGGCCCATCCTTGTGTAAAACAGGTTACAAGAAGAAGAGAAGCAGTTATTCCCGTATTTCCAGTTAGTAAGGAAAGAACTTTCAGAGCTCACCGGCTATCCAATCCCCAGGGCTGTTAATGGTAAATCCCTAGTGACTATGTCAGATTTTTCTAGGGCCTGATCTTTCTGGATGAAGCTTTTGGATTACAAGATAGTTGTGAAGTCTTCACTGCTTTGGCATATTAAATGTCTGATTTTAAGTCAGACATTTGGAAATTGCTTGAAATCTTCAAGATGTAAAGTTTAGTCCAGCCTAGTGGATTATCTGTATACAGTAGTGGTGAAATTATGTAATGGCTTGAAAAACTTTCTTGCAAATCTGTAGATTTGAAAGTCTGATAGCCCTGGTGGGGTGTGAGTATTAACATCATTTACTTATTCATTTGTAGGAATAACACCCCTCCTCATTTTCTCCATTAATGTAGTATGTTGTCTTGGCATATGGGCCTTAAGTTTCCCTTTCTTATGTACAAATATAGATCACATTTGTTCCCTGCTATTTCATATTTCTGTTTTCTTCTGATCCTCGTACTCCTCTTAAACCCAGTCCTGTCGATCACAAGTAGCTGCAAGGATCTGACTGTTTCATGTCTTTCAATGCTTCACCACTATGAAGGTATGGTTGAAGGACTTCACCTGGGAGCTTGCTGGAATTGCAGGATCTCAGTTCCCTCCAAAACTACTACATTAGGATCTGCATTTTTTACAAGATCCCTGGGGCATTCATATGTACAACTAAAGTTTGAAGCACTGTGATAGTGTAACCATGCCCTATGGTTCACTTGTTGAAATGGTGAAAAATTACATAATATTTTATTATAAATTGTGTTACGGGCTGACTTGTATCCCCTTAAAATTCACATTGAATTTGAAGGCATGACCCCTTCAGAATGTGACTTTATTTGGAGACAGGGCCTTTACAGAGGTCATTAAGTTAAAATGAGGCCCTTGGCGTGGGACTTAATTCAATCTGAGTGGGATCAAAACAATATGATACTGGCGTAAAAACAGACATATTGATCACTGGAACAGAAAGGAGGCCAAGAAGTAAACCCACACATATACGGTAAATTAATTTATGACAAAAGAGCCAAGAATATACAAAAGGGAAAGGATCATCTCTTTAATAAATGGTGTTAGGAAAGCTGGACAGCTACATGCTGAAGATGAAACTATACCCTTATCTTTTGCCATAAACGAAAATCAACTCAAAATGGATTGAAGACTTGAAAGTATAAAACTTCTAGAAGCAAACATAGGGGGTGAATTTCTTGACACTGGTTTATATTGCTCCTACTGGTTTAGAAAAATATACCGCAATTTATTTTTCTCATTGGTAATCCCTAAAATACAAATATATTATTTGACAAAGCAAAAACTTGACAATTTTGTTTTCTTCCTGAACAATTGAAGAATTTCAGTGTGCTTTAACTCTGAGAATGCCACTCTCATCTTTTCTTCCTTTGATTGCCTAGTATTTTAGTATATCGCTCTATGGGGTCGCACAGAGTTGGACACGACTGAAGCGACTTAGCAGCTGCAGCAGCTTGATCTAAGAATTACATAAGAGAATTTGTTTTCTTTACATATTTGTATAGAAGGGCCTTGATTTTGTGATCATGTCAGTTAGCCTAGTTTTACTGAATTGTGAATAGAGAATTTGGCCTCTATTATTACCATTTAAAGTTTGTTCAGTGTTTTTTTGTGGACCAACATACGATCAGTTTTCTATGGACACTTGAAAATGAAGTATATTATCTATCTTAAGGAAACACAGTATGCCTACCATGTACTATTGAATCCAGTCACCGTTTCTTTCTTTTACATTTTAAAATCACTGCTTGAGATTCACCTTTCAATTTTGGCATCTCATAGATGCTTTTGGCCAGGTGGCAATCATAAGGCATTGCTGCCACAGGCATATACGTGGTCCCTGCTGTTTACATCATTGACACGTCAACTGAGATATGTTTATTTTGCTGACTCTGTACATGTGGAGTTTAGTTACCATTTTAAGTGGTTGAAAAGATTACAGTGTATTTTGGTGTTGAAACTTAAATTTATTGGGTACACAGAAAGGCTTGGAAAGGTGTAAATTTGATATTAGTAAAGCAAATATTACTGAACAGCAAACTATACATTTTCTGGCAAGAAACAACCAAAGACTGTACCGAACCTTAAAACACAATAAAGGAGACTAACTATGAGTAGATGAATCTGTTTGGCATTTTATTCCTGAGATACATGCTAGAAGCTACCTACTGCATATCAACTGAAGCAACTGAATTTAGGAGAAATTGCAAGATCCCTCAAAATAGATGAAATAAATTTCATAACTAACAGAGGATACTGAGACTTTTTCATGCATTTTGCAGGCCATAAGGCATGTGTCATAGTTTAATTGATAGCACTTATTTTCTTGTGCTATATTTAAAAAATGACATGTTTTACAGTTGATGGCATCTTACATTCAAATGAAATGTGATCTATTGACCAGCTTTAGCTTATCATGCTCCTTACGTTGTCTATATTCTCACACCCCTTAAAAATGTCTTTAATCTACCTTAAATGCAAATGTAATGTCTCCTAAACAAGCACATCTACTTCCCTTTGTTATCTCCTATAATGTCTGCTCCTTGAATGTTGCTACCAAGCTCTAAGGGCATGTGTACCACAAGTGTTATATCACCATTACCGTTTAAATCTTTTAATTTAATATTATAAGTAGCCCTACTTGGTCTCATTTTATGGCTTTTTGGTATGAATATCTGTTGCTAATATTAAGATCACAAATCCTGCTTTTTTTTTTTTTTTTAATTTGCATTTGCCTACTTTACTTTTGCCCATCCTCTTATTTTCAACCTTTGTGAACCACTTTGTTCTAGGTGTGTTTCTTTTACAAACCAAAAAGTTTGGATTCTTGACTTCTGCTCTAATCTGAAAGTCAGTATATTTCTAAAAGGTAAATAAGCACATTTTAAAAATTTGACTGACATATTTGTCTTTTTTGTTATTTTTTATAATTTTAAAATTTCCTCATGGTATAACTTATTTTCTTTGCTCTTTTGATAACCTGATATTTGGAGAAGTTTGTGGTTTTTGTGACTTTAATTTTAAATTGTTACTCAAGAAAATATGTTCTTTTGCAAATAATATATCTGATAAATGAAATGTATCCAGAATATTTAAATGACTCTTACAAATAAATAATAAAAAGACAAAAACTTAGTTTTAAAATGGACAAAATATGGGACTTCCCTGCTGGCCCAGTGGTTAAGACTCTGAGCTCCCAATGCAGGGGGCCCAGGTTCGATCCCTGATCAGGGAACTAGATCCCACATGCTACAACTAAGACCTGGTGCAGCCAAATAAATGAATAAATAAAAAAATAAAATAAATAAAAAACTATTAAAATGGACAAAATATTTGAACAGACATTTCCCCAAAGAAGATAAACATATGAAAAGATGCTCAGCATCATTAGTACTAGGGACATACAAGTTCAGGTTTACAGAAATACTACTTTATATTCCCTAGGTTACGGACTGAATGCCTGTACTCTAGCAAAATTCAGATGTTTTAAGTTCTAACTCCTATGTGGCTAAGTTTGGATACAGAGTCTGTGGATGCAGAACCAGGGATAGGAGGAATGGTGGATACAGGTGTATTTTTGACTGCAAGGGACAGCGCTACACCCTCTAATGCCTGTGTTGTTCAAGGGTCAACTGTATTCAGAGAAAATTAAGGAAAGCAGGGCGGGGCAGGGGGAGGTAATTATTAAAGCTAGGGGGTAGTGGAACAGAGGTAGGGCAGGGAGGAATGCTGCAGAGGTAAGCGAGAACATTCAGTCATTATATACCACCTGACTCAGCCGTGAATAGTGGTTACACAGACATAATAATGAAATTCCCATTATGTATATAAACAATCTTACAGTATAACTGTGGAGACAAGGGGAACCAGAAATGTGTGTGTGTGTGTGTGTGTGTGTGTGTGTGTGTGTGTGTGTGTGAGAGAGAGAGAGAGAGAGATACAGAGTTAGAATTCATGTCAGTCTCCCCACGGTGTGAAATCAGTACATAATGCCTACAATTAGCAATTCAAGAAGTGATATTATAAGCACATTATTTAGAGATATGGAGGTAAGTATCTAAAAAATGCAAAAAAAAAAAAAGTTAAAAATCATTGCTATGGGAAACAGAAATGGGATGTTGGGGGCGGGTGACATGTTGGAGAGTGGGGAATAGCTGGGATTTTTAAAGTAATAAACATTATAAATATATTTAACTCTACATATGTATATATAATTTTTGATAAAAAATAAAATAAGAATTTATGGTCAACTGCATTGAATGTCACCAAACAAAAAACCACCAGATTCACTAACAGGAATTAAAAATAAATTGTAAGGGACTTTCCCAGAGGTCTAGTAGTTAAGACTTCTCCTTCCAATGTAGTCAGGTAGCTAAGATTCCACATGCCTCAGGGTCAGAAAACCAAACCATAAAACAGAAGCAGTATTGTAACAAATTTAATAAAGACTTTAAAAATGGTCCACATCAAAAAAGTCTTCTTAAAAAAAGTTATATTAATAACACTTGGCAACATTAATTTTTCCAACAATTGTATATGCTTAATGCTCATCTTTTTTACATGCCTTCCCTCATTTTATTTATGTATAGAACCTAAAGGAACTATCCATATAGATATTTTTAGTTCATTATAAATTACAAGTTATCCATTGCCATAGTCTGTAAAGTCATCTGTTGGTAGGAAACTTCAAAGGACAGATAATGTGTAATCTCCATTCCTTCCCACCCAACCAGTTCTCACTGAAACTCTTCACCTGTACCTTGAGGGCCTCTCCCGGCAGCTAGATACCAGTCATTCTTGTTTCAGGGGATGAGTTTCACAATCAGCATGTTAGAGTTATGAAGACTGAGAAATTTAGAGACACATTTACAGTTCCCTGCAGCCCTCTCCCCATCCACCCCTTCTGACTTCTGACCAAATTAAGGTTCCACTGGAGGGAGGGAGAGACAGAGGGGACAGACCTCACAGGAAGAAGTGGGTGGAGAACCGCATCGGTGTTCAGCCTGAGCAAGGAGGCCCGGTGTCTGCGGCAGGTCAGCCCCCAGGGGCCATCCAGTCGCTAGGCGAGTGAGGACGGGTCACCGCTCTGCAGTGTTGCCGTCTTAATTACCCTCATCTGTTCACTCTCCTTCCCTCCCTGACACCCAGAGAGATCAGTAGTCTGTTAGGAATGACCAGCCGCTTTCCCAACAGCGGCTTTGCCACCTCCCACCCCACGGGCTCCATGTGCTCGTCTGGCCTTTCTGTGGCCATCATGGGCAGCCCTTGTCTGAGCAGGACTGGACCAGACATAAGCGAAGAGGCATCTAACACTGGGGGGCTGCTGGGGAAACGTACTCTCCATTGTGATCCCAAGTGGGGATGGGCCCTCTGGGGGAGGCAGAGCTTAAGGATACAGAAGGATGGAGGGGGTCTGCAATCACTGCTCCATTCACACTTCAAAGACCACCCCCTAACTCTGCAAACGCCACCTCCAGAGATTTGACCTAGGACCCCGGTCTCCGCTAAGGTGGGGAGGAAAGGCCAGTCCTGAATGTACCTTGTCCATCTGCGTGCCAGTGAGTAAAACAGTTGTCTTTTTGCAGCGTGCCTTATTTAACATCAACAGTTTTGTTCTGTTACTCAGAAATTGTTCAAGTTTTCAAATGAAGCCCTTTGCCTTTCTCTACTTTTAGCAAAATGAAATATTTCAAGTAGGTAAACACCAAAGCTGGCCCCAGATATTCTGTAACCTTCCCTTTACACCATTACATGTTGGATAATGTTATGATTATCTTGAGGCCCATTGTGATTTAAAATACGAAGAATGATGAAGGATGAAGTAATTTGTTTTGAACTAATAAACTAGTTTCGGCTGAATTATTTGTAAGATTTTTTTTTTAAATGACCCAAATCGACTTTTAAAAACCTAGAAACTTGCATAATTGTAAGAACTTGACAAATTCCACTTCTTAGCCTAGACAGATATGTAAGCACTGGCAGTTCTGAGATCCATAATCCAGCACTAAGATTGCTCAGGTAACATTGATTTGTGAGGTTTTAAACACTTATCAAAGCCAAACTTAGACAAAAGGGCAACAAGTTAGTGCTTTGAAAAATCCTATAAAGTTTTCTAAACATTGCTAACCCTTGCTTTAATTTTAATCTTTTTCAATCACTTACAGACTAAAAGTTGAATTATAGTTTTATATTTTGAGTTAACCTTTGTAATCATAAAAGTAGTTATTTCCCTGACAGGATCTCAGAGACTAATCTTTAAGCTTAATACAAGTATTCTACTACATCTTCCCAAGAATCTATTGTTTTCAGAACTGAGATAGTAAAGATATTTTAAAATTAAACCTAAATTTTATGTGAAAACAAAAAACTGGCTGTAACTCTTGTACCATTTCTACATTTGCATAGCAAGTGATAATTGCCAAAAAATTAGAGAAACTGCCATCTTTGCTGGAGTTTTAAAAGGTACTTCTTCATTCTTTTATGAAAAGATAAAACTTGTGACTGAAGAGGGAGGATTGTTTTGAATCTGGAGGCACAGATTTAATAATATTGGATGGACTATTTCCTCTGCTGCTGGGACTTAACCCTAAGGGCATTTGAGTCTCAGAAGAACACAGCAGCTGCCTTGAGCAAAGCAAAAAGCAGGGTTTAGCAGTAGCTCATGTGAAAATGATTTAGGGAATGCAGGCAGCAGTTGTATCAGTATACACCCATTTTGAGTTTACACCAAAAAAATAATAATAAAGTGACTATGATCTTGGTCTGCATTAAGAGAAAAGCAAAGATGACAGTTGCTCTCTCTACTCCAGAAACATGACTTTCAATTCTGGACATCACGTCTTATAAGGAAATGAGACAACCGCAAAACACTCAGGGAACTCAGGAGCACGAAAGGCCCCGACGCATGTCACACAAGAAACAGTTGCACAAACAATTCTGAGTGTGTTTAGCTTTGGAAAGTGATGTCTCAGGCTGAGCAACTTTACTTTGGTATTTTGTAGAAGATGGATTAGATTTAGCCCTTACTGCCTCAGACTGTAGAATCCAAGAGTGAACATTACACAAATTCAGGCTTAATTTTCAAGACACTATTTTATTAATGTTTCCAAACACAGAATGAGGTGCTTCGGAAAAGAGTGAGTTTCGGTCTTAAGAGCTGTGTTGAAATAGGCTGGACAACTCCTAGCAAGAAATTTTTAATGCTGGGTGTGTCGTTAAATGAGACAACCTTTCAAGTTATCTCCAAAGTCCAAAATATAGATTTCAGGACCTCAGCACAACAGAATAAATGCCCAGTTCTCTTCAAAATGTAACTGAGGTTACCTATGATTTGGGGTAGAAGCAATGCTTCCCACCTGCACATAGCCTCAGATTATCGGCAAGTTCAATTTTTAAAAAAATTTTTATTAGAGTACAGTTGATTGCCAAGGTTCTATTAGTTTCAGGTGTACGGCTCCAAGTTCAACTTCTACTCCTCAACCCCCATGTCTCCTCCATTCCCATTATATTTGGGACCCTCTCAAAGTACTGTTAACCGAAACAAGTTTGTTTGGCTTGATGCCCAGCAAGCAGTTTGCTGCAACACAAAAGTTTGAAGCAAATAGAAGACTTATTCACAATGAAGTCAAGCAAGGAGAAGAGAAAAAATGCCTCAGATCAGCCTCTCTGAAGACAAGGGGATGGGGCACTTACGGGATAAACATACAGCAGCAGTCTGAGGCAAGGGGAATGTGAGGAAAGGTGACTGGGAAAAGGTGTGTAATATCTCCCTGCAGAGGTGTAACTCATCTGCAGGCCCCCGCAAATTCAAAATGGAGGCATTTAGCATGCTCTGAGGGCGGAGTTTTGGCTCTCTGACGTCAAAAGGTCACGGAGTTGACATGTGCGCATGCCCAGTTGGAGGGTTGCTATCCTAGCCAGTCTTAAGAAGCTCAGTTCAGCTGATCAGTCCTGTCCGACTCTTTGCGACCCCATGGACTGCAGCATGCCAGGCCTCCCAGTCCATCACCAACTCCCGGAGCTTGCTCAAACTTACGTCCATCAGGTCAGTGATGCCATCCAACCATCTCATCCTCTGTGTCCCCTTCTCCTCCCGCCTTCAATCTTTCCCAGCATCAGAGTTTTTCCAATGAGGCAGTTCACATCAGGTGGCCAAAGTATTGGAGTTTCAGCTTCAGCATCACTCCTTCCAATGAGTATGCAGAGTTGATTTCCTTTAGGATGGACTGGTTGGATCTCTTTGCAGTCCAAAGGACTCTCAAGAGTCTTCTCCAACACCACAGTTCAAAAGCATCAATTCTTTGGTGCTCAGCTTTCTTTATAGACCAACCCTCACATCCACGTATGACTACTGGAAAAATCATAGCTTTGAATAGATGGACCTTTGTTGGCAAAGTAATGTCTCTGTTTTTAATATGCTGCCTAGGTTGGTCATAACTTTTCTTCCAAGGAGCAAGCATCTTTTAATTTCATGGCTACAGTCACCATCTGCAGTGATTTTGGAGCCCCCAAAAATAAAGTCTGTTACTGTTTCCATTGTTTCCCCATCTATTCGCCATGAAGTGATGGGACCCGATGCCAAGATCTTAGTTTTCTGAATGTTGAGTTTTAAGCCAATTTTCACTCTCCTCTTTCACTTCCATCATGAGCTGATGAGCTCATTAGTTCACAGCTGACTTTCCACAAGTTCCTGGAAAGCAACTGGAACAAACATCTTTAGGCTACATGCTGCTTGGCAGACATTCGGGTCTTAAAATGCCCTTGCTTAGTGAAATGGACCTGATGCAGGGTTTCAGCACTTCATTTCAAGGGACAGTCCTCTTTGCTCATGTCTCACTGCTAGAGACTAAACAAAACTCAGATAGCCACCCTCACTTGAGCTTTGGAGACACCAGCATCTGAAGACAGTTGCTCTAGAGTAGAAGGAACCTCCATGCTGCTATTGCTGTAACCAGAGGGCAGTGGTAGCCCTGCTGAAACCTAGGTAATCAAAGAGCTCTCTACTCACATCTATTACCATCACATACCATTGCTCATCATGTCCAAAGCAACACGACTGAAGCTGGGGCTCACTAACACAGACACTTACCACGCTCCTGGCAGTTCTGCAAGGAGTTTCAAAGGGTAAGGAGGAGCAGTACTCACAGTCACAGCACCTGAACTCCCAACTGAACAACCTTTTAGACTGAAATCACCAGCTATCTTCTGGTGTGTATGTCCCAAGACTTAATCTCTTTAAACTACACTCAGCTGCCAGGAGAAAATTAATCAGGAAATGTGAAAGATTTGATGCATGTCCATGAAGAGGGTTGGTAAAAGGGCAAGAATTCCCATATCACATTATCAAACCAATTAGGAGAATGGGAGCCACTTTCATCCAAATGATTCGTTGTTAAATTTATTCTAGATTTATTAGTCAACTGGGAAATTGCCGCTTAGTGGTTAGGACTGGGGGTTCTCAGGCTGGTCTGCCTGGGTTCACATCCCAGTCACATTACACCTCGGAGCCTCTGCTTCCTCATCCTTGTGTTAGAGATTACAACAGCATCTACCATACTGGGCACTTGTGAAGATTAAATTAGATGACCCACATTAAAGCAAGTTTAAGAAAATAGAATTCAATAAATTTTAGCTTTAAAACAGATGCTTCTGGAGAAGACCCACTGTGCTGGGAATCCTGATTCTGATTCCCAGGTACAATCTGAGAATGCCTGAACAGTAGGCTCTCTGCTAAAAACGTACATTAGTAATTTAGGAGGGCATCCTCTACATTACCTAGTTATCTCTTTCTTCTTACTAACATTTCTGGGACTATATTTTTTCCTCGGATTTATCTTCAGTATACCTGTACTGAAATATCCTTGTATCCATAACAAGACTGCTGAACTTACAGGGGAAACAAAGCTTAAGATGGATTATCTTCAAACACGTTTTTGGATTTGATCCAGTACTTGAACCAGACATCTCTGGCAGGTCCCTCCCTGTCCCAATTCCCCTTCAAGTGTGCTTTGCATACCCTAGAATTCTCTGCCCAAATTGCCTCAAGAAGTTCATTTTCAAGACCTGGCTGACTGGGCCCTGTCTCTAGTCCATTCTCCCAAAAATGGGCCACAGCACTGATGTGCTTGCTCCTAGCCCAGGGGGTTGAGCAAGTATGTAGGTACAGCTTGAATAGGGGAATGAGATAGTCTCACAGGTGCACACAGCCCTGTTTAAGCCAGAATAGAGCTGGGAGCAGGAAGAAAAAATTGATGGGCCGTGAGGGGACCAGAGCTGAGACTGGACCAGCTCTTCCTATTTCTCCAAGCTGGGATACAGTAGACAGTACCCACTGTCTGAAATTTGAAAATTCTGAATTGATAATCTGGAATTTTAGGTGGTTCTGAAGGCAGATGTGTCTGAGTATAAATAATGGTGCCTGAAATATTCTTGCACACATGTAATTGAAATGTCTCCAAATTCCCTTACCTTCTGGGTTACCTAACCCACTCCAGTATTCTTGCCTGGAGAATCCCATGGACAGAGGATCCTGGTGGGCTACATGTAGTTCATGAGGTCACAGAGAGTCAGATGCAACTAACACTTCCACTTTTCACCCCATTCAGAGTAGCCCAGGACCTTCTGTTTTATACTAAAAGGCCTCTTAAGGTGAGAGAGAGAAAAAGGAAGGAAGGAAGGATGGGAGGGAGGGAGGGGAGGAAGATGAAATAGAAGAGGAGGATGAGGAAGGTCGAGAAAAGAGGAGTTGGGAAAGAGAAAAAGAAAAAGAAAGTAATTTCCTACTTAAAAGACAGACTGCTTGTTGTCTACTGTGACCAGGTGGAAATTTTATTCCCTTTACACACACACAAGTCTTTGTTCTTGGCACTGGTTATTTTCTTAGGTCAAATCCCCAGAAGTAAACTACTGAGATAAGGGTCTGATTGTTAAGCATTTTAAGATATGTTAAACATATTGTCGAGTTCTGCTGCAGCTGCCATGGCCTGATGTGTGGTGTGCTCTCCTTGACTTGATTCAGGCCTCCTACTGGCCACTCTGGGCTTCCCTGATGGCTCAGAGGGTAAAGAATCCGCCTGCAACGCGGGAGACCTGGGTACAATCCCTGGATTGGGAAGATCTCCTAGAGGAGGGCATAGCAACCGACTCCAGTATTCTTGCCTGGAGAATCCCATGGACAGACGAACTTGGTGGGCTACAGTCCGTGGTCGTAAAGAGTCGGACATGGCTGAATGACCAAGCACAGCACAGCACTGGCCACTCAGCTTGTGTTGCCCATGACTTGTTTGCAAGACTTTTGTGAAGTAAAGGCTGTTCCCCGACACCTTATCCCTAAAGCAATCTAGAGAATTCTGTGCCAGATGAGAACAGAGATCACCTTGCTGTATTGCTGGCTGTAATGAGAATGTTTCCTGGTGTTTTACTATTGAATAGAATGTTGAGTTTTGGTATAAGATATACACTTCTAAAGTCAAGAAGATATTTGTCTTGGACTAGTCAGGCTTCTTGTTTTCAAAGTCCCAAACAGAATCTAGGTAACTTAAGGGAAGAAAATACTGGATGCCTATTTGATAACCCATGGAATCTCTGGGAAAATTGAAGATTCAAACTCAGCTCATAAGAACAAAAAAGACTGGGCATCATAAAATTGGAAGTTCTTTTTAAAATATGGGGTTTTGCTTATTCACAGACTGAGAAGTATCCAGGAATAAATCTCCAGTTTGCAAATATGAGTTCTTCTGGTCTGAGTACCATCTGATATTTGAATCATCTTTGCAACATTCCTATCAAGTGCAGATCAATCAGCCGTTCTTTGAATGACAAGACCAATGCCAGAAATTAGTCTTGCCAATTTCCTTTGACGTCCTGTAGCATTTACCCATCATTACTAGCTTTATGCCTGGAGTCATGGGAATAAACCCAATGCATTCTGTTCGTTCTTCCAAGAATGCTTTTCCCACCTTCAAAAGACACAAAAATACTGATCCTTCAAACATAAAATGAAATTTTATCAGTTCTAAAAGAAAAAAAAAAATGCTGGGAAGCCAGACTGCAGACGCCTCTGTCCCAAGAGGCGTCAGGTTGAGATGCTTCCTGCCGCCCCGCTGATCCTGAACACTGTCCCATCAGACACTTCTGTCCACCTCTGCTTCTCTGCATTACCCGCTTGTGACTCAGAGTCCCAGGTGAGGGTCTCTGGTTGACGAGGTTAGGATCAGTGCTTGCACTGTGGCTCCCAGGGTCAGAAAAATCAGTGCTTTGTTTTCCTAGTAGGACCCCCATGTCCCACTAAGATTCACGCAAACTCCATACCCCAGAATACGAAGCTGATGCTGGATAGCTAAAAATAGAAATGACAGATGTCTGCTGCTGCTGCTGCTAAGTCACTTCAGTCGTGTCGGATTCTGTGCGACCCCACGGATGGCAGCCCACCAGGCTCCTCTGTCCCTAGGATTGATGTCTGCTACTCATCTATTCTGACTTTACTAAAAATTTCACCAGAACTCAATATTGATTACCTTTCGAGTCTTAGCAATAACCATATGATTTTTTTGCTTCAAGTCTATTACTATAGTAACTTTATTAATAAATATGACTGAACTATTTTTCCAGTTTTGGAATAGCAGCCAGTTGGTTGTGATATTGTGTTCTCTTAATGTACAGCTGGATTCTACTTGCTAATATTTTAGTCATAATTTTCATGGTTAATTTATAGGTGAGATTCATATGCATAATCCTTTTCAGGATTTGATATTCATCTTTTGATTCCATCATAAAATACTTTGCACGGTTTCCCTCTCTATTCCCTGGAGCAGTTTAAATACTTGGAAACACTTATATATGATATATTATGCACTTTTAAAATTTTTACTTTAAAATTGATTTACTTATTTATTTTGCCACACCACATGGCCTGAAGAACATCTTCAACCAGGGATTGAACCCACACCACCTGCAATGGAAAAACCCCCTGCAGAGTCTTAACCACTGGGCCTCAAGGAAAGAACACCATGTACTTCCAAGTGTGTTACATGTTACATGTTACATGTATTAATTAATCTCTCCAGCAGTCATATGAAGTAAGTACTGTTATTTCCATTTTACACACAAAAAATTTGGGAGAGTGGTTTAGTAACTTGTCCAAGGCCACAGTGGTAATCAGTATCAGACTAACATGTTGCTTGAAAATTAGAGATATTTTACCTACAAGGTATATCCAGGAATGGTATTTATTTGGATAAAAATCTCTTTGACAATTAAACAAAGAAACTCCAAAACAGAGGTTCTCAAAGTGTGGTTTTCTGATCAGCAGCATCAACACCACTTAGAAAGACACCTGCTGAATCAGAAACACCGGGGTGGTTCCCAGCAATCTGTGTTTTAACAAGCTCTCCAGATGTTTCTGATGCAAGTTAAAGTTCAAGAGCCAATGAGCCAGAAATATAACCATATTAGTCAAACATTCAATGGAATATGGCTGAACCAAAAGGTAAGGGCAGATTTGAAGTTGGAATATTCGGAATGTCTTTTGGTTCTGTTGTATGGAGCTCGTCTTTTGGGGAGCAGATTCACTCCAACAGCAGTGCAATCGGGTGATTTTGATGGGGCTATTAAACCAAGATCCTATTTCATAGTGGGCACAGAACACTCCAGACATTCCTAATATCCTAATATCTTGGGCTTCCCTTGTAGCTCAGACGGTAAAGAATCCATGTGCAATGTGAGAGACCTGGGTTCTATCCCTGGGTTGGAAAGATCCCCTGGAGAAGGAGATGGCAACCCACTCCAGTATTCTTGCCTGGAGAGTGCCATGGACAGAGGAGCCTGGCGGGCTACAGTTCATGGGGTCACAAAGAGTTGGACAAGACCGAGCGACTTTCACTTAGTAGGAAAAGGTCTGCAACCCAAGTCAGGCCAATGGAAATCCCTCCTGGGATTTTACATTTAGAGTTGGAGGGGAAAGCACTCTGCTTTTTGTGTTGTGGAGGTGGGAGCAAAAAAAAAAAAAATTTTTTTTCATGTGGACCATTTTTAAAGTCTTTATTGAATTTGTTACAATATTGCTTCTCTTTTATGGGTCCTTTTGTTTTTTAGCCATGAGGCATCTTAGTCCCCCACCAGGGATCAACCTGCACTTCCTGCCTTGGAAGGCAAAGTCTTAACCCCTGGACTGCCAGAGAAGTCCCAGGGAAAGATATTAACCAGGAGACATTGTCTGATAATCTCCCTGTTATGTGGGAAAAAGCCTACCTGCATAGAAGAGAATAGGTCCAGAACAGTTAAAAAAAACAAAGTTGAGAAATCTGACAGGCTCATCTGAAACCTTGGATCTGTCATCCTGAAACCAGCCACACCCGGAACACCCTGAATTTACCAGTTACACAGAAGGCAGTAAATTCTCCTGTTTGTGTTAGTCACTCAGTCATGTCTGAGTCTTTGTGACCCTGTGGTCTGTAGCCTGGCAGGCTCCTCTGTCCATGGGATTCTCCAGGCAAGAATACTGGAGTGGGTAGCCATTCCCTTTTCCAGGGGATTTTCCTGAACCAGAGAATCAAACCTCAGACAATTTTGAGTTGGCTTCTGTCACTTGCAAAGGAAAGCATGCTGCTTACTACTCTAGAGGCAGGGAGGGTATGGAGGGTGTTAACCTATTTCATAATCACAGTATTTTAATTTTCAAATCTACAGTTATTTTGGCAACAGCAAGGGGCTTATCTAAATTATGCTTTTATACTGTTTCATACCTTATGCATTGTGTAACTAAAGTAATTTGCTTTTTGTATGTTGTTGGTCCATAAACTTACAATTTCTTTTTTGAACTCAAGCCATTACTTCCATCTGTCACCAGTGGACTATGTATGATACTTTGCTTCCCCGCAACTGGCACCTGTCACAGAAAACATCAAGGCTAAACTGCGGTCCCCTCTGGGAGTCTGTTCACTTGGAAGAAAACTGAACAGGACAAACCCTGGCAGCTCTCGTTGCTCTATTCAGCTTAACCAAGAAGAAAACACACAGGAAGCCCTCAACGAATATTTATTGAATACATGAAATACAACCTGGGAGAAACGTAGCAATTAAAACCGAAGAACACTGAGGATTTTAATTCAGAAGCTAGCTTCTGAATTCTGAAATGCATGAATTTAGGAAATGTATTCACTTTGGGAAATGTTATGTGTCAGAAATGAGTGTAGTTGCAGTAACAAAAGTTGTGTTATGGTGCCTTGAAGCCTTAGATGATACAACCAGGACACCTGTGATGCACAGCCAGAGTCTGGGCTCATCAGGTGGGAGGTAAACTATGGACATTTAGCTGGCGCTGCTTATCTCTGACCCAGCTTCACCCTCGCAGCTGTCCAAGTGGATTACTGTATTGTCTTGGCTCCTAGCCAAGGCTGGCTTGGATGTGTGTTTTTGAAATGTTTATGGCTGGTGAGATTCCAGCCTGAGTGGTGCTAAGCATTTACTCCACTGAGATATCATCCCTAATTGGATATAAATTCCAGTGAAAAGGAAGTTCAGGGAGACAATTGATTCCTGCTGGAGTACTAGAAAGATTTCCTTCTCAAGTTGTGGTGTACTGACCTTTTTGATAATTGACCTTGGGACTTCTCCACGAGGTCCAGTGGTTAAGACTCCACGCTTCCAAGGCAGGGGACCCAGGTTCAATTCCATGTCAGAGAACTAAGATCCCA
This sequence comes from Cervus canadensis, assembly GCF_019320065.1. Taxonomy (NCBI): domain Eukaryota; kingdom Metazoa; phylum Chordata; class Mammalia; order Artiodactyla; family Cervidae; genus Cervus; species Cervus canadensis. The sequence continues at coordinate 80,242,918 of NC_057389.1, forward strand.
CGTGTCCTATGGCAAGGCAGAAAAATAAAAAGAAAGAAAGAAAATTGGCCTTGTTAAATAGAAAACAATTGGGTCTTAGATTCATTGTTCTTTTTCTAAAAAAATTTTATTTAACCTGCAACTATGAGTATCCTTTGGCTATCTGACTCTACAAAGTAGATTCTTTAAAATATAGTTCAGTTCAGTCGCTCAGTCGTGTCTGACTCTTTGAGACCCCAAGGACTGCAGCATGCCAGGCCTCCCTGTCCATCACCAACTGCCAGAGTTTATTCAAACTCATGTCCATTGATTGGTGATGCCATCCAACCATCTCATCCTCTGTTGTCCCCTTCTTCTCCCTCTTTCAATCTTTCCCAGCATCATGGTCTTTTCCAATGAGTCAGCTCTTCACATCAGGTGGCCAAAGTATTGGAGTTTCAGCTTCAACATCAGTCCTTTCAATGAACACTCAGGGCTGATCTCTTTTAGGATGGACTGGTTGGATCTCCTTGCAGTCCAAAGGAATCTCAAGAGTCTTCTCCAACACCACAGTTCAAAAGGGTCAATTCTTCTGCACTCAGCTTTCTTTATAGTCCAATTCTCACATCCATATATGACTACTGGAAAAACCATAGCCTTGACTAGACAGACCTTTGGTGACAAAGTAATGTCTCTGCTTTTTAATATGCTGTCTAGGTTGGTCATAATTTTCCTGCCAAGGAGTAAGCATCTTCTAATTTCATGGCTGCAATCACCATCTGTAATGATTTTGGAGCCTCCCAAATAAAGTCTGTCACTGTTTTCACTGTTTCCCCATCTATTTGCCATGAAGTGATGGGACCAGATGCCAAGATCTTAGTTTTCTGAATGTTGAGTTTTAAGCCAACTTTTTCACTCTCCTCTTTCACTTTCATCAAGAGGGTCTTTAGTTCCTCTTCACTTTCTGCCATAAGTGTGGTGTCATCTGCATATCTGAAGTTATTGATACTTCTCCTGGCAATCTTGATTCCAGCTTGTGCTTCTTCCAGCCCAGTGTTTCGCATGATGTACTCTGCATATAAGTTAAATAAACAGGGTGACAATATACAGCCTTGATGTACTCCTTTCCCTAATTGGAACCGGTCTGTTGTTTCATGTCCAGTTCTAACTGTTGCTTCCTGACCTGCATACAGATTTCTCAGGAGGCAGGTCAGGTGGTCTGCTAATCCCATCTCTTGAAGAATTTTCACAGTTTATTGTGATCCATACAGTCAAAGGCTTTGGCATAGTCATTAAAGCAGAAATATATGTTTTTCTGGAACTCTCTTGCTTTTTTGATGATCCAGCAGATGTTGGCAATTTGACCTCTGGTACATCTGCCTTTTCTAAAACCAGCTTGAACATCTGGAAGTTCACAGTTCACTAATTGCTGAAGCCTGGCTTGGAGAATTTTGAGCATTACTTTACTAGCGTGTGAGATGAATGCAATTGTGCAGTAGTTTGAGCATTCTTTGGCATGGCCTTTCTTTGGGATTGGAATGAAACTGACCTTTTCCAGTCCTGTGGCCACTGCTGAGTTTTCCAAATTTGCTGGCATATTGAGTGCAGCCCTTTCACAGCATCATCTTTTAGGATTTGAAACAGCTCAACTGGAATTCCATCACCTCCACTAGCTTTGTTCATAGTGATGCTTCCTAAGGCCCACTTCACTTAACATTCCAGGATGTCTGGCTCTAGGTGAGTGGTCACACCATTGTGATCATCTGGGTCATGAAGATCCTTTTTGTACAGTTCTTCTGTGTATTCTTGCCACCTCTTCTTAATATCTTTTGCTTCTGTTAGGTCCATACCATTTCTGTCCTTTGTTGAGCCCATCTTTGCATGAAATGTTCCCTTGGTATCCCTAATTTTCTTGAAGAGATCTCTAGTCTTTCCCATTCATTGCTTTCCTCTATTTCTTTGCATTGATCGCTGAGGAAGGCTTTCTTATCTCTCCTTGTTATTCTTTGGAACTCTGCATTCAAATGGGTATATCTTTCCTTTCCTCCTTTGCTTTTCACTTCTTTTCTTTTCACAGCTATTTGTAAGGCCTCCTCAGACAGCCATTTTGCTTTTTTGCATTTCTTTTTCTTGGGATGGTCTTGCTTCCTGTCTCCTGTACAATGTCACGATCCTCCATCCATAGTTCATCAGGCAGTCTGTCTGTCAGATCTAGTCCGTTAAATCTATTTCTCACTTCCAGTGTATAATTGAAAGGAAGTTGACTTAGGTCATACCTGAATGGTTTAGTGGTTTTCCCTACTTTCTTCAATTTAAGTCTGAATTTTGCAATAAGAAGTTCATGATCTGAGCCAGATCTGAGCCTGCTCCTGGTCTTGTTTTTGCTGACTGTATAGAGCTTCTCCATCTTTAAAATATAAGCCCTTTGGAAAAAATCCTTAACTGTAATTTTCAGGTATTCCAGTTGCAGTTTGCTAATCCTCTCTGGGCATTCTTGACATTCATAGAACAGAAAAGAATATGTCGCACATTAATCTCTCTTTTAAAAAATTTTTGATGAATTGATACTACCACTAAATCAACACTTTAGTCTGCTTTTATTGTCTCCTTTGGGTACTTTCTTTAAATATCCTAAGGTTTTGATTCTAAGTGGGTTTATGAACTAAAATATTCCAAATATTTAGAAATGTGAAACCTAGACAGTATTCTTCTAGAGCTTTCATTGGATATTGTAAGTGTAATGGTATTTGCAGAGTAGGTCCAATTACTTGACTCAGGCAGATTATACAAGTGGGCTCTGTTTGAGTGATTTTCTGTAAATGCCACCCTAACACAACCAAATAGATACATTTGATGACATTTATCTTTTGTTAAGATGATCAAAAGATACTCCTGTAGGTCTGTTTCTGAAGATTGGATTTGTTTGACTTGAGGGAGTAGACAGTTTCACCATTCTTTAAGCAGTTGAGAAACAGAATCATGTTATTTATTATGGAAATATGCAAGTTCTAAGTTGCCAAAAGTAAGTGTCTGACACATATCAGGGAGGTTTTGGCATGCCCTAGAGATGCTGCTTGCCTTCTTTATACATTTATCAAATGATCAAGGGTGTTCTCTGAACAATGTAGCAGGCACTCCCTTTGGGGCATGAAAAGCTTTGGGAATGTAAGCTAAGAAAACAAAAACAGCACCTCTTATTACAGAATATTTTACATAGATATGTATTGTTACACAATATAAGTCAGTTCCTTTTTAAAAGTTTAAGTCACAAAATACCAAGGATGATGGCAAAGAAAAGTTAAAAGATTTTTTAAGAAAAAAAAAAAAAACAAACTTTAAAGACAAATTTCCAATAGCCTCACTTCTTTAATGTATACCAGCTGTCAAGCTGAGTTCAAGAGCTTTAAACCTACACAAATGCTGCATCTGAAACTAATCAAAGTCATTGACTCAATCGGCTCTCTGAAATAATTGAGTCTAATTCTTATTTGGTTTGTCAGAGCCTCCTGCCTCTGCACCATTCTACCCAACGCTTTGTGACATTGACCCCAAAACCTCGTTTAAACTTTCTTAGTCTTCCTGTGTGCTCTATTCTGGAATATTCCAAGGCAACATTCTATCAGTAGAATGTAAAAGCGCCACTTTTGGCAGTTGCTAAAGTCTCTGAAACTGCTCCAGGAGTTTCTCATTCCTCTGCTGTGTTGGACGCATTCCTTCTTACCTTCTCTGGCATCTGACTTCCTTGGCCCTCCACCTCTCCTGGTGCCTGCCTCGGGCCAGTTGCTCACTCACTCTGACAATTCATTTTAGACACACCTCCCTGAGTAGTGCTCTCGTGAATGGATTGGATCCACATACTGTAGCTGGGGGTTAAAAGTGCTTGTCCCCAGCATGACCCTGAGACCAGCAGCACCAGAAGACCAGCCAGTGGTGTCACTAGGCCAGCCCTGCCCAGCTCTTCTGTAGATCTTTGCTGTTTCTAGTGAACACTGTCAAGCTCCCTGTGAGTGAATTGCTCAGACCTTCCCTTTAAAAAAGTTAAGGAAAAAAAAAAAAATCACACCACTTAACACAAAAATTATGTTACACATAGGTTTCTTTAAAATACCTTTTATTGTGTCAAGAACAGGTAACAGCAATTCCAAAAGATACATACATATGAATAAAACTAAAAACATTTTCAACCTCTGAATTTCTTTATAATCTTTTTTTTTTAATTCATGAAGATCTTACAAAGCACCAATGGTACAAAGATTCTGAAAAGAAGTTTTCACTATTTATTTAACCAAACATGTAAGAGAGGGATTTTCTCTCCCATGTTCACACCCTATTTTTCCTCTTCCCCAATTTTTTCTAACATGATAAGACCCTAGAAGTTATGTCATAAAAAGTGACCAATTTTAGCAGGAGAAAGTTTATTTTCTGCATCTGCAAGCCAAAGAGAGAGAACTTAAAGAAACCAAACTCCTTGATTTTGGACTTCCAGTCTTCAGATCTGTGAAAATAAATTTTGGTTGTTTAAGCCATCCAGTCTGGGGTATTTTGTTATGGAGCACTAGCAGACTAATACACTATGTGTCCAGAGATTTCACTCCTAGGTATGTTGCCAAGAGAAATGAAGACATATGTGCATGCATACTCTGCTCAGTCGCTTCCAACTCTTTGCAGTTCTATGGACTGTAGCTCGCCAGGCTCCTCTGTCCATGGAATTCTCCAGGCAAGAATACTGAAGTGGGTTGCCATTTCCTACTCCACGAGATCTTCCCAGGGATCAAACCTGCGTCTCTTACATATCCTGCGTTGGTAGGTGGGTTCTTTACCACTAGAGCCACCTGGAAAACGTATGACTACCCAAAAATTTGTACATGAGTGTTCATAGAAGCATTATTCTGAGTAGCCCAAACCCCAAATATCCATCACCTCTATGAACAGATAAAATATGGCATATCCACACAATAGATTATTTATTCAGTAATTAAGACAAATGGAGAACTGATAGATGTTACAACACAGATGAATCTTAAAAACATTATGCTAAGTATTGGAAGCCAGACATTAAAGACTACATATTATATGACTCTGTTCAAATGAAATGTCCAGAATAGAAATGTCTACAGAAACATGGCGCTTGTGGTAAAGAACCTGCCTGCATGGAGGAGACACAGGAGACTCGGGTTCGATCCCTGGGTCGGGAAGATCCCCTGGAGAAGGAAATGGCAACCCACTCCAGTATTCTGGCCTGGAGAATCTCACGGACAGAGGAGCCTGGAGGGCTACTGTCCAGGGGGTCACAAAGAGCTGGACACGACAGAGCAAGTAACACACACACAGAGACACAGAGAAACAGAAAGTGGTTGCCAGAAGTTGGGGATGGAAGGGAATGGGAAATGATTGCTAATGGGTAGGAAATTTCTTTTAGGGGGTGATAGAAATGCTCTGAAAATAAATAGTGGTGATGCTTCCACAACTAAAAACCGCTAAATAGTACAGAGAAAGAGAGAATTTTATGGTATATTTTGTACATCAAAACCAAATGAAAACCAGTATGACCCTTATTGTTGATCTAGATTGTTGTTCTTCAGTCATTCAGCTGTGTCTGATTCTTTGCAACCCCATAGACTGCAGCACACCAGGCTTCCCTGTCCCTCACTATCTCCCAGAGTTTGCTCAAACTCATGTCCAGTGAATCAGTGATGCCATCCAACCATCTCAACCTCTGTCATCCCCTTCTCCTCCTGCCTTCAATCTTTTCCAGCATCAGGGGCTTTTCCAATGAATCGGCTCTTCACATCAGATGGCCAAAGCATTGGAGCTTCAGCTTCAGCAACAGTCCTTCCAATGGATATTCAGGGTTGATTTCCTAATTTAGGGTTGACTGATTTGATCTCCTTGCAGTCCAAGCGACTCTCAAGAGTTTTCTCCAGCATCACAGATGGAAAGCATCAATTCTTTGGCGCTCAGCCTTCTTTATGGTCCAACTCTTATATCCATACATGACAACTGGAAAAACGATAGTTTTAACTATACGGACCTTTTGTTGGCAAAGTAATGTCTGCTTTTTAGTACACTATCTAGGTTTGTCATAGTTTTTCTTCCAAGGAGCAAGCGTCTTTCAATTTCATGGCTGCAATCACCATCTGCAGTGATTTTGGAGCCCAAGAAAATAAAGTCTCTTACTGTTTCCCCATCTATTTGCCAGGCAGTGATGGGCCTAGATGCCATGATCTCTGTTTTATGAATGTTGAGTTACTTTTTCACTCCCTTCTTTCACCTTCATCAAGAGGCTCTTTAGCTCCTCTTCGATTTCTGCCAAAAGGGTGGTGTCATGAGCATATGATATTTCTCCTGGCAATTTTGATTTCAGCGTGTGCTTCATCCAGCCCAGTTTTTCTCATGATGTACTCTGCATATAAGTTAAATAAGAAGGGTGACAATGTACAACCTGAGGAACTCCTTTTCCAACTTTTCCAACTTTTGAACCAGTCTGTTGTTTAATGTCTGATCTAGCTGCTGCTTCTTGACCTGCATAAAGGTTTGTCAGGAGGCAAGTAATGTGATCTGGTGTTCCCATCTCTTTAAGAGTTTTCCACAGTTTGTTTTGATCCACACAGTCAAAGACTTTAGTGCAGTCATGAAGCAGAAGTAGATGCTTTTCTGGAATTGCTTTGTTTTTTCTATGATCCAATGGGTGTTGGCAATTTGATCTCTGCCTTTTCTAAATCCAGCTTGAATATCTGGAAGTTCTTGGTTCACGTACTGTTAAGGCCTAGATTGGAGGATTTTGAGCATGAACTTGCTAGCATGAGAAATGAGTGCAATTGTGTGGTAGTTTGAACATTCTTTGTCATTGACCTTCCTTGGGAGTGGATTGAAAACTGACCTTTTCCAGTTCTGTGGCCACTGCTGAGTTTTCCAAATTTGCTGGCATATTGAGTGCAGCACTATCACATCATCATCTTCCAGGATTTGAAATAGCTCAACTGGAATTACATCACTTCCACTAGCTTTGTTTGTAGTGATGCTTCTTAGAGCCCACTTGATTTTACACTCCAGAATGTCTGGATCTAGATGAGTGATCACACCATCATGGTTATCCAGGTCATTAATACCTTAGTGTATAGTTCTTGTGTGTATTCTTGCCATCTCTTCTTAGTCTTTTCTGCATCGTTAGGTTCATACCTTTCCTGTTCTTTATGGTGCCCATAAAGTCGGACATGACTGAGCAACTGAACTGAACTGAGAGGCCAAGTGTTTCTTCTTACCTTTCCAAACTTTGAAGAAAATAACCAATTAACACATTCCAAAACACCAAAATGAATGAAACCCTATTCTGACCCCAAGAAGTGAGCCATCCACTCACCATTATGCAGTCATTCACAAAAAGACAAATCATGGCCCAGGCCAGGAAACAGAGTGCCTTGAAAACTGAGCAAGGAGGTGGATCCCAAGGGTGCAGCCCGCGGGAAAGGATTGGTCAGGCTGAGACCTTGGGCACGGGCCTGAGGCATAGACCTCAGGAGCAGGCTAGGCGGGGTGGAGAGCAGGTGAGCTGTGAGGCCCGCCCCTACACACTCTGAAGCTTACCACCTGGACCAGAGGAGCTCCAGCTTGGCAGGTGAGACACAATATTCACCACAATATTCTTCTTAATTACTCAGAGAAAATTAGTCCCCTTACAGTGGAGAAAACTGCCAAACAACTTTTTATCCAGAGACTGTAGTTAAATTCATGAGATAGTGAACGAGTTTGACATCATGTGCTTTCTGATAGTGCACCGAGAAATATGTGGAATTTCTTTCTGCCCAAAGTACCTAGTATGTTTTTAATCGCAAGGATGTCAACTAAAAAGTGGCACTTACCAAGAGCATTGCCAACGGCTGGACAACAAAGGCATTTGCCATCTGCTTCTGCTGCTATAGCTGTTGACCTTCAACAACCCCTGAGGTAGTTCAGGGTGCAGTAAGGCACTCTTTGCTCCAAGGAATCTGGTGGGACAGGTCTTCAGATAGTTGGATATTTTTGGAAACAGATTTTATGACCTCAATCCTTGCATCTCCTCATATAAAGAGAAGCACTAAATCCCTTCTTGGTGACATCGGATCCTCACAACTTTTTTTTTTTTTTTACAAAAAAAAACTTTTGTAAAATAAGTGCTTCATGGTATTGAACTCTCTTTTCACCAAAACCTTATATATTGAATTTCCCCCACTGCCGCTTTGGAGCAGTCTCTCAGAGTATCTGAGATGCTGCCTCCCAAGCTGCAGTCCTCATTTTGCCCCGAATAAAACTTAACTCACAACTTTCAAGTTGTACATCTTTTTTTAGTCGACAAGGACATAACAGGCAAACCCAAACTGAAGGACACCCTGCACAGCTTTAGAAACTTTAGAACTCTTCAAAAGTTTTATCATGAAAGGATTGAAAGAATTTTTTTCTGATTAAAAGAGCCTAAACAGACCGAGCAACTGAGAGCAATACATGATCTAGGATTTTCTCTTGCTCGAAAAGCCATTATTCAGGGACTTCCCTGGTGGTCCAGTAGTTAAGAATCCGCCATGCAATGCAGGGAAACTGGTTTCCATCCCTGGTTGGGGAAATAAGATCCAACGGCCACAGAGCAGCTAAGTTCACAGGCAGCAATGACTGGGTCTGCACAACGCCGCATAACGCCATGTGCTTCAACTAAAGACTGGAGGCAGTCACATCAAAATAAATAAGTAAATAAAAGCCATTATTCCAACAATTGGAAAGGCTTGAATAAGATCTGTAGATTCAGTCAGTTCAGTCACTCACTCGTGTCTGACTCTTTGTGACCCCGTGAACTGCAGCATGCCAGGCTTCCTTATCCATCACCAACTCCCAGAGCTTACTCAAACTCATGTTGATCGAGTCAGTGATGCTATTCAACCATCTCATCCTCTGTCATCCCCTTCTCCTCCCATCTTCAATCATTCCCAGCATCAGGGTCGTTTCCAATGAGCCAGTTCTTCACATCAGGTGACCAAAGTATTGGACTTCCAGCTTCAGCATAAGTCTTTCCAATGAATATTCAGGACTGATTTCCTTTACGATGGACTGGTTGGATCTCCTTGCAGACCAAGGGACTCTCAAGAGTCTTCTCCAACACCACAGTTCAAAAGCATCGATTCTTTGATGCTCAGCTTTCTTTATAGCCCAACTCTCACATCCATACATGACTACTGGAAAAACCATAGCCTTGATTAGATGGACCTTTGTTGGCAAAGTAATGTTTCTGCTTTTTAATATGCTGTCTAGGTTGGTTATAACATTTCTTCCAAGGAGCAAGTGTCTTTTAATTTCATGGCTGCAGTCACCATCTGCAGTGATTTTGGAGCCCCCCAAAATAAAGTCTTCCACTGTTTCCCCACATATTTGCCATGAAGTGATGAACCAGATGCCATGATCCTAGTTTTCTGAATGTTGAGCTTTAAGCCAACTTTTTCGCTCTCCTCTTTCACTTTCATCAAGAGGCTCTTTAGTTCTTCCTGGCTTTCTGCCATAAGAGTGGTGTCATCTGCATATCTGAGGTTATTGATACTTCTCCCAGCAATCTGGATTTCAGCTTGTGCTTCATCCAGCCTCAGTGTTTTTCATGATGTACTCTGCATATAAGTTAAATAAGCGGGGTGACAATATACAATCTTGACATACTCCTTTTCCTATTTGGAACCAGTCTGTTGTTCCATGTCCAGTTCTAATTGTTGCTTCCTGACCCGCATACAGATTTCTCAAGAGGCAGATCAGTTGGTCTGGTATTCCCATCTCTTGAGAAGAATTTTCCACAGTTAGTTGTGAACCACAGAGTCAAAGGCTTTGGCATAGTCAATAAAGCAGAAATAGATGTTTCTCTGGAACTCTCTTGCTTTTTTGATGATTCATTGGATGTTGGCAATTTGATCTCTAGTTCCTCTGTCTTTTCTAAATCCAGCTTTAACATCTGGAAGTTCACAGTTCACATATTGCTGAAGCCTGGCTTGGAGAATTTTGAGCATTACTTTACTAGCGTGTGAGATGAGTGCAATTGTGCAGTAGTTTGAGCATTCTTTGGCATTGCCTTTCTTTGGGATTGGAATGAAACTGACCTTTTCCAGTCCTGTGGCCACTGTTGAGTTTTCCAAATTTGCTAGCATATTGAGTGCAGCACTTTCACAGCATCATCTTTTAGGATTTGAAATAGCTCAGCTGGAATTCCATCACCTCCACTCACTTTGTTTGTAGTGATGCTTCCTAAGGCCCTTGACTTCCCATTCCAGGATGTCTGGCTCTAGGTGAGTGATCATACCATTGTGATTATCTGAGTCATGAAGATCTTTTTTGTATAGTTCTTCCGTGTATTCTTGCCACCTCTTCTTAATATCTTTTGCTTCTGTTAGGTCCATACCATTCTGTTCTCTATGGTGCCCATCTTTGTATGAAATGTTCCCTTGGTATCTCTAATTTTCTTGAAGAGACCTCTAGTCTTTCTCATTCTATTGTTTTCCTCTATTTATTTGCACTGATCACTGAGGAAGGCTTTCTTATCTCTCCTTGCTATTCTTTGAAACTCTGAATTCAAATGGGTATATCTTTCCTCTTCTCCTTTGCTTTTGCTTAACTCAATGAAACTATGAGCCATGCTGTGTAGGGCCACCCAAGATGGACAGGTCACGGTGGAGAGTTCTGACAAAATGTGGTCCACTGGAGAAGGGAATGGCAAACCAGTTCAGTATTCTTGCCTTGAGAACCCCATGAACAGTATGAAAAGGCAAAAACATAGGATACTGAATGGTGAACGCCCCAGGTCGGTAGGTGCCCAATATGCTACTGGAGACCGGTAGAGAAATAACTCCAGAAAGAATGAAGAGATGGAGACAAAGCAAAAACAACACCCAGTTGCCAATGTGACTGGTGATGGAAAAGCAAGGTCCGATGCTGTAAAGAACAATATTGCATAGGAATCTGGAATGTTAGGTCTATGAAACAAGGCAAATTGGAAGTGGTCAAACAGGAGATGGCAAGAGTGAATGTTGACATTTCCGGAATCAGCAAACTAAAATGGACTGGAATGGGTGAATTTATTTTTTTTATTTTTTATTTTTTTAATTTTATTTATTTATTTATTTGGCTGCTCTGGGTCTTAGTTGTAGCATGTGGGATCTAGCTCCCTGACCAGGGGTCGAACCTGGGCCTCCTGCACTGGGAGCTCAGAGTCTTAGCCACTGGACCACCAGGGAAGTCCCTGGAATGGGTGAATTTAACTCAGATGACCATTATATCTACTACTGTCGCCAAGAATCCCTGAGAAGTAATGGAGTAGCCATCATAGTCGACAAAACAGTCTGAAATGCAGTACTTGGATGCAGCCTCAAAAACGACAGAATAATCTCTGTTCGTCTCCAAGGCAAACCATTCAATATCATGGTAATACAAGTCTATGCCCTGACCGTTATTGCTGAAGAAGCTGAAGTTGAACGGTTCTATGAAGACCTACAAGCCCTCTAGAACTAACACCCAAAAAAGATGTTCTTTTCATTATAGGGGACTGGAATGCAAAAGTAGGAACTCAAGAAACACCTGGAGTAACAGGAAAATTTGGCCCTGGAGTACAGAATGAAGCAGGGCAAAGGCTAATAGAGTTTTGTCAAGAGAACGAACTGGTCATAGCAAACACCCTCTTCCAAGAACACAAGAGAAGACTCTATACATGAACATCACCAGATGGCCAACACCGAAATCAGATTGATTATATTCTTTGCACCCAAAGGTGGAGAAGCTCTATACAGTCAGCAAAAACAAGACTGGGAGCTGACTGTGGCTCAGATCATGAGCTACTTATTGCCAAGCTCAGACTTAAACTGAAGAAAGTAGGGAAAACCACTAGACCATTCAGGTATGACCTAAAGCAAATCCCTTACAATTATACACTGGAAGTGAGAAAGAGATTTAAGGGACTAGATCTAGTAGACAGAGTGCCTGATAAACTATGGACAGAGGTTCGTGACATTGTACAGAAGACAGGGATCAAGACCATCCCCAAGGAAAAGAAATGCAAAAAAGCAAAATGGCTGTCTGAGGAGGCCTTACACATAGCTTTGAAAAGAAGAGAAGCAAGAAGCACTGGGGCTCTAGACTTAACTGATGATGAAATGTGAGAGGAGCTCTTTTGAAAGATAATAAAGATGTAAATAATTCTTCCCTTTTTTTTAACATGGAACACTTGATGAACTTGCATGTCATGCTCGCGCAGGGGCTGTGCTGACCTTCTGTGTACTGCTCTAGTTTCAGTATATGTGCTGCCAAAGCGAGCACAGCTCTTGCTTGTCAATAAACCAATTTACTTCTTGTGGAGACCGAAGGGACCAGCTATTTCCAATCTGGGAGTTCTGTTTTTTTCACAAAGGCAGAGAGAGGTTAAAAGATCCCCAAGAGGAAGAAGAGTTGGGGCTGTAAGCTTAAGATTCTGAGTCCAGGACTTTCTCACAGTGCCAAATTCATTTTGGTGTGGTCCATCCCTTTACAGGTATTCTCTGGCGGCTCAGAGCGTAAAGAATCCACCTGCAATGCGGGAAATCTGGGTTCCATCCCTGAGTTGGGAGGATCCCCTGGAAGTGGTCATGACAACTTATTCCAGTATTCTTGCCTGGAGAATCCCGTGCACAGAGAAGCCTGGCAGGTTATATAGTCCATGGGTGGCAAAAAGTCGGACTAATCACACCCCTTTACAGACACAAAGCAGGATGGACAAATTGCAGGACCCTAAAAGATTCTAAGAGCAAATTGTGGCTGCTCGACCATCTTTTTTCTAATTGAGGTGAAATTCACATAGCATAAACGTCATGGTTTATGATTTTTAAGTGTACAATCCGGGGGCACTTGCTGTACTAGGGTTTTGTCTCTTGTTTTCTTACTTTAAAAATTTCGCATACGAGATTCCGTTAGACCTGGTCTCACTTAAACGCCAGATAAAGAGTTATTTTCAGAGGCAGATGAGTGAAAGCTTCTGCAGAGAAGGAATGCAATCAATCCTACCCTCACACAAACTACAGAGCCGAGGAGATGCTGAGTTAAACCGTTCAGTGGATACTTGCCAAAGGCGATAAATGTCACTCCTTCTTGGGCACTATTTTATTATGGTTTATATTGTCATTTTATTTTCCCTGCTATGCCTTAGGTGCAAAAAGAAAAGGGGAAAAAGCCTAACAGCTTTGATGACAGTTTTGGTTTGACTATCATCCATTTAAAGAGCCTGGGGGTGGTGACTATTTAGGAAGCCCTGTGGAGGTGGAAGGGGCTGACTCTCATCCGGTCATTGCAATTTCAGCGGGTTCCACCTCTCACCTGAGACTTTGCTTCACGTCCCCATTCCTCCCCCCCAATTCCCCTCCCCCAACACCCTGGGGTTCACTTTGGGGGCTACTCTGGTCTGGTGCAAAGTTCTGGGTTTTTGAATGGTCTTTTAATACATTAATACCTTGTTCAGGCACTACAGTTTGACTGAATACTGAAATCTCTCTGTATTTGTCAAACTTACTACTTTTTCTTTAATTCTATAAATATGTGTTGTGGTAGGTCTTAAGTTGTTTCCCTCTTCATGAAATTTGTCTGTATGGTGTGGAATCTAAAGTTTATGTCTATATAGTTCTTACTCCCTCTGAAAACTCAATTCTAATAGGAAAGATAAAAAGGATATGTTCATTTGACAAATATTTATTTATTGAGCTTCTTAATAGCCCACACGATGGTAGGTGCTAAGGGATGCAAAGATGAATTGGATGATGTTCTAACACTCAAGGACTCGTTCACAGCATGATGAGAATTGGCAGTTCAGGCTGACAATTAGACTTGTTTCTGAACTCAACCAGAAGATCCCTAGGACATGTTTGAATTTCTCATTTAAGCCAGGGAGGGTGTGAGCTTTTAAGACATCTTCACAAAAAGGTAAGCCTAAGAATTCGTTTACTATCTCATAAACAATTACTTGAGGATTAAAGAACCTTAATGAATTGGTGGGAGGGGGTTAAGGTCAATAAAAGGATGTTCTAGTTAGGGACAGATTGGAACTCCAACTCAAGTCACCATGTCCAACCTTACCAAACACTGTCCCCAGGTTTAAGCCATTTATTTTGGGGCAAAACGGAGATCAGATAAGTTCTGTGATGCCTACTTGTGCCCTCAATAGAGATTTTCAGGTTCAGCAAGATATTGCTGCTTCCAGAAGCAGGGGGTGGGCCTGGGAGGAACAGAACCATACACTCAGTTTTCATGATAGAGATCCTGAAGAAGAATCCAGAGGTGCTTGCTTTGATATTAGTGTAATTGGAAACACACCCTAAATGTTAGACAAAACCTAAATGGTTGCTTTCATCTGAACTCGAGAAGAATTAAAGACTCTGGGTTAATTACACTGCCCACTCCCACACTAAACAATATGCACCTATTAAGTTCTCCCAGGGCTTCCCTTATGGCTCAGCTGGTAAAGAATCCGTCTGCAACGTGGGAGACCTGGGTTCGATCCTTGGGTTGGAAAGATCCCCTGGAGAAGGGAAAGGCTACCCACTCCAGTATTCTGGCCTGGAGAATTCCATGGACTATACAGTCCATGGGGTCATAAAGAGTCGGACAGGACTGAGCAACTTTCACTTTCACTTTTCAGAGTTAACTGAACCTATGAGACAATCTAATCCAGTCCAGTGAATGTGGCAAAACGGGATACTACGTATTTTGTGGCTGCAACTGTAGTCTGCATGTGTTGGTGAGAGTTCTGCTCTGTTTCCTGCTTTTTAAAGTTTTTTGAAACCTCATTGCCATAAAATGACTTAGCACTTTTAAATCCTGAGTAGGTCAGCAAAGACATTTATCCCTGGTGCTTAAGCCAAAATGAAGACTCTCCCTCGGTTATAGGAAGTTGAATAGCTTTTAATGATGGTTCACAAATAGTCTCCTGGGTGATGCTGGGATTTTAAAAGAAAGTCTAAAGGACTTTTTTTAAAGTTAGTGTACAGATTAATAAACCCCACATTTCCCTAAAATTCCTTAAATTATTTTCTCTTATACTGCTTTGTTGTTGTTTAGTCACTAAGTCATGTCTGATTTTTTGCAACCCCATGGACTGGAACTCACCAGGCTCCTCTGTCCATGGGATTCTCCAGGCAAGAATACTGGAGTGGGTCGCCATGCCCTCCTCCAGGGACTCTTTCCAACCCAGAGATCTAACCAAGGTCTTCTGCATTGCAGGTGGATTCTTTACCACTGAGCCACCCTGCTTTAACCATACTGCTTTAGCCTACTTCAGATAATTCTAAACATGTCAGCTGAGGTTGTTTGGGGTTCTTCATAACGGACAGTGTCAGGTAGAAGATAAGTCTATGATCTTCATTCTACCAGAAACCATAAATTCCATGTTAGAATGGAAATAATGACATACTAAGCATGTGTGTTGTGTTAGAGTTTTCTCTGCTTACAAGTGAACAAAAACAAAGAGAACTTGAGCAAAAAACGCAAAGGTGGAGGCCCTTGTAGGAGGATAGTCAAATGACCTTGAGTGCAGGGGAGAGTGGGCAGCAAGCCTTGAAGTGGCACGACCAGGGCATCTCTGGGGACCTCAGTGAACCCAGACACAGTCAGGGACTTTCTCCTTAGAGGGCTTGCTGCTTCAAACACTTCTCGGTCAAAAGGTACCTCCTGGGGAAGAGAAACCGGTTGTCCCTCTTTGCTCAGGGTTCTGCTCCGGACTGGTCAGCCATTCTTGTAGGACAGAACCGTGCACCAGAAATGAGACTTAGGAGAACCCACCCATCTGGGAACACAAGGAAGTTCTTAAGGAGAAGGGAGGAGGGAGGAGGCGGGAGGGGAGGGGGAGTGGTCCACTGCCCACCACAGATTGACTTTAATACAATAACCTCGTGTTACAATTAAAGTCAAGCTTTGTTTATTTTCCATAGTATATCGATGAGCACGTTAAATGTTATGTTTTTCCTAATACTCTATTTCCAAGATTTTAAAAAATTAAGGCTTGGTGCAGTGATATGAGTCAGAGGCAGGACCAAAGGAAAAATAGAGGGTGAGTCTGGCATCTTAATATGCAGTGGGAGATATGTGAGAGACAGACAACTTGCAATTACTATAAACATACAATCAAAGACAGATCGCTTATTTAATTAGCTTTTAAAATAGAATTTAAAAAAATGTTAAAGGTCTCAAATGTATCTTTATTGTTCTATGCCATGGATGTTAGTTGGCTTCTATTCTTTATTATGTGTGTGTGTGTGTGTGTATATAGACACATGTACATATATTTTGACATCACTCTTCTTCATCACATCCAAAAACACTATCTACAGTCTTTCTAAATATAAAGATGGAAAACCATAATTAACAATGCCTATATTACGCACATAAATACGGCTGTTGGAGTCTCTAGTTTGGTAGCCTGTGTTTGTTTAAAGACCTATTTTTTTTTTTTGTCTTACACGAATATCCTAAGTCTGTTTCCTATAGCTATATGGTATACTGGGTATGATACATCTAATGCAAGTCCTGAGGTGAAAAGACTGTCAAAATGTTTTTCAGGAAACCCAGAGAAGAGCTCAGCATGCCTGCGATGACCCTAGATTTGAACACTTCTTTCCTAGGAAGGGGACTGTGTCAGCCTGCCTCCATCTGCAGTTCCTGGTGTTATTAGAAACTTCGAACTGTAAGCCCTGCACAGATAGTTTCCTGCCTGATTAATAAGTTGTCTTCATTTCTAGAGACACATACAGGCAAATGTTT
This sequence comes from Cervus canadensis, assembly GCF_019320065.1. Lineage (NCBI taxonomy): Eukaryota > Metazoa > Chordata > Mammalia > Artiodactyla > Cervidae > Cervus > Cervus canadensis. Next base: position 80,259,646 of record NC_057389.1, read on the forward strand.
CTTTCTCTCCCAGAAGTGATTTATTTGACTGAACCAGGTCTTTGTTGCAGTATGTGGGTGGCATGCAAACTCTTAGTTGCAGTATGTGGGATCTAGTTCCCCAATCAGAGATTGAACCTGGCCCCCTGCACTGGGACCCAGGCCACCATGGAAGACCCTCCCAGAATTTAATATGAATGGGAGTCCTGGAAATCCTCACTCCGGACTGCAACAAGCACTTATATTTCACATGAATAAATGAAGATGTCATCTCTTGAACTATTTATCTCCTTATCATCCCATCAGCTGGAATTTACTTTTTTTTATAGTTCTCTAAAAAAATTGACTTTGTTTTTTCTCCCATTATTTAGTAACAGAAAAAAAAAAGAAAAGCCTAATTTACTCCTTCTGTCAACCTCAACCCACAGACTGTGAAAACACATTAGTCACTCAATTTACACCTCTGAAGGAAAACAAAACACCAAATAGAAAAAAAAATGTATCAAAGCAAATGCCCTGATTCTTAGATCGTCAGATTATTCCAAACAGAATTGATATATTTGTATCTCAACTGCCAGACTGAAATACCAGAAACCTGGGGTAACAGAGCAAAAGGAAGGGACCCATGCTGTTCTGGGAATCTGCAGTGCCCAGTCTTGGAGTCTCTAGATCTGCACATAATGTTCCCCCTCTCCCACAGCCTTATTTCTGCCCTTCTTTCTTGCAGCATCTTCCAGGGGGTGGGGGTGTGTACAAAGAAACTGGTTTGTAGGCAAGCAGGCCTGGATTCCAGGTCCTCCTCACGCCGTCTACTGTGGAGCTCTGACTATCCTATCCTTAGTGTTTACTTCTCCCTTAAGCTGGAAGTAACCACATTTGGTCCAGGACTGTGGCAGGATGGTAAGCAGTAGCATCAGTGGCACTGCAAGGAAGGGAACACCGGAAGTGATGATGTCTGCTAAGTGGTGTGACCTGGAGTGCTCCCCGAAGACACCTTTGCGCCACCGGGGATGCGGGTACAGTAAGTGCCACCCTGAGAAATTTAACAGTTGTTCCTCATTCCACAGAATCCTGAGACTTAACATTTAAGAAGATAGTGGGAGATGGGGAGGGAGGTACCCTCTTCCGGCATTTCCTCATGTGTGTGGTGCCGCAGAGACAGACAGAGATTTGCTCAGTCGTGTCCGACTCTTTGCAACCCCACAGACGATAGCCTGCCAGGCTCATCTGTTTATGGGATTCTCCAGGCAAGAATACTGGAGTGGGTTGCCATTTCCTTCTCCAGGGGATCTTCCCAACCCAGGAATGAAACCTGGATCTCCCACATTGCAGGCAGATTCTTTACTGTCTGAGTCACCAGCGAAGCCCAGTGCTGCAGAGAAATGCTTAGAAAGGGCTTACAGGCTAAGAGATATGGATGCTTCTGCCCTTAGGGAGGCTGCAAGGTGTGGCCACAGGAGTCCAGCGACCCGTTTTCTTCTAAGGAGCAGTGCCACCTTTTCACCCCAGTGTGCTGTGCAAATATTCTCCTTTTCACACAAAGTGCTGGTGGCCCTGTAGCCTCTAGGACACCTTATGTCCAGCTTTTAGATGAGCGTAGGCAGTCTAGAGGGCTTCCCAGGTGGTGCTAGTGGTAAGGACCCTGTCTGCCAACGCAGGAGACATAAGAGACCCAGATTCGATCCCTGGGGCAGGAAGATCCCCTGGAGGAGGGCATGGCAACCCACTCTAGTACTCTTGCCTGGAGAATCTCATGGACAGAGGAGCCTGGTGGGCTACAGTCCCGGGGCTTGCAAAGAGTTGGACACCACTGAAGTGACTTAGCACAACACAGGGAGTAGTCTAGAGAGCAGTATGGGGTACATCACTGTGATGAATGTCTAGGTACCCTGTGACCTGCAGTTCCCTCTCAGGGGGCACATAAGAGAGTATTCACTAAGATGGGTGTTTAGGGACAGGGATCCATGCAATCAGGGTGCCTGTCACTGGGGAGGGACGGTGATGTAGGAGATGACCACCGTGAGGTCCTGAGTAGCGGACTAGATGTGCACACAGCAACGCTGTAGGTCTCCAAAGCCAGAGGAAATGAAGGAAGAAACAGATTGAGGGCGGCATCCTGACGTCACTTACACAGGTGGAAGATGCAGGCGTGCAGGATAACCCTACTCTTTATAGTAACACAGAAGACAAGATGCATTTAACGCATCAAAATGGTTGCCTATGGGACTGCAAACAATGGGGAATAGAGATCAAAGGGAATAGAGGGATGGATGATGGATGGACGGTTGAATAGATAAATGAATAAGTAAATATGCTCCCTGTGCAGAGGGACTGGGGATATGGTTGACTCAGGCTTTTGCTTCTGTATTCCTAAATAGAAAATAATTTTTATGGGCGTGACTTTTAAAAGATTGGGAAGCAGCTATTCTAGGTAATGCAAACATTTCCTTAGAAGGTATCAGAAGGAGCAATGAATAACAATTCAACAGAAGTTAAATGTCAGACTAGGAGAGAAAAAATGTGTATCCAAGGCATTTTTCCCATAATAATTATAGAAGAATAGTTTGTGAAGAGAGGCCATAACTTCAGCTTGTGCCAGGTCTTAGATGCGGCACAGCGGATTTTAGATCTTTGTTGCGCCATGTGGGATTTTTAATTGCAGCATGTGAACTCTTAGTTGCCACAGATGGAACCTAGTTCCCTGACCAGGGATCAAACCTGGGTTCCCTGTTTTGGCAACACAGTCTTAAAACACTGGATCACCAGGAAGTTCCCAGGAGAGTCCATAACTTTGAATTAAGGTGTTAAAACCACTAACTCCATTCAGTCCAGTTCAGTCACTCAGTCGTGTCCAACTCTTTGCGACCCCATGAACCTCAGCATGCTAGGCCGCCCTGTCCATCACCAACTCCCGGAGCCCACCCAAACCCATGTCCACTGAGTTGGTGATGCCATCCAACCATCTCATCCTCTATCATCCCCTTCTCCTCCCGCCATCAATCTTTCCCAGCATCAGGGTCTTTTCAAATGAGTCAGTTCTTCACATCAGGTGGCCGAAGTATTGGAGTTTCAGCTTCAACATCAGTCCTTCCAATGAACACCCAGGACTGATCTCCTTTAGGAAGGACTGGTTGGATCACCTTGCAGTCCAAGGGACTCTCAAGAGTCTTCTCCAACACCACAGTTCAAAAGCATCAATTCTTCTGTGCTCAACTTTCTTTATAGTTCAACTCTCACATCCATTCATGACCACTGGAAAAACCATAGTCTTGACTAGACGGACCTTGTTGGCAATGTAATGTCTCTGTTTTTTAATATGCTACCTAGGTTGGGCACAACTTTCCTTCTAAGGAGTAAGCATCTTTTAATTTCATGGCTGCAATCACCATCTGCAATGATTTTCAAGCCCCCAACAATAAAGTCTCTCACTGTTTCCACTGTTTCCCCATCTATTTGCCATGAAATGATGGGACCGGATGCCATGATCCTAGTTTTCTGAATGTTGAGCTTTAAGCCAACTTTTTCACTCTCCTCTTCCACTTTCATCAAGAGGCGCTCTAGTTCTTCTTCACTTTCTGCCATAAGGGAGATCTGCATATCTGAGGTTATTGATATTTCTCCCAGCAATCTTGATTCCAGCTTGTGCTTCCTCCAGCCCAGTGTTTCTCATGATGTACTCTGCATATAAGTTAAATAAGCAGGGTGACAATATACAGCCTTGACGTACTCCTTCTGCTATTTGGAACCAGTCTGTTGTTCCATGTCCAGTTCTAACTGTTGCTTCCTGACCCGCATACAGATTTCTCAAGAGGCAGGTCAGGTGGTCTAATATTCCCATCTCTTTCAGAATTTTCCAGTTTATTGTGATCCACGCAGTCAAAGGCTTTGGCATAGTCAATAAAGCAGAAATAGATGTTTTTCTGGAACTCTCTTGCTTTTTTGATGATTCAGCGGATGTTGGCAATTTGATCTCTGGTTCCTCTGCCTTTTCTCAACCCAGTTTTTAACATCTGGAAGTTCACGTTTCACATATTGCTGAAGCCTGGCTTGGAGAATTTTGAGCATTACTTTACTAGTGTGTGAGATGAGTGCAATTGTGCAGTAGTTTGAGCATTCTTTGGCATTGCCTTTCTTTGGGATTGGAATGAAAACTAACCTTTTCCAGCCCTGTGGCCACTGCTGAGTTTTCCAAATTTGCTGACATATTGAGTGCAGTACTGTCACAGCATCATCTTTTAGGATTTGAAATAGCTCAAATGGAATTCATTACTTAAATAATTATTTTTAAAATGACTTCTTTGGTACTCAAGAAGATCATCAGGTGATCTAGGAAGTTTAAACTTACAGAATGTAGTTAGCAGTAGGGATGGTATTTTTCCCTTAATACCATTTTGCTGTCTTCTCCCTTCTGGCGATGAGAGTTGCGTTACGTTTCTGATCCCCATCCCCTACCCCCTGTCTGGTCAAACATCTGAGAGGTGTGTCTGCAACCATCGCTCTAAAATCAGTTCGGTTTGCCTCAGCAGCGTCCCTCCAGCTGGGCTCTAGGAAAGGGAAAGAATGCTATTTTGGCTGACCCTTGAGTGATCGGTAGGATTGAGAAGTCTGTTGATCAGTGGAAAGGACATTCCAGGTGTAGGAAACAGCGTGATTGATGGCACAGACATAGGAATGTCCAGGGCAGATACAGGAACGGGTCTGGAGGCAAAGAAACCCCTCTGCGGCTGTGATGTTTGGCAGGCCCAGGCTCCTGCCGCAGCTCGGATCTTCCCGCTATGATTGATCCAGTCCGGGAGCTTTCAAGTATGCTCTTACATTCTGTGGGCCTACAGCCAGCAACTTCTCCTTTAAACCTCACATATTTAAAAAAAAAAAAAGTCAATTACCGCCAAGTGTGGTTTTCATTTTCACTTGAATATTCTCAACTTCCCTCTGCCAGTGCTGCCAATTTTTAGGTGGGTGTGTCCATCTCTGCTAGATTCTTATTTGTTACATTTTATTTCTTTTCAATGATAAATTCCTGATGTATTCCAAACCTTGAGATGTTTGTGTTACTATTGTCCCAGACACATGCATCTAACTTGCTGTGAAAGGGAAGTGACTAGTTATTCATTAGACAGGAGTAACAATTTCTCAGTTTCCAAAAGGTTGCAGTTCTCACACCAAGTGCCAAATGTTTAAAAGCGAAGATCCCTAAACACTTAAAGAGTAATTTTTAAACCACTTTGTTGAGATTCAATTCACATAAGATACAATTCACCCATTTGAAGTGTACAATTGAATGGCTTTTGGTATGTAATTAATATTTTTAAACTGTGTTGACATAGATCTAACAATATTTGCCAACTTCATCACTTTCAGTGTAAAATTCAGTACCATTCATTACACTCATGATGTTATGCAACCAGCACCACAACCTATTTCCAAACTTTTTCATCTCCCTAAACAGAGCTGTTTATAATCTTGCTGTGGTATAATTAGGTCTAGACTAAAAGAGCTTGTTTATAAAGTGGTGTTTAAAATATCATGCATTAACACATATATATGGAATCTAGAAAAAATGGTACCAATGAAGCTATTTGCAGAGGAGGAATGGAGAGGCAGACAGAGAACCAACTTGTGGACATGGTTGGAGAAGGAGAGGGTGGGACGAATTGGGAGATAAGATTAACATATATACACTACCATGGATAAAACAGATAGGCAGCGGGAAGCTGCTATACAGCGTAGGAGCTCAGCTTGTCACTCTGTGACCTAGAAGGGTAGGGTGGGGGTCGGGTAGGAGGCAGGCTCAAGAGGGAGGGGATACATGTATACAGATAACTGATTCGTGTTGTACAGCAGAAACCAACCCGACGTTGTAAAGCAATTATACTCCAATTGGAAAAAAAAAAAGTTTAATATTATCACCCTCTCTTATGCGTCCCTACCCCAGGTATTCTTTCTTACAACCCTTCCTTCTGCCTGTTTGAGCTGGGAGCTCCAGCCTCATGGTGAATCCCATTCATACCATCAGGCAGCCTCATCTTCAAACCCAAAGGATGCATAGCTGGAGTTTCTTTCCCTCCTGGATGTCTCAGGGGCAGAAGAAATGGCACCAGGCCATTTGAAGGTGTGGGCCAGACACCTTCAGATACGCCCAGCATTCTGCATGAGTTTATTCAGCCATTCCCTTTTATCTCCACCCCTGACTCCTATTTCCAATTCCTGTAGGCAACCAGTTTCATATGTTTAATGTATATTATTTTGCTTTATGTTTTTGTAAAATGTCTATAGTTTTCTACTCCTGCCTTTGTAAGCTGTATAAGTTATCTAGACCTGGACCTAGATAAAGGGGTAAGGCTCCCCATCCTTGTTTCGAGACTACCACTGAAACCAGTCTTTCTCTGTATATCCTGGATACACAAACACACCTACTTACAACAAGGGAAAATATGCACATATCTCATCGCTAATGAGCTTGCCTTCAACTCTTTCATGAGCCATATATAACTTAGAAGAGAAATTGTAATCCAGTCCCTGGTTCCTCTCTTTTAAATTCTAAGTTACTAGTCCAGAGGTTCTATGTCCCGTAAGGTTCTTGACTACAAGCAAACAGAAGGTGATTCTGACTTAAGCAGAGAAGGAAAGTACTGGAAACAAACTGTATAGCTCCCAGAGTGGTGGGAAGGCTAGAGGTCATAGGTCAAAGGAGGCTTCATCCAGGGGACTCAGAACGTGGCTGGGAAGGTCATTACCGTTCCGAGGAAGAGGCGATTCTGTAGCTGCTATCCCCCACCCCCACCCCCACAAATCCTGCATGAAGGATGTCCCCAGTGCCTTTGGGAAGGAAGTTGAACATCAATACCAGAATGGATTCTCCTGTCTTGCAATGCTTTGGGTCAAATTCTGGATCTGCTGCATCTCATTGGCTAAACCTAGGCCTGAAAAAAAAAAAAAGGCTGGCTGGCTTTCTTAGCTTCTATAGTGGAAGGCAGACCCTGTCTCTTGCTAAGACTCAAATGCTGAGGAATTCCCCAAACATAGAAAGACAGTTCAGAGTGAACAACCAAAAAAATTACAGATGTTCCCTACAGGTAGGAAGCATCTGGTGTTCTGTACAGATCTGAGTCACAGTGTAATTTTATCTGACTTTGAAAAATACTCTAAACTGGTTTGTTGGCCTCCCTTTCCTTCTGTTGTTAAAAATGCACATTTGGGCAATTTCTTTTAAAAAAAAGGTAAAAATTCTGACATCAAAATCTCGCAGTATTTTTGTCTTTTTCAAATATACATTGCTGTGTTGAAATATAACTATGGACCAAGTCTTTTTATAGTAAACTTAACTACAGCTTTTTTCCAAGATTCTTGTCAGATTCTCATTCTGACCCAATATTTATGGTTTTATAGTTTTCAAAGTTTGTTTTCTATTGTGTTTCTTCTTTTAAACTGGAAGAGTTAGATTTTCTTTTTCTTTTTTTTTTTTAACAAAAAGTACATACCTTGTATTACTACAAGGTAGAAAAAGAGAAAAAGTAAGTCAGAACAAGAAGAAAAAATATTATTTTGTAACCAGATCCAAAGTTAACAAAGATTTTTATTAGTGAAACATCAATTTATCCAGATTGCATTATTTCCTAGGTAAATAGAATCATATTTCTTGCATGTTAATAGCTAGCATGTGTTTATTGACTAGTTAGAAGACTCATTCTATTTATTCTTTAAAGTCTCAAAATCTTAATCTGCTTCACTGATGTCCTATTTATCTGACATCTTTTTAATGAGTAATGACATTTGGGCTGTCCCTGCTGTTTCACATTGAATGTACCCTCTCATCATTTCCTGTGGCTTTATGGTGAATGATACTATATTTACTCAGTGATTTTGTTTCTATCTCTGCCATTAAAACTAATTGCCCCTAAAAATTCACGAGAGAGACTCAGTGTGGGAATTAGGTACTATCAGACAATTGTCAGACCAACAATTGTCCATTACAAAGTAGATTGGATTCCAGACCTACCAATTTCCTTGGACAGGGAAAAAAGATGTTTTAAGGTTTCATCCATGAAAGACAGCATTGTTGGTGTGAGTGGGGGAGGTAATTTGCGTAATTTCCTTTCAAATTTTAGAAATGCATGGCCCAGAATTCTGCTGAAGTCTGTTCTTGTCTCTTCCTAGGACAGGCAAATGTCTCTAACCTCCCCTAGTCAGAGGATGCGGAGAGAAACTGGTATGAGAGGGAAGGGAAGGTCACCAGGAGGAAGGGCCGAGGTGTTAATTAGCTTTTCTTGGCTCACCCAGAGCCAGTGGCAAGCAGATGGCTGCACCCTTAATACCAGCTTTTTTTTTTTTGGTCCAGCAGGCAGTATCTTTTGGGCAGGCAGAAAGCATGCACTTTTATTTTTTTTCCCTCTTCAGAATGTGGAAGTGGTGAAGAAACATACAAAGGGAAAAATCTAAATTTAAATGTTATATGTATCTAAGAAAAATAGACTTTATTTCTTTCCATCTTTTGCAATAAGGAGATGTGCCTTCATATTCTGAGAACAACTGAGAGTGATTTGTTCTTTCTATTACAAAAATCAATCTAAACTAATCAAACTGTGCCTGGATGTCTGAAAGATAATCTGTAAAATGATAAAACCGGCTATGAAGTTCAAACTCAATACCATAGCATCTTGTGTTTGGAGAGAAGCTGGCTTGTGGACAACTGTCAGAAGATTCAGCAGAGCATATATCAGAGGTACTGACGTGGACCTCTCCCCTTGGACACTGGCAGTTTCTGTGGGGCGGGGATTGTGGCTTGATCATTTCGTAATTTCTTTTACACTGGCCATAATGATATTCACTGGAAGTTTACTAAATGAAATGAAGTTATAGTAAGTCAACCATATTATATGTACTATTCAATATTTGTACAATTATTGACTTTATGTCAAGATACACATTAGTAAGCATGACAAAGTTTAACAGTTTACATTTTGAAAATGTGGTATTGTAGCAGGTGCAGATTTTTCTCAGTGCTGGTATAGTGCTTTATATGCCAAATTAAATAGTTTTCAAAACTGAGAAGTTAATATCCTGATACCTGTTTTTGAGGAAGGGAAAGGAAAAATATTTACTAAGCATTGCCTACGTAACAGATATACTTTAGATACATTAACATATTCATTTAGTCCAACATCCCTATAGGGTAGTTTTCTCTGCTTTTTACAGATGAGGAAGCAGAAGTTGAGAGATGTTAATTGCTAGAGGTCATATAGTGCCTGAGAAGGATGCACACTTGGGTATGCCTGTCTCTTGTCCTGCCTTTACTTCCCCAAACCCCAATATCTTCATTGGTCCCCCAATATTCTCAGTTTTATTTGTCCAGTGATTGGTCAAATCAGCCTACTCTACCTCTAAAGTGGGCTTCCCAGGTGGCGCTAGAGGTGAAGAATCCACCTGCCAATGTAGAAGACGCAGGAGATGCAAGAGAGACTGGTTGGATACCTGGGTCAGGAAGATCTTTGGGGGAGGAAATGGCAACCTGCTCCAGTATTCTTACCGGCAAAATTCAATGAACAGAGGAGCCTGGCGGGCTATAGTCCATGGGGTTGCAAAGAGTTGGACATGACTGAGCACGCAGGGCACCTCTATCTCTAAAGTAGTCTCCAAGTGGTCTCCACATTCTTTCTTGGCCCTGCCCCAATGACAGAAACAGATCTGGCATCCAGATCTTCAACTGCTTAACGAAAGTGAAAATCGCTCAGTTGTGTTCGACTCTTTGCGACCCCATGGATATACAGTCCATGGAATTCTCTAGGCCAGAATACTGGAGTGGGTAGCCTTTCCCTTCTCCAGGGCAACTGCTTAACTCTTAAAACTAAACCATTTTTACAGCTTTAAAAGACAAATGGGAAGTGAAATAGTATATTGGTGGTAAACCAAGACAGAAAAAAAAATTTTTTTTGGCTGCACGGAGTGACACATGGAATCTTAGTTCTCTGACTAGGGATTGAACCTGTGGCTCCTACATTGAAAGTGTGGAGTCAACCACTGGACCACCAGGGAAGTCCCAGAGCATTAATTTAATCCTAATGTACAGTTGTGCAATTCTACCAAATTTCCACACTTCACATTCACCTTGTCCTTGCTAATATGTGATACACATGTTACATTTTTGTATCTGTATTTGATATTTGGGACAGGTGATACATCTATGGTTTTCTTTCTCATTCTTAGCATACCACACTCAATTTTTAAAATATGCATTTTAGGGAGTTCCCTGGCAGTCCAGTAGTCAGGACTCTGAGCTTTCACTGCCAAGATCCAGGTTCAATCCCTGATTAGGGATCTAAGATCCCTCAAGCCATACAATGTGTCAAAATACACACATATATATGTATGATATATATATGTATATATGCATTTTATTATTATTTTTTAAATTTATTAATTGAAAGAAATGGTATGGACCTAATAGAAACAGAAGATATTAAGAAGACGTGGCAAGAATACAGAGAAGTATACAAAAAAGATCTTCATGACCCAGATAATCACAATGGTGTGATCACTCACCTAGAGTCAGACATTCTGGAATGCGAAGTCAAATGGGCCTTAAGAAGCATCACTATGAACAAAGCTAGTGGAGGTGATAGAATTCCAGTGGATCTATTTCAAATCCTAAAAGATGATGCTGTGAAAGTGCTGCACGCAATATGCCAGCAAATTTGGAAAACTCAGCATTGGCCACAGGACTGGAAAAGGTCAGTTTTCATTCCAATCCCAAAGAAAGGCAATGCCAAAGAACGCTCAAACTACTGCACAATTGCACTCATCTCACATGCTAGCAAAGTAATGCTCAAAATTCTCCAAGCCAGGCTTCAACAGTACGTGAACACGAACTTCCAGATGTTAAAGCTGGATTTAGAAAAGGCAGAGGAACCAGAGATCAAATTGCCAACATCCACTGGATCATAGAAAAAGCAAGAGAGTTCCAGAAAAACATCTACTTCTGCTTTATTGACTATGCCAAAACCTTTGACTGTATGAAAGTGAAAGTGAAAGTGAAGTTGCGCAGTCGTGTAGGACTCTTCGCGACCCCATGGACTGTAGCCTACCAGGATCACAACAAACTGTGGAAAATTCTGAAAGAGATGGGAATACCAGACCACCTGACCTGCTTCCTGAGAAATCTGTATGCAGGTCAGGAAGCAACAGTTAGAGCTGGACATGAAACAACAGACTGGTTCCAAATAGGAAAAGGAGTACGCCAAGACTGTATACTATCACTCTGCTTATTTAACCTATATGCAGAGTACATCATGAGAAATGCTGGGCTGGAAGAAGCACAAGCTGGAATCAAGATTGCCAGGAGAAATACCAATAACCTCAGATATGTAGATGACACCACCCTTATGGCAGAAAGTGAAGAACTAAAGCGCCTCTTGATGAAAGTGGAAGAGGAGAGTGAAAAAGTTGGCTTAAAGCTCAACATTCACAAAACTAAGATCATGGCATCCGGTCCCATCACCTCATGGGAAATAGATGGGAAACAGTGGCAGACTTTATTTTTGGGGGCTCCAAAATCACTGCAGATGGTGACTGCATGAAATTGAAAGACGCTTGTTCCTTGGAAGAACTGTGACCAACCTAGACAGCATATAAAAAAGCAGAGACATTACTTTGCCAACAAAGGTCCATCTAGTCAAGGTTATGATTTTTCCAGTCATGTATGGAAGTGACAGTTGGACTATAAAGAAAGCTGAGCACTGAAGAATTGATGCTTTTGAACTGTGGCGTTGGAGAAGACTCTTGAGAGTCCCTTGGACTGCAAGGAGATCCAACCAGTCCATCCTATAGGAAATCAGTCCTGAATATTCATTGGAAGGACTGATGCTTAAGCTGAAGCTCCAATACTTTGGTCACCTGATGAGAAGAACTGACTCATTGGAAAAGACCCTGATGCTGGGAAAGATTGAAGGTGGGAGGAGAAGCGGATGACAGAGGATGAGGATGAGATGGTTGGATGGCATCACCGACTCAATGCACATGAGTCTGGGTAAGCTCTGGGAGTTGGTGATGGACAGGGAGGCCTGGTGTGCTGCAGTCCATGGGGTTACCTCCCAGTGCAGGTAACGGTTCGGGTTTGATTCTTCGTTGGGAAGCCAAGATGTTTCTCGGATGGGACCAAGAAGCCAAAGCACAAAATCAGAATGAGTGTTGTAGCAAAATTCAATAAAGACTTTAAAAGGATTTTTGTTGTTGTTCATTGCTAAGTCATGTCAGACTCTCTGTAACCCCATGAACCGCAGCACGCCAGGCCTTCCTGTCTATCACTGTCTCCTGGAGTTTGCTCAAACTCATGTCCTTCGAGTCAGTGATACCATCCAACCATCTCATCTTCTGTCGCCCCCTTCTCCACTTGCCCTGAATCTTTCCCAGCATCAGGGTCTTCTCCAATGAGCTGGCTCTTCACATCAGGTGGCCAATGTATTGGAGCTTCATTCAGCACCAGGCCTTCCAATGAATATTCAGGGTTGATTTCCTTTAGGATTGACTGGTTTGATCTCCTTGCTGTCCAAGGGACTCTCAAGAGTCTTCTCCAACACCACAGTTCAAAAGCATCAATTCTTCACCGCTCAGACTTCTTTATGGTCCAACTCTCACATCCATACATGACTACTGGAAAAATCTTAAAATAAAAATCTCTGGACTCATGCCTGTAAGTTTTTGCTCACTTCTTAGATAGGGTAGACTTATTATGAGAAATGAGAGATTGATGAAAGGCCAGGGGACTTAGATTATCCTTTGTTGTATATTGCTCCTCTCCCAGTTGGGTATTGTGGACAGAAAGGGGACAACATTTCATCATTTGCACTGTCCCTCAGGGAATTACTCCACTGGTGAAGAGTCTTATGACTTGGTCAAACTGAGAAATCGAAAAGCAATATGCTTGGTTCCAAGTGACTGTTGGAGATAATCATGCCTGGGGGGGTTCATAGGAGGAATGACATCTTAATTATTTTGGGGTGCAGCAGATCTTTTAGATTCACTTCACTTTTAAAAATAATGGGGCTGGGCTCGCCCCTGTAACTTCTGTTTTTCCAATGACGGTGGAGATCTTGTTTCTGCATCCCTCGTTTTGAGACCAACCCAACTTAACTCCCTTAAGGGAAGTATGTAGTAAATGAAAAGAACTAAGAAGTTTAGAGAAATGAAACCAATTTCTTTTAAATGACAACACATTTCTGAAAACCTTGTGAAAGGGTTGATTCAAGTTACCACAGGGTGATTTTTTCCAAATGAATGTCACAGTAAAAGAACGTCTCTGCAGTCATGGTTGTCATGGCGGGGTGTCTGACAGTTACTTCTGGTATGTGATGGTATACAGGTGTGCGTGGTTCTGGATGTGACTCAAGAGCCCCAGCGAGACCAAGGGCAGGAACTATGTGGTAAACCTCCTCTACATTCTCCACTGCAGTGTCTCATAACTTTATCATCCCACAGTCTCTTTTGATAAGCATAAAAATCTCATCTGCCCACCCAATTTGAAAAAGCCCCTTATAAACAGGGTGTCTTCTGTCCCCCCCACCCCCCCAACACACACTCAGTTAAGCATCACAGCTCTTACAAAGCCTCTCTGGCCAAGAAGATTTAGTCAGACTTTTAAATATGTTTATCAAAACAACAGATACTTTTTTTTGCTGTCCTGGATTTTTATAACCCCCCTTTTCTTCCCCTCTTCCTGATTCCCAGCCCCTTTGAAAATTTCTTCTCTATCCTAATTAATTAAACAGTAGTGCGTCTTCAGTGTTCAGAAAGTTGTTATATTAATAGAAGAATTTAGGACCTTGGATTACTAGAGATCAGTATTTGTATCTGATCAACAGAATGATCAGTGTCCAAATATGTCATCTTATAAAATGAAACCAATACAGGAGTGGAAAACAGAATTTCATGGGTAGAAACTAGCCATTTTAGGTTTCTTTATTTAGAACTTCCTTTATTAAGTCCTCAGTTTTTTAGTGTCTGTATTCCAAACTTTTCAAGACAAAAGTTGGCAGTAGCTCTCTTCAAGTCACTGGTTTCACCCTTAACATCTGGCTTCACTACTTAAACACATCGTTTAAATCTGATTAAGTACTAGACTTTTTTAAAAAAGGGTTTATACAATTTTTTGACTCCTGAAGAAATCACGGAGAGATTTATAGCACAGGTGTAAAAAAATGAACGGTCCACAGAAAATTTAGAATTCAAGCAAATAAGATGGAAATGGTATTCATTTACCAAAAAAAAGAAACTTCCAAGAATTTTTCAGTTTAATCTGTAAGAGGCCGGGTTGTTTTCATCCTTGTAAAATTTACATATAGCAAAAGGCACAGATCTGAAATGTACAATTTAATGAGATCTGATTACTGTATTTATGCATGTACCTATGCCCCTGTCATTCCAGAAAGTTCCTTCGTGTCCCTTTCTAATCAATTCTCACCACAGCAGACAACCAGTGTTCTGACTTCTTTGGCATAGATTATACTTAACTTGTTTTTGAATTTCGTATAAATGAATGACATCAAATGAGCTTTGTACTGCTTGTGAGATTCATCACCTTGTTACATGTATCTGTAGCCTATTCCTCTTTATTGCTCAATAGTACTTTACCGTGGTTTATTTGCCTGTTCTGTTGACTGGCATTTGGATTGTTTCCAGTTTGGGCTATTGTGAATAAAGCTACTATGAACTTCTTGTGTAAGTCATTCAGTAGACATATGCTTTCATTTGTTTTGGAAATAGCATTGCTGGAATGCAGCATAGGAGCATTTTTAACTTTATAAGGAGCAAACAGTTTTCTGAAGTGGTGGTACTATTTACACTCATTAGCAATCTATGAACGTTTCACTTCCTACTTCTCACAATATACATGTAAATCAGAGAGGCTGCTATTTACTTTTGAATGTCACTTCTCTTCAGTGACTTCAATAGAATATTTTTGGTATTGTTAAAACTCAAGCATGTGGGGATCCAAATTCTGGATACTTCTTGCCCAGTTTCTAATATACATGCTAAACATAGACAAATACAAATGTTTCATACAATCAAAAATATAGAATCATCTCACTTTATGGAATAATTCTATTCCTGAAAAATTGTGTGTCAAGATGATTTTTTTATAAATCAAATCTTACCAAATAAGACTTTCTTTACTTCAATGTCTAGTTAAACCTTTTTTTCACACTGTCCTCTCATTCTCTTATTTCTTCATTCTCTACGTTTTAGTAGAGATTTAACACTTGTCAATGATGTCATCCTTTGAGGCCTTTGTCACTCACGATTTAGTTGCCTAACCTATTGATTCGCATGTATACATTTCATTTCCACACACACAAGACAGTACCTTTATGGAGGGAATGAACCATGTACCATACTTTAAAAAATTTCTTTGAAAGTCTGTAGTGCTGTGCTTTGCACAAAGGAGTTACTCAAAATATCCTGCTTAGTTGATTATCTATCTTTGTTTTGCTTTACGTAAGGCATAACTGTTCTTTTACAACTCAGCTTAAGTAATTGTTTTGATTTTTCGGTAATTTCCTCAATTTCCCATTTTCCCTGACAATGTAAGCTATGCCTAAAGTTAAGATTGTTGACCAACATCCGCTTCCCTTAGCACCTTTACTAATTCCTAGTTTAAAGCACCCCGAGTGCAGTGTGGTTTGAAATAAAAAGCACAACATAAGGAGGTTAGGATTCCATCTAGGGTTTCCCCCTAATTCTCCCTGGAGGTGTAGGTTGCCATTTACTGGTTTCTGCTAAGTCCCCCATACATTTTCCAGTCCCTGGAGGCCGACATTCTTCCCAGCCCAGCTCAAAGATCATCTGGCTCCAAGTGGTTTCCTCTTCCCAACACAGAGGCCTGGTTGGTCCTTAATGAACCTACACTACGTTGTTCATGCCTCATTTTTAGCACGGGGCACTGTGGGGTGGAATTTATTTGCACAAATGCTTGCCTGTCCACCACTGGACTGCTGAGCTCCTCAAAGCAGGGATCATGCCTGGACTTTAGTCATCCCTGCTCTGCATGTAGTTAAAAGTCCTCCGCAAATGTCTGATGAATAAGTGCATGGATTAATGACTGAGCAAATAAGCATAACTTTTTAGGTATCCTGAACCTTTGTTTCTACTTAAATATATATATTTCTTAATGTGCAAATCTCTGGAGAATTTTAGGCCAGCTTCCCTGGCTATTCTGCACTCCCTTTCTTGCTCTTCCCACCCCTTTTGACCATTTTTTTTTGAGGCTTCTCACTAGAGTGGTTTTAAGGAAGGCTGCTCTTGGCTTCTGCTCTGTTGCCTTGAGATAGAAGCAAACAGGAGAGTTTGTTGTGAGGCACAAACCATCTCCACTGTTGGATGTCCTCCACCCCTATCCTGAACTCACTTCAGGGATGGGACAAGGGACCATGACTCTCACAGTGTATCTGGCTGCAAATTCTCCTCCCTTTCCTAGTCAGGAGGCATTTATTGGGGTTGAGATGGTCAGGATGAGAAATGGGGTGGAGGTCCAGCCAGATTACACTTCTTTTCAAATCTTTTCTTACACCAACGTCAAAGCTACTGAATGAAGAAGCTGAGAATGGTGTAATCATCTTTAATTCTGATTTACTGTGCCATTCTGGGAAGAACGGCACCCCAAAATTGTGGTAATGAGGGAGAAGAAAAGAACACATTGACACCGGGTTGAAGCTTCATTCTTCTATTTTCCCCTTGCAACTATGCAGATACTGAGTCTTCCTTTTTCCTCTGCTTTCCTGAACTCAGCTGTGGGTTCTGGAAACAGTGCCCTCATTTTTTTAGACTGACCTGAAAGGCTAAGTTTTATGGGGAAATCTCAGGCAAAACGAAAGAGGAAGACTGGTGGGGAAATTTTAGGCTAGGAAAGTCTCAGCTCAATAGTCTAAGAACTAAATGAATGTATTAAAGTGTAATTGGGAGGGATAAGCCATACATCAAGATAAAGTGATTAAAGACTGATCATGAAAAACTAAGTGGGGTCAGTTCCAATCAGAGCAGAAACAGCTGAATTACTTGTAAATGCTACACTTGGATTCTAGTCTTTTGCTATTTTTTTTTTTTTTTTACCTTTTAAAGGCAAAGATCCAGAATACAGGGTGAAGAAGGATACTTTTGTAAGAGTTAAAAAAAAAAAAAAAGCTGTTAAAAGCCAGGTATTAGTTTAACAAATGCTTTAAAGATAACTTTTAAAAATAATTTAAATAAAAACGCTGTGTCATGAACATATTTTGGCATAAAATAAAACTAAAATACAAAACTGCAAATTGGTTTTTCTTTTTGACTAAATCACAAGCTCTCAGATGGAACCACTGAGTTAATGTAATCCTGTCACTTCTACTTTGCCCTGTGTCCAGATCTTAACAAGCAATTTGGAAGACAATTTTCAGCAGTATATAAACTTCAAGGGGCTATGCTAAGAGAACAACTCTACTGAAGGTGATAAATACCCTCTAAAACTCTTAGGCTGTGGAGACACAGGGTAACTAGTAGTAAACCTGTTCGACTCTGCACTCCCACTGCAAGGGGCACATGTTCAAATCCTGGTCTGGGAACTAAGATCCACAGGTGGTGTGACTGAAAAAAAAAAAACAAAAAAAAGAAACAAAACAACTACAAAAACTCTTAGGCGGTTTTTAAAACAAATATTATTTTTATCAGAGTTGGAAGGGATTCTGTAACATTCTGTAACAATCTTCTGAAACAGTCTTCTGAAACATGACTTATTATGTTTCTATATAACTGGAAATGTATTAACTTTGCAAAGTATATTAAATAGAAACAACCTGGTTTAATGTAAGACCATATGTTAACTTTTTTCACCATTCAAATATTCAGAAAACACACACCAGTTACAAAGAGAGGCACCACTTAGCAGTACTTTCATTTTGTATTGACTCCCTAGCTACCCCATGTGTTTACACTGTATACTCAGCTATCTGCCAGCTGTCACCCCTCTCCTGGGACAAAATTGGATTACTGCTAGCTTTCAGTCTCTCCTTTTCTTCTCCCTTCCTTCTCACCCTCATCCTAGTCTGGGCCCCTTCTGCCCAGCCATGATAAGTATCCTGTATTTATCTGTCCCAGATCCACATAACATACAAAAAAAGGAAGGCAAAGGTCTCATGCTCTGTATGTGGTGAGGTAGCTGTGTGCTCTGGGGGGCGTTTTTACAGAGGTAAAGGATGCCCTGGGAAGTGGAAGTTTGGTGGCGATGTATATGGCCTAACCACTAATCAGAACACGGGCACTGACAAGTACAGGTTTACAGAGAAAAATGGGGCAGGATATTTGAAATCATGGCTGTTCTTGTCACCATACTTATATAGTATTTCCTTCTCATTTACTGGGGAAAACGCTGGAGGTAATGGGATTGCAGGAAATGCCTAAAAGAAGAGGGCTGGACACACTTAGTATGAAAAAACAGGGAAGAAACAAGTCTTACTCCAGGTATGGAGTAGGCATGGGAAAAGCCAAGAGAATAAGTAAGCAATGTGTACTTTTGGTAAAGTGCCTGACCAAATATTTGCACAATTAACTAATTCTAAAACTAAAATTCATTTTTTTTCATTGCTTTTGATTGGAGACACAGGATAACTATTAGTAAGGATTACTATTTAGCCATCCTGTATTATGTCTAAACACTACACATATTACTTTATGTTAGTTTAATTACTGCAAACCCCTGCTAGATAGGAATCATCTACATTTTCCTATGAGGAAACCAAGGAATAATTTCCATACAGTTAACACTGCTATCAACAGCAAAACCTTAACTGTCTGACTCCAGTATATGTGTTATTTCAGCTAATATGATATAATGTTTCCTAAAACAATGCGATTGCGGGATTCCCAAAATTTCAAGAGACAGCTTAATAGTATTGAGAGCAGTAGAGACCAAGCCTGAAATCACACTCATACTTAAAACTTCAAAAATGGAAAGAATATAATTTTTTAAAATTTCCGTTTTTTAAATGTCTGAGGTGTTAAAGGAGGGCATGGAGTGAAAGCCAAGTCATCAGTGGGAAAGGGCCCCCCAAGGAGAATGGATTTACATTGCAATCCAGAGTCTACCATCTTTGGTCCGGTATTCACCTTCTGTAGGCCTCATTTCTTATAAGTAAGTTAGACTTTCAAGATTTTTTTAAATTATTAAAATTATTTTAATACTCATTTATAAACTCCTAACACCAACCTCAAACTAGAAACCTTTTCAATTTTTTTAATTGTCAAGGAGGTTAAGTAAGGAAGTATTTTAGATAACAGGACAGGAAACAGAACCACTAATAAGCAGAGTGTCGTCACTCATAGAGTGCCAGGAAATTGACAGATGATACTCAGCCTGGTGCCCTTGGCTAATTCTTATGTACATGACTTGATTAATACTTAAAGAACATTCTAGTCTTCATTCCTGCCATTATTAAGGTAACTAACCGGTAATTTTGGGGGCTTCCCAGGTGGCACAGTGGTAAAGAATTCGCCTGCTAATGCAGGAGACAAGAGTTTGATCCCTGGGTGGGGAAGATCCCCTGAAGTAGGAAATGGCAAGGCGCTCCAGTTATTCTTGTCCTGAAAATTCCACAGACAGAGGAGCCTGAGGGTCTGCAGTCCACGGAGTCACAAAGAGTAGGACACGACTGAGGGACTGCGCACAACCTGTAATTACTCTACAGATACGTCTCTAAAGGGTTATGAGATGGCCTTCTAGGTTATAGCAGAATCGCCTGGGTTCAAATAAATGCTGCCTAGTCGCTTGCCAGGAGGTTGTAGGGAAATTCCTGTATTAAATGGAGACATTTTCAAATGGAAAGAATCTAGTTTCTATACCACAGAATGTCTGTCTGGACCTATTATCCACGAAAAGCCCAGGGCAGAGGACATAGTAAATCTCAATATATGTTAAACATGAAAGCTTAAAACTCAACGGGATTAATGGACGTTCTATTAGAACTGTAGTCAAGTTTAGGGGCTCCCCTTTTAAGGCAAAAAGTCACTTCCACTTACATTTTCACAAGTTTAGATTTCGATGCATTGGATTTTACTGAAGCATGAGAATGAACAGCTTGTGTTAAATACTTAGTAACGTGTGAATCATATCACATGTGAGGTTTTGATTTTATAAGACCCTAAGTTGTTAAGAAATAAAACGGAACAGGGGACCGCCTGTCAGCACTGATTTTTCTTCGCTTTTTATCTTGTCTTCAAGACGCACGTGTGTCACTTTGATGGGAGGGTGTCCTGATAACGTTTTCCACTCAAGAGAAAAGCAGAGGCTTGCACTTGGAACCCGCAGGCGGCTGGCTGCGAACCTCGGTC
Source organism: Cervus canadensis (assembly GCF_019320065.1). Lineage (NCBI taxonomy): Eukaryota > Metazoa > Chordata > Mammalia > Artiodactyla > Cervidae > Cervus > Cervus canadensis. Next base: position 80,279,968 of record NC_057389.1, read on the forward strand.
ATCAGCGCCCATTACGTAACTCCATCGCGGTCCGGCCTCCAGGCCGTTTTCCGAACCTTCTTCGCGGGGCAGGGATAAGGTTACAACGTCCGCGGTCATCGCAGCCTCTGCGAGTTCTGTGTGTGGCTACTAGAAACGTTTACTTTTGAATTTCCCTGAACTGCCGGGTGTGGGTGGTGGCACGGAACCGCCCCGGAAACCTCTGGGCCCCTTCCCGCCATCCGCTGGCCCTGCCCCGCCTGGGGGTCCTCGCGGGGCGCTGGGAAGGCCCGGCCAGCGCCGGGCCCAGGGCCGCGGCGCGAGCAGTTCCCGTTGCCCCTCCCCGCCGCCCTCGGTCCTTCCCCAGCCACGCCCAGCCAGGCGCGCGGAGCCGATGGTGGCCTAAGGGCCCGATTTTGAATTTACAGGCTCGGCCCCTGAGCCGCCGGCTCCGCGTTGGCCCGCGACGGTCACGTGGCGATGCCGGAGCGCGCCGGCCATCTTGGGGAGGGAGCGCGGCGCCGCCGCCCGCGCCACCTCCGCCCCCCGCGGCTCGCAGCCAGCCCGCCCCTCCGCCCGCCTCCCCCCGCCCGCGGCGCTGCGCCGCCTGAGAGGAAACAAAGTGCTGCGGGCGGGAGACTCGGCGGCGGCGGCGGCGCGCGGACTCTGCTCGGCCCTCTCGGGCACCCTCGCCCCGTATTTCCCGAGCGTGTGAGTGTGTGTGTGTGCGCGCTTGCGTGTGACTGTGTGCATGTTATTTTTACAAAGGGCGTTTTATGTTTGATTGACTCGCGGTCCTCCCCCTTTACCCTTTGTGCTGTAACCCGTCTCCCGCCACCCCCGGGTCCTCCGTCTTTCCTCCCCACGGCGGCCTCTCCGCGAGCGCGGGTCGCCGGTTCGTGCCTTCCCGCTTCGCCTTCTGCTGCCCCCTCCGTGCCCCGGCGCTGCCCGCGGCCTCCGCGCTCCGTTCTCCCCGCCGATCGCCATGGCGACAGCGACCCCCGTGCCGCCGCGGAGCGGCAGTCGCGCCGGCGGCCCCACCACGCCGCTGAGCCCCACGCGGCTGTCGCGGCTCCAAGAGAAGGAGGAGCTGCGCGAGCTCAACGATCGGCTGGCCGTGTACATCGACAAGGTGCGCAGCCTGGAGACGGAGAACAGCGCGCTGCAGCTGCAGGTGACGGAGCGCGAGGAGGTGCGCGGCCGCGAGCTCACCGGCCTCAAGGCGCTCTACGAGACCGAGCTGGCCGACGCGCGACGCGCGCTCGACGACACGGCCCGCGAGCGCGCGAAGCTGCAGATCGAGCTGGGCAAGTTCAAGGCCGAGCATGACCAGCTGCTCCTCAAGTGAGTGCTCGCCTGGCGGCCGCTGTAGCTCACACACGGACCGGGGGGTGCCGCTCGGGCGGGAGGCGAGGGCCGGAGTGCCCACGCCCTTCGGAAGGGGCAGGGTCTCGGTCTCCAAGAAGAAAGAATCTAGTGTTTTTTATTGGGGGCAGGGGTCGCTCAGAGCCCTCAAGCAGTAGTGATAGTGGGACGGGGATGCACATTTCCCGATCTTGTATACCCAGTAGGACCCGGCGAAGTGTGTGCGTGTGCCCGCCAAAGACCAGCTCCGGGCTTGGGGCTTCGGACCGTAAGATCCAGAAGGCTTTTCCGCCCCGGGACTCGGCGGGCGCCAGGTGCGGGGAGGTGGCATCAGGGCGCGCGCTTGAATGCGCGCCCCGGTTTCCGGCCAGGCCGGAGACAAAGCGTCTGGTGGGTTTGCGGTGCTGGAATGGCTGTCCGGGGAGATCCCGCTGCCCGCCTGGAGAATGAATGAGCTGTGCGCGGGCCGAGAGAGAGAGGAAGGGGAGGGACCTGCCTCCGGCGTCCCGGTCTCCCGGGGGTGGGACCCGCTTTGGCGCGCTTAGTCTTGGCCCTGTGACATTTTGCGCTGGTTCTGCGCCTGCCTTGCTCACGGAGGGAGGGGAGGAGTCTGAACTGCGCGCCACTGCCTGCTCCGTGCAAGTTGGGTTTTTCAAGCTGGTTAGCTTTGGGGAAAGGTGTCCTTTCTGTGGAGACAGAAGCGGGTCCTTGGCTGCTTTGTACGGGACTTCGCAAGCTGGGTTTTCCTGTATGGCCACGGCTCTCCTATCGCCGGACCACCTACCCCCCGGCAACAGTCCTCTCACATAACTTTTGCATCGCCAAGAAATAGTCACTTGATTTTTCGAATGTAAGATAGACCTAGCACAGTACCCTCAACTGTCGTGTTGACAGGCCAGAGCAGGTGAAAGGGTGTTGTATAAATGTGGAGAGTTGTGGTGAGGGAGTTTGTAGTTGTTGCTGTCTCGTCGCTAACTCGTGTCGGACTCTATTGCGAGCCGGTGGACTGTAGCCCGCCAGGCTCCTCTGTCCATGGGACTTCCCAGGGGCAAGAATACTGGAGTGGGTTGCTATTTCCTTCTCCAGGGGATGTTCTCAATCCAGGGATCGAACGAAGGAAAGCTTGTAATTAATTCTCGTAAGAGAGTGTGAATTATCAGTCCAGGGCACAGAGATAAACTTTGCCGATCCTACCTTGCCTTTGTGAGGCAAAAAATAATGGCATGATTACCACCAGTAGGCAGTTAGTGTTGATGTCACGCTTTAAAGTATTGCTCAGTTAGGCCATCAGAATTCCGGAGGTCTCCATCCCCTCTTGCCATTTGAAATTTCTGGAGATGCCTGAATCTGATTTACTTTGTGTTCCCCTGAGTGTCTTTCTGTCTCCATCCGTGTAAATGTCCCTGTCTGGGTCCCTGTGGTTTTGTATATGTGAATTTCAACTTCTCTGATGTTAGATATTTGAAAAACGGTTCAGAAAGAGTGTGTACACTTGGTAAAACTAAAATGCTATATAGACTGGCTTATAGTGATAAATGATGTCTCCTGACTCTTTCCAGGAGACAAATCACATTTAGCTCTTTTTGTTTTTATTTCTTTGAGTATTTAGTCCCACAAAATAAAGATAATAAGCTGGGACTTCCTGGGCAGTCCAGTGATTAACATCCTGCCGAATATGGCAGAATGCGGGGGCACACATGGTTTCCATCCCTGGTGGGAGATGGTCTGGTAACTAATATCCCTGCTGGCCTCTCAGCCAAAAAAAAAAAAAAAGCTTGTATTTCTGTTTCCTGGATTTTTCAACCTTTGGAGTCAGCTTTTGAAATGGGTCAGTACTCTCACTGCTGGCCCCCTCTTCCTCCAAATTTGTTGTTACTGAATTTCTTATCTTGGATGCTATTGCTTATGTGATTCACCAGTATCATATGTACCACTAAGAAAAAAGAAATTTCAGGGCCAAATGTGTAGGATATATCCTGTTGGACCCATCCTGGTTTCTGGCATGTTAACTGTGACACAGATCAAGTATCTGTTAAGTGCCAGTCACTGTTTTATGTGGAGGATGCAGAGATTTTTTTTTTTTTTAAGTTACTGCTCTTATGTTAATGTAGGGGAGATACTCAGCAACTAAGTAAGAATTGTGTTTCATATAATCTGAAACATTTTTGGTGCTGGTGCTTTTGTTATCTTTCCAGAAGGCATCCAGGAAAGGTTTTTTTTACATAGTAACAAGACTGCCACCTGGCTGACTGTAGTTGTAGAAGGCTCTGCATGGATTGTAAAATGCATGCTGGTTTCAGCAAGATGAGAAAGTGAAGAATATGTGTATTATTAGTAGAATCAGTGAAATCAGTGTATGTGATATAATGCTAGGGTGACAGATACTGCTGCTAAGTCACTTCAGTCGTGTCCGACTCTGTGCGACCCCATAGAAGGCAGCCCACCAGGCTCCCTGCTCCCTGGGATTCTCCAGGCAAGAACACTGGAGTGGGTTGCCATTTGCTTCTTCAATGCGTGAAAGCGAAGTCACTCAGTCGTGTCCGACTCTTCGCGACCCCTTGGACTGCAGCCTACCAGGCTCCTGCGTCCATGGGATTTTCCAGGCAGGAGTCCTGGAGTGGGGTGCCATTGCCTCCTCCGAACAGATACTAAGGGAATACAAATGAAGCAGGGTGAGGGATGGTGTCATTAAGGAAGGCCTGTCTGAGGGCTTGACAACTGAAAACAATATTTCAGATGTCTACTGGGATTTGATAGAAAAATAGCTCGATAGATATATATTTAGCTCGATAGATGTATATTTATATATGTAGAGCCTATACATATATTTCTGTTGTCAGAGTCAGATATATTTTATTTTTTAGTATGTATCAACTCCTCAAAACATGCCACATTTTACTTTGATATTTCAATCCTAACTTTCTTTTGTTCTTAAATAGCCTTCCATCTTTCTGGCTGATTAAAGAAAAATTTTCCTTTAGCATATCTTGAAATGTTTTGAAGATATCTAGTTATAATATCTATTATGTGAGGCCATTTTCTTCCCTTAAGTTCCCTGCTCCTAAGACATGGTGTACAACTAACAGACTAATATACCTAATTTAGATCCAGTTTCCTCCTGTGTTACATATTTTTGGTTCCTTGGTTCCTTCATTCATTTTGTTGGGAGAAGCTTTAAGTTACTTATTCAGAAAAGATGGCAGGAGTTAAACTTTCCCAGTCTTGTATGTCTGAAAATAACTAATTTTTGTCTCATGCTTGATTGATAGTTGGGCTAGGTATAAAATTCCACTTCAGAATTTTTCCTCGAAGCTTGGAAACTATCATAGTGACCCATTGTCTTCTAGCACCCAGATGTTGTTACTGTCTACCCAATGCCAGTCACAGTTATTTATTTATTTATTTATTTATTTATTTTGGTATTTGCTTTGATTTTCTTTTCCTCTCTGAAAGCTTTGGGATTTTCTTTTATCCTGGTTTTCTGGGATTACGTGGTGATAGGTCTTAGATATGGATATCTTCTTATGCATTCTAGTTGTTATGCATCTTTTCTATTTCAAGGCTTGATCTTTATTCAGCCCTGGGACCTTTATTCCATATGTTTTTTGAGTTCTATTTTCTTAGTTCTCTTTTGTTAGAATGTTGAACTCTTGGGTATCTTGTTTTCTCATAATCGTTTTTGTTCTGGGAGATTACTTTGCTTTTCTGCAGCTCAGTAGTGACATTTTAAAGGCAGAGTCATACTTTTAATTCCAAGAAATCTTTATACAGATATTTCTCTTTATTCAACTTGTGTCTAAGGATGCGTTATTTTCTTTAATCTTTCTGAGGGTAATTAGAATTTTCTTTTTAAAATTCTCTTCTGCTCATTGGATTATCTCTTTTTCTTCCCTGGTTGCTTGTTCTTTTGTTTGGCTTGGGTTTTTTTTTCCCCTACTAATTTTTGTCAATTGCTGATCCTTGGTAGTCTACATTTTCAAGTGAAGGACTAGGTGAAGCTTGAAAATTAATGCTGGATTGTTTAGGTAGTTCCTTTCTACTTTTATGAGTGGAAGAGCAAATTAAGACTTCTTTATATATGAATGGAATGTACTCTTGGCCCACTTGTTGGAAAGCCTGCATTTATGTTAAGGGGTGCCCAAGAGGGTGAGGTGCAAAGCTGTTTCATGGGTTAATCCATCATTTTAATTCTGCTTCACTTTCTCTTTTAGCCTTTGTGTGCATGATCTGTGATAGGTACATTTATCTACATTTCATCTACTAGAAATTTGTTGAAATGTTTGCTAGTGAGCCCTTTTCTGTTCACTTTGATCCTGTGGGTTTATTTGTTGTTAACTGCTTTTTTTGTTAAGAGTCTAGTGGGGAGATCAATGCATGGTAATCCTTGGAAATTTTGGAAATCATTTAATTTTGAGCAATGTAATAATTGAAGTATGATTTGTAGGATGACAAAGTAATGTTTTATTATCTGTTTCATTATGATTGAGCTCTTTTGTTTATGAATAATTTTCTCTAACTTACTTGGAGTCAAAGTCTTTGTAATTAGTCTTATCATTTGGGTGTATTTAGGTTAGGAAAACAAGTCTTAAGAGAATTATAGATTCAAAAATTACTTAGTTCCTTTTTTGGTTTTTAGCATTCTTTGTTTTAGCCTCACCTCTCCATGTGTGGGTCCTCAGCCAGGGATGAACCCATGTGCCCTGCAGTGGAAGTATGGAGTCTTGACCACTGGACTGCCAAGGAAGTCCAAAGACAGAAGAATTCTTGGAGACACTTGTCCTGTTAGAAAGAATTTGACAACAGTTTCTGTTCAGGTGGTCTCTTGCATGGAAACTGATTTCAGATCTAAGATATAGCTACTTTGATTCACTCTAAGAGTCCCTTGGACTGCAAGGAGACCCAGCCAGTCAATCTTAAAGGAAATCAGTCCTGAATATTCATTGGAAGGACTGATGCTGAAGCTGAAACTCCAGTACTTCAGCCACCTAATGCGAAGAACCTACTCATCGGAAAAGACCCTGATGCTGGGAAAGAGTGAAGACGGGAGGAGAAGGGAACGACAAGAGGATGAGATGGTTGGATGACATCACTGATGCGATGGACATGAGTTTGAGTAGGCTCCGGGATTTGTTGATGGACAGGGAAGCCTGGCGTGCTGCAGTCCATGGGGTTGCAAAGAGTCGGACATGACTGAGCTACTGAACTGAACTGAAAGCCTAATTATTAGTATGTTTCATTGGAAGGTTTTTGGGGAACAGTTGCAAAAAATGATGATGCATACCATCAGTCAACACTTTAAACAAAAAATAAAAAATGGATTTAATTGAGAATTTCCATATTAGCTAATTATGCAGAAAAACTAAATATTAGAGAAAATAATGTTGAATGATTATTTAGTAACTAATTACATGGAAACACTTTTTTTTCCTTCAGTGGTATAAGTCCACAGTCTTTCATGTAAAACCCACATGGCTACCTGTGGAATTAAAAGCAGTTCCAAATGTAAGAAGATAATATGCATGTACTGTACATGACACCCCCAGTGAGGTCTGGGGTAGCACTCTGTGAAATAAACATTTCTGCAAGGAAAGATATTAATAGTCACAGTAAGTGGAGAAAAATGTCTAAAAATAGCCTCATATCCATTCAGGTCAAATTTTGTCACCAAATGAATTAATGAAAATGTAAGCTTTAGAGCTCTGGACTTATGTATAGGAAAGGAATGATTATGTTTTTTAACTGACTGCTTAATAACTTCACTTGGCTTATCAGGTTCTAGAAGCTGTACTGTATTCATCAAATACAAATAAATTTGATTGATTCATAGTAGATATTCAAACTTGAAAGGATGCAAAATTAACTCTATAGTGATTTTCTCTTTTTTGAGAATTATGAATAATTAGGAAAGTGGAAATGGGAGCTCAGTTCAGTTCAGTGCAGTCTCTCAGTCATGTCCGACTCTTTGTGACCCCATGAACCACAGCACGCCAGGCCTCCTTATCCATCACCAACTCCCGGAGTTTACCCAAACTCATGTCCATTGAGTTGGTGATGCCGTCCAACCATCTCATCCTCTGTCGTCCCCTTCTCCTCCTGCCTTCAGTCTTCCCCAACATCAGGATCTTTTCCAATGAGTCAGCTCTTCGCATCAGGAGGCCAAAATATTGGAGTTTCAGCTTCAGCATCAGTCCTTCCAATGAACACCCAGGACTGATCTCCTTTAGGATGGACTGGTTGGATCTCCTTGCAGTCCAAGGGACTCTCAAGTCTTCTCCAATACCACAGTTCAAAAGCATCAATTCTTCTGCACTCAGCTTTCTCACTGGAATGTAACTAATACAATGGATGCTGTAGGGTTGTTTGAGATGCTGAGCAAGTCAACTTACATTTTCATTTAAAAAAAAAATTTTAAAAGGATATCCCAAGAAACTTAGTTTAGTATATTATAGACAGTAGCTTTCAAAGCCAGTTTTTTTTTCATATTAATCTTTGAGGTACTAGACAAATGCTTTGTTAAAGTGGAGTGTCTTATCTTTTCAAAAGTTGGTGCTTTTTAAATATAATTTTGTGAAAAGAATGTCTTTTCTCCAAATAGAATAAAGTTTAATGTTGGTTGTATTTTTTCATGCTGCATATGCATATGAAGATATGTAGGCTTCCTACTTCCATCCCCAAGCAGATTTTGAGTGGGATAGGTTTCAGGTTGAGGGGATCAAACGTACATAGTATATTCCTTCGGGAAAAGGACATTCCTCTGACTTTTGCTTTGTCGGTACCTTCGTAAGGAAACTTCTGTTGGAAAGTTTGGATTTGTGTGTTTTCATTAAAAGTTGTGTACAGGTGCTGATGTGCTGCTAACAAGTATAATCGGGACACTTGTCAATCATGTGTCTCATGACAGCCTGAGATATAGTAGCACTTCCTACTATTTGTGATTTGGGACAGGTACTTCAGTTCTTTGAACCTTCATTTCCTCATCTGAATAATTGGGATAAGGTGTAAGTAGTCATTTTCTGAATCTCAGGAAGAATGAAGAAATTCAGACCTTTTTCTAGTCTTTCATTTACTTGTTTTATATTAATGGGTGGGTTTTTAGCAGGATTGGCAATTTGAAGAAATTAGGAAGCATACTGAAATGCAATGTAAATCACATAAGCTGTTTATTTTTCTCTTACTTTACTCGGGAAAAGGGAGTGGTGAGGACTTACTGTATACATTTATTCTGTTGACTTTATACATATTTTGGTCACAGAGAATACAATTTAGGTGTATAGACTAAACAATACCTGTGGGTTGTTTTAATATTCATATTTTCCAGTTTTCAAATCTAAAATAATAAATGCTAATCTGCTCCAGGGACTTTTCTTTGTATGTAGTTAGTTAAAAAAAAACTCCAAAAACCTTAATCTCATGTATTGCTTGGTCTTCTGTTTATGTCCTGATTTTGCCCTGGTAGAAACAAGTTGCCAGTAACTCCCTAGCCTTAATATGAGAGGTGTAAAACTTCATGGTAAATATTAATTAATTAACTTTAATTTTCAAGGGAAGAATGGGAAGGATTGCTGCCTAGAATTGGTACTAAAGTCTAGGCGACAGGTTCTAAGTAATGAAACCATCATGATGCTTCCTTCCCATGCTTTCAAAGGATGTTTGGTAAAGCAAGATAACTTTTGGAGTTGTTTATTTAAAGTAGGAGGATAGACTAGGTATTCTTTTGGTGTACCCAGATTCAAGGAAGTAAACACACAGAATGAAAGATGAAGCACTATAAAAATGCGCCTGGTGTTTTTTCCCTCCATACACTCCATATGCTTGTTCTTTTCATTTGTCCAGATGACGTCACCTCAGGTATTTTTGAATTAGGTATCTTTAGACTTCTGTATCATCACTGTAGATGTATTTCTTGCACACACAGTGAGAATGAGCCCTAAGTATCAATTGTATGACGGGACCCTGTCTAACTGAAGTTGCCAGTTATTTCTGGGGTCCGGGGTTTCCTAATCGGAGTTTTTAACTCTACCTCCCCTCCCCCAGTATATCTTTCTGATAAAATGGTTTGTGCTTTGGCTGTTATTGTTGGGGAATTATTAAAAAAAAAATACATATATATATATTGCTACACAAAAATTGTACGTACTTTATGGAAAATAGAGATAAGTACGAAGAAGAAAATAAAAATCACCCTTAGTTCCATAAATAAGAGTTCTGAAGTTTTCCTCTTTATATCCATATAATTAACAAAAATGGGTTCATGATAAATGTTGATGTGTAGCCTTATTTCATGCTACACTGCTTTGTGAACTTCTTTACATGTCAGTACGTGTGCTGTATCATCATTTTAAAGATACATCAACAGCCTTTAGGGTAGGATTAGTTTACTGTGACCAAAGATGTAGGTTTTGCAGTGGCTATATCTACCTAATTTCTGAGAGATCATAGAGGGCCATGATTATCTTCTCTCTTGCTGACAATGTAAGATTTTTTTTCCTCCTGGTTAACCTAGAAATGGTTAAATGTTAACTAATTTATTCATTAAATGTTAACCACTGCATAAAGTAATTACAACTTTGCCAATTTTTGATGCCGCTGACAGTATATGGGTGTACTTTTTCTTGTTTCAGAGAATTTAGTTTCTGGGGATTTCTTTTAGTTCTTGGTCATTTTTATTGTTATGGTCATGTTGCAAGCATAAAGGAGTAAAGATTCACATTTGGGTCACAGTCTTGGGTTTTTGCTGATGTCTTTGCTGTAGACCTGAATGAAAGTGAGACTATCCTAGCTAGTATGTTTACTTGGTCCTTTTAAAATAAAATTTTTGCCTTTACTGCATTTGCTCTTATTACATTTATAGAATTACAGCACTTTTACTGCTAGGAGGAGACTTGGGTCATCTGATCTATCCAGCTCACTTTGTGGGTTCAGAAATTGAGACCTAGAGAGATTAGAATACATGTGCAAGGTGCAGGACAAAAAGAGCTGATGTTTATTTTGTGCTTATTGTGTTTGCCAGGTACTGTGCTAGATGCTTTACAGATACTGTCTCTTAAGCCTTGTGATAACCTTGTTCAGTGGGTGAGGAAACTGGTGCAGTAACTGAGGCAGCCGTTTGAAATACTGAGGCGATGTGCTAATGCATACCCAGGCTTCCCCGGTGGCTCAGTGGTAAAGAATGTGCCTGCCAATGCAGGTTGGATCCCTGGGTTGGGACGATCCCCTGGAGGAGGAAATGGCAACGCAACCCAGTATTCTTGCCTGGGAAATCCCATGGACGGAGGAGCCTGGTGGGTCACAGTCCATGGGGTCACAAAAGAGTCGGACAGGACTTAGCCACTGAGCACATAAGCGCATGCTAATGCAATGTAATCAGCGCTGTGATAGCAGGATCCTCTTCATGCTGTGGGGGATGGGGCTGCCAACCACCCAGGGCAGAGCAGGAGCTGGTAAAGCTGCTACTGAGAACGGGGGAGGCAGTGAGATCTGAGCTGAACGTGGAGAGGTAAGTACAGCTGACTTCTAAACGGAAAACTTTAGAAGGGCAAACTAGAGCTGTGTAGATGTATATAAAAACGAGGTGAGGGAGGGTTTGATTTTAGGTAGTGAAGAGCCTCGAGAATTTCAGGCAGAAGACTGACATGATCAGTCTGGCATTTGTGTGGAGGAAAAAAAAAGTAGAGGTGGAAACACTAGTATGAACAGGTGGGGCCAGGGCTCCTGAACTGAGGCAGGAAGTGGGGAGGGGCAGAGGTGGTCTGAAGAGGTACTGAGTGCGGGAGGTTAGGGAAATCGGAGTCTTGGGAGATGGCTTCCATGCATGGGCACTTGGGGAGATGGAGTTGCTCTTAACAGAGACTGGCAGGAAAGGACCAGATGTGGAGCATCCTACTCAGAGTTAATGAGAAGTTAATGGTGTTTGTCAGTTAGTTGTTGCTAGATTGCTAGGTGGAGATGCCAGCAATTTGGAGGACTTCTCTGGAGCTCTGAGGAGAGACTTGACTGGAGGTACAGTTTTTCGAGCCTGATATTGAGGGGTAAAGAGAGAAAAGAGAAGGACAAAGTCAGACATGGAAAACATCTACATGTGAGGATGAGGCAGAGGATGGAAAACCTACAGTGAAGATAATAAGTAATAGCAAGAGAAGTAGGCCCAGAATTGAGTCATGGAACAAGGAGATTTACAAAGGAATGTTAATGTAGTTCTGGTTTGATAAGGCCTAAAAAGTATCCATTGACTTTCATTCATGGGAACATATTGTTGACTGTGAGGAGCATCTAATGCTAGTCAAAGGCCAGTGACCATTATTAAGGAAGAAATGGGAATAAGCATGTAGGTCACAAAGGATGCTTGATGTGAAAGGAAGAAGTTCTTAAAGGTTGATTTAAAGTAGATTTTTAGTTGATGTTTATGTAGCGAAACATTGGATAGGGTACCAGAACACTTATCCCTCTAAGATTCTGCCCTAAAAAATGTGATTGTTTCACTGCCTTTGCCTAAGACACTTTTAAGTAGCTCCTAGGACTGTGGCTTCTAGAGTAAAGAGTAAACTCCTCAGTATCACCTGATAGATTGACCATATAATTTAGCATCCAAACAGGGATACTTCTTTCTGTGTGTGAAAGAGAGAGCTATTGATAATTATACTGGGACAGCTGGTGCCCATTGAAATTGCCCTAGACAGACTTGGACATAATGGTCATTCTACCTAAATGTTCTTCCCTTCATGAACTGGCTCCTGAGTGACTGTCTGGCTTCAGCTTATACCATACTTGGCTTTGCTCCCTCCTCTCCAAACACGAAGTTTTTTATTCATTCCCATCTATGGAAGATGAAGAATTGAGTTTTTCATTCTATTCATAATACAAATTTTTCTTCCTCTTTTCCTCCTAATAGTCATACATTATATTTTAGTTGAGATTAGCTTTAGGTCAGTTTTTGGTATATAAAGTACTAATGAATGGTGTTCTGCTGCAAATGCTCCTGGAGCACCAAGTTGCTCATATGTGACGGGTAAATAGAGAAATGGTGTAATTATAATTGGAGGTTGTATTGATTTATATGTGACTTTTCCTAGTAAAGGAGAGTCAGAATTTCAAGAGTAGAGTTCAGAGGAAAAGAAAGCTCTGACCTCAGTTCCATTTTAACAAAGTTAAGGATCCTGCGCCCAGGATTCCCTTCCCCAGAGAGGTACTCTACCTTTGTTCTTAGAGCCTTGGTTGTATTCAGTCTATTTCTGTCTCTAATGTCTCAGTTCCTGCAGGTCAGAGAGGCCTCTCTGATGTTGTGCATCTCTGAGCATCTCTTGAGGCAGCTCTAGCCACACTGAACTGACTGTTTGCATTGCCCAGGCCATCTCCTGGGGTACAGGTTATGTTACTGCTGGTGCTTTGGTTACACAGCTGTGTAACTTTTGAATGATTAGTTCCAACCTTATTCTTCGCATTCTCTTATTTTTAATGTGTAAGAGTTTTCAGAAACACATTTTGTGTTACAGCAGAGGGGCCTATGCTCTACGAATATAATCCTCAACAGAACTCAGTAGTGTTGTATAGTTTTCCTTTCCTGTACTGCTCTTCCTTTTGATTACCTATGAAAATAGTATTTTCCCCACTTACTTCTTCTTGTTCAGTCACTAAGTCATGTCAGACTCTTTATGAACCCATGAACTGCAGCATGCCAGGCTTCTCTGTCCATCACTATCTCCCTGAGTTTGCTCGAACTTATGTCCCTTGAGTCAGTGAAACCATTCAACCATCTCATCCTCTGTTGTCCCCTTCTCCTTTTGCCCTCAGTTTTTCACAGCATCAGGGTCTTTTCCAGTGAGTCAGCCTCTTCCCATCAGGTGACCAATGTACTGGAGCTTCAGCTTCAGCACCAGCCTTTCCAATGAATATTCAGGGTTGATTTCCTTTAGGATTGGCTGGTTTGATATCCTTGCTGTCCAAGGGTCTCTCAGGAGTCTTCTCCAGCACCACAGTTCAAAAGCGTCTGTTCTTTGGCACTCAGCCTTCTTTATGGTTCAGCTCTCACATCGAAACGTGACTACTGGGAAAACACAGCTTCAACTATGTTGTGGGCAAAGTGATGTCTTTGCTTTTTAAAACACTGTCTAGGTTTGACATAGCTATTCTTCCAAGGAGCAAATGCCTTTTAATTTCGTGGCTGCAGTCACCATCTGCAGTGATTTTGGAGCTCAAGAAAATGAAATTTGATGCTGTTTCCACATTTTCCCAATCTGTTTGCTTTGAAGTGATAGGACCGGATGCGGTGATCTTAGTTTTTTGAATGTTGAGTTTTAAGCCAGCTTTTTCGCTGTCCTCTTTCACCTTCATCAAGAGGCTCTTTAGTTTCTCTTCTCTTTCTGCTGTATAGGTGGTGTCATCTGCATATCTGAGGTTGTTGATATTTCTCCCAGCAGTCTTGATTCCAGCTTGTGATTCCTCTAGCCTGGCATTTCTCATGATGTACTTTGTATATAAGGTAAATAAGCAGGGTGACACTATACATCCTTGACGTACTCCTTTCCCAATTTGGAACCAGTCCGTTGTTCCACGTCTGGTTCTAACTGTTGCTTCTTGTCCGGCATACTGCTTTCTCAGGAGGCAGGTGAGGTGGTTTGGTATTCTCATATCTTTAAGAATATTCCACAGTTTGTTGTGATCCACACAGTCAAAGACTTTAGCATAGTCAACGGAGCAGAAGTAGATTTTTTTTTTGGAATGCCCTTGCTTCCCCCCCCCCCCCGCCCCACTTATTTAGTTTTGTTTAATTATAAAGAAAGATGATATCAGTTGTTAAGACATCAAGTCAGTAGGAATCAGGAGGCTTTCTATTAGTTCTATCTTATTAGAGAAATATAATTTGGCATCTGTGCTCTTTTCTTGTCTAGTTGCATTGCATAAGCATTGATAATTTGGGTGTAGAATTCTAAGTTGTAAAGAATATTTCTCAGGATTTCGAAGGCATGCTCTACAGTTTTCTAGCTTTTGTTGTTACTAAGAAGTACTAATGACTGAAAAGTTAAAGAGCTTGTAGGACATATCCTTTTGTTTTGGAGTACTTGTGGAAGGTGATGACCATCACAGCCACTCTCTGCCTTGGGGAGCTGGACATCTTGAATCTGAGGCTGCTGGTCTTGAAGGGTCTCCTGTGGAGGTGGGGGCTGGCTGTGGTTCACTCTGGAGTCATAAAATCTGGTGGTGAACATATCAGGAGTATCCATCTGCACAAACTCTCCTTGAGGTGGACGTCTTGCATGGGTCACCATCACCAAGGCTTGGCCCCACTCAACAGCCTGTAAGCTATGACTCCTCAGGCCTAGCAAACAACCAGTGGGGCACACAGCCCCACCCGTCAGCAGACAGGTTGACCAAAGGCTTCCTAAGCCCACAGCTGTCTCTGAACACTTTAATATTGTTAAGCTGGCAATTCTCCCCAAATTGACCCACAGATTCAGTGCAGCCTCTCTCAGAATCACAGTTGTCTTTTTTGAGGAAATTGTCAAGCTAAGCCTAAAATTTAAATGGAAATCCATGCTATCTAGAATAGCCAAAACAGTCTCAAAACTGGAGGAACGAGTTCCTGATTTCAAAATTGCTATAATAATGTATGTGGTGTTGACCCTGCTTGTCAGCAGGGAAATTGCCACAAATACTAGGAAGGTAGCCCCTTGATACTTCCTTCTTTTGTACTATGGATGTACTAGCGAGAGTATATACTTTGCATCCAGAATCCTAGCTGCAAGAGATTCCAGCAAATGTAGTTTTATGTCTTCTAGTTTAAGAAACCACAACTAGGAGGGTGGAATGGACATTGGGTGAGTCAGTTTACAGTGAGAGTTTTCCTCAAAGGTCTGATGACTGTTATATGTCCTCTCTATTCAGAAGCAGGGCTCTAAAAATGGGAAGCTGTGTGCATGAATGGAGCTTCTTGACTAAGCATTACTAGGTAACAGTGGAATCATTTAGTTGGGAACACCCCGTATCAGTGTCTCCAAGTCGCCTCTCTTGGGTTTTGTCTGTACAGTGTCCTTTAAGCTGAGGGAGATTGAGAGGCAGCATCAGCATCTGTGAAAGTCCACTGGAATTCTCCTGCCTTTTCAGTATGATAGCGCTGCCTTTGACTGTTCCAGGTGGCGCCAGGTCTGAGACTCTGTTTTACTCCTGAGAGAGTAAACTTTTCCTTTTTTATCCTGGTGAGTGAGGAGCCGTTGGCCAAGGAACAGAGTATGAACTGCTTTGCCTCGCAAATAGATTTCCATCTAGTCCTACTTCAGGCTACTGGGGTATCTCTGGCTCTCAACAGTATCTGCAGTATAAATTAGGCTATTTCTCACATAGCCCTGTGTCTGGCTGGAGAGTCGGCCCTGTAGGGTTGGCTAAGCTCATTTTCACTCATCAAATTTTAGCTTCTAAAATTTTGCTCTTTCCTTGTCAGTTTGTTACTCAGTTGTTGTGTTTCTGGATGGGGTACTAGTGGAGCCATGTTTAACGTGCCGTTTTTACTTGGGAGTTACATCATGTACTCTTAGGGCACTGTGCACTATTTTCTGTTTCTTGCGGATGTTGCTGATAGGTTTGATTTGTTAAGACAATTTTGTGTGATTCATTGGTTCCCCTACTGGACTGGAATCTCTTTGTGCACAGGGCTGGAGTCTGATTTTGCTGCATCTTGTATCAGCACATTTCTTAGCACTCTCTAGGCTTCCCCAAAATAATTATTGACTTAGTAATAGCCATTTTTGTAGGAGACTATTTTCCCTTTAGATTGGGTTGCAGATAACCCATAGAGGAGCAATGAAATAACTAATGATGGTAATTGTATTGCTGGATAAAATCTGGGTTTGAAAAGTGGTTTTCTGATGTGAAAATGGCTGTTGACATAAAATCAGTCTCTTTCTGAGCGAACTATATAAAATGATCATCCTCCCCTTTCTTTTTTTTTTTTTTCATCCTCCCCTTTCTCTAACTCCTATTCTGAATTATTTTTCTTTGAAATATAGATTATCCCTGCTGTGTATGTATTTGTGTCTCTCCCCAGTATAATGTATCTTCTGTAAGATTGTTCATTGCTAGTTTCCACACACCCAGATCAGTGACCTGGAATAACGAAGTTGTGATTTTGGTTGTTTTTTCCCCCAGTAAGTCATTTTTTTGTTAGAACTTAAACTGTGTTTGTCCATTCCTCACTCTTGTGTCCGTTTGTGTCAGTGGATTTCTTTTGTTCAGAGAAATGGTACTGTGGTCCAATGTTGATCTTGCTTAATGTTTTTCATAATTTTAATCTGATTGCAATTAGAGTTTACCTGACTTTGATTGGGTTGTGGCTAATGTGTTGACTGCTCAGTTTATTTATGTTTATTTTTTGGCCAGGCCACTTGGCTTGTGGGATCTTAGGTCCCTGACCGGGGATGGAACCCATGCCCCCTATGGTGGAAGCACAGAGTCCTAACCACTGGACCACCAGCGAATTCCCAGCTGCTCAGTTTATTGAATGAGAAGCAGACTTTTATTACCACCAGAAATTATCCATTTTGGGCTTGTGCAGAAGCATCTTAGTCTTTTTGCTTGTGTCAGAGGAGACCCTTATTAATGGAAATTGTGATCACATGACTTGGTGACTTTGTATATTAAATTATACTTATCTTGAAAGTGAAAGTGAAGTCGCTCAGTCGTGCCTGACTCTTTGCGACCCCATGGACAGTAGCCTGCACCAAGCTCCTCCATCTGTGGGGTTTTCTAGGCAAGAGTACTGGAGTGGGTTGCCATTTCCTCTATACTTATCTTAGTTGTAATTAATTTTCCTTGGTAGAAATACTGTGGACCACATCCCTTCTCCCTTTGGAAGGGAAGATACTTTGAGGACAGGAGTGAGGCTGATGAATGAATGTTGGGGCAGATGCATTTAATATGCAGTTTGAGTCCGTTACTTTAGATAGATTACTCAGTTTCAGGACAGAAGGTTTTTGGTTGGGCATATTAGTAACCTTTATTTTAAGCCCAAGCACAGTTCTGTCTGTCTCTGTGGGGTCTCTGGGTCCTGGTGTGCACAGGTTTGTTTGAACCCTCTGAGCGTTTCTGGCTGGTATGGGGTTTGATTCTAAGTGTGGTTTTGCCTCTCCTACCGTCTTGCTGGGGCGCCTCCTTTGTTCTTGGATGTGGGGTATCCCTGCAGAGCCGCTCTCTAGCCGCACCGCCGCCACGCAGCCTCCACTCCAGCGCCTACCGTCTTGCTGGGGCTTCTCTGCCCTTGGACACGGGGTATCTCCTCACAGGTGCTCCCACGCCACACAGCCTCTGCTCCCACACCAACTCACTTGAAAAGACCCTGATGCTGGGAGAGATTGAAGGCAGGAGGAGAAGGGGAGACAGAGGATGAGATGGTTGGGTGGCATCACCAACTCAATAGACATGAGTTTGAGTCAACTTCAGAAGTTGGTGATGGACAGGGAGGCCTGGCGTGCTGCTGTCTGTGGGGTCGCAAAGAGTCGGACACAACTGAGCAACTGAACTGAACTGAAGCCCAAAATAAAGTTTGTTTTTGCACTGAAAGTCTGAATCATGGCTACATAATATAGGGCATATTGATTCTAAACCCTGGGTATGAAAAGCGCCTTAGAATCTGGATTATTTGATCGCCATTGAATAATTGCACTAGCGTTGAGTGGTGGTCAGCTGCCAGCAGACAGCTGTTGAGGTGAACCTTACTGTATATTAACACCAGAGCTCAAAGAGCTGGGCCTGATCGGCCTGTATATATATATATTATATATATATAAAGAATGGTTCCTGTTACCTGATTGGAGGTAAAAAACTGAATGACTTTTCCCGTTCATTCCCTGTAATTTGTATTTCTAAATAAGAATGGTCCTGAAGTAAATGTTAGTGACGAGTGCTGAGTTAAGAAAGGTAGCCGGACACCTGCCGAGAAATCATTGGTGTGAGTTGTTCTTGTTGGTCTTTCATCTTCCTTTGTAGTCTCATTTCCATCGAGGAGATTATAAATTAGGAACCTTATTCAGTCTGAATTTGTTGAGTAGCTACTCTCGTATAAGATGAACCTGACAATCTGTAATAGCTTTTCAAAATTGCAAATAAGTGATCTGAGCAACCAGAGTTGTCTAGTATTTTGCTGTGGAATATTGTGAGTGGGGTTTAAAACATACCTGAGAGTGGTTCCTTTTTGGTTTCCATAAGCTGTTGTCTGACATGTGAAGGCAGTAATTAAAAAGACCCAATGCTTGTATTTCTGTTTTTATCTTTAGAAACATGAGTGTTTCTTGCCTGTTTTTTTTTTCCCCCCCGGAGATATGTGACTTTTTAAAGTCAGTATTCTAAAGTCTATCATTATTACAGTTTGGATGTATTTTTTCGTAAGAATACACATCTTCAACAGATTTTATTAATTTAGCAAGCATTTGTGTGTGCGTGTGCGTTAGTTGCTCAGTCGTGTCCGACTCTTTGCGACCTCCTGGAGTATAGCCCACCAGGCTCCTCTGTCCATGGGATTTTCCAGGTAAGAATACTGGAGTGGGTAGCTATTCCCTTCTCCAGGGCTCTTCCCAACCCAGGGATCAAACCCAGTTCTCCGTCATTGCAAGCAGACTCTTTACCTTCTGAGCCACTAGAGCCCTAGTTTTCTTGCCCTTATCTATTCTTGTGTATTTACAGTATAATAACCTTTGGTAAATTTCATGGAAATGCCATTTAATATCCAGAAAGTAATTTTGTATACCTTCTTCTAGTTATGTAACTATTCTATCAACTTAGAGGCCATCTTACCATTTAGGTCTCTTATTTTGAATTGCTTAATGTGACACTTTGTTACTTATATTTCTGTATATGAGAATCAATGAACAAGGACAAAAGTACTTGAGGAAAAGTTGAAAATTAATGGTACTTGTGAAAGAAGAAAACCAAACCCAAATATATAAATCCTGTCCTAAAAATGAACATGGATTCTTCATTCATGGCTATGTAGTAGGTGGTTTAGAGAACATGAATTCAGGGACTTTTGGGGTTGTGTTACTAGTCAAGCTAGAGAATTCATTCAGCTGAGCATTGTGCTACATACTGACTTGTGTAAACTGACTGGTGAAATGTTAACGGAAGGGCAGTAAGTTGACAAGTGAAGTCGCTCAGTTGTGTCTGACTCTTTGCGACCCCATGGACTGTAGCCTACCAGGCTCCTCTGTCCATGGGATTTTCCAGGCAAGAATACTGGAGTGGGTTGCCATTTCCTTCTCCAGGAGATCTTCCTGACCCAGAGACTGAACCTGGGTCTCCTGCGTTATAGGCAGATGCTTTACCGTCTGACCACCAGGGAAGTTGCCAATGACTGACTAATTAATTAAAACTGTTCTGTAACAAGTTTCATGTTCTAGCGTGTATTTGTCCCTCTGCTGCTGCGTGCCCGACTCTGTGCGACCCCATAGACGGCAGCCCACCAGGCTCCCCCGTCCCTGGGATTCTCCAGGCAAGAAGTTTTGCTTAATTTCTGATTCACACTAATTCTTCTTTCCCTATTTAAGTGGTCAACTTAATTTTTCAGGTTTTACACCTACAGTATGATTCATAATGAACTTTTAAGTCATTATTATATACTTACTAGGTCTTCTCTGTGATTTTACCTACTAGTGATTTTTCTGTATGTTGTGCATTTGTGATGTGCCTTTAGTTAAAATGTGCTCTAGTTACTACCTGCCAACGATGGATATCCCCTAGGAGCTCAGTTAAACCTTCGTTTTCCAGCAATTATGTAATTGGTTGCATTTTCTAATTTCCAGGTATTTATTGGTGGGAGTAGTCTGGAATGGGGTACACTTACACAAATGAAGGATACCAAGGGAGTGGGATACTTGTCATCCAAGGAGAAAAGGTAGTGCAGAGTCCTCAGCAAACAGACACAGAGTTGAAGAGCCAGGTAGTTCAGTGCCGACGCCAGGGTTGAAATGCTGATCCTAAAACTAGTCAGGTTCAAAGAGTTGATAGGTTGAAAAACCAAGATCATTAAAGCAGTGAAGCACAGTGGTTTTCTTGGTAGTCAGAGGTGGTCAGGAGTAATTCAGAAAGTAGTATGTAATGAATTGTATTTAGGTTATTTAGTCCTACAAGCCTCAGGAGATTATAAGGACAGGTCCCAGATTTAGGTACCAGGTTCTATTGGGAAGTACATTATTGAAGTTATGTCTGTTTCTCTTCATCCAGTGAGATAGAATAATAGTAATGTCGGTCAGTCAGTTCAGTCGCTTAGTCGTGTCCGACTCTTTGTGACCTCATGAACCTCAACACGGCAGGCCTCCCTGTCCATCACCAACTCCCAGAGTCCATCCAAACCCATGTCCATCGAGTTGGTGATGCTATCCAACCATCTCATCCTCTGTCGTCCCCTTCTCCTCCTGCCTTCAGTCTTTCCCAGCATCAGGGTTTTTTCCAATGAGTCAGCTCTTCGCATCAGGTGGCCAAAGTTTTGGAGTTTCAGCTTTAGCATCAGTCCTTCCAATGAACACCCAGGACTGATCTCCTTTAGGATGGACTGGTTGGATCTCTTTGCAGTCCAAGGGACTCTCAAGAGTCTTCTCCAACACCACAGTTCAAAAGCATCAATTCTTCAGTGCTCAGCTTTCTTCACAGTCCACTCTCACATCCATACATGACCACTGGAAAAACCATAGCCTTGACTAGATGGACCTTTGTTGACAAAATGATGTCTCTGCTTTTTAATATGCTGTCTAGGTTGGTGATAACTTCCCTTCCAAGGAGTAAGCGTCTTTTAATTTCATGGCTGCAATCACCATCTACAGTGATTTTGGAGCCCAGAAAAATGAAGTCAGCCACTGTTTCCACTGTTTCCCCATCTATTTGCCATGAAATGATGGGACTGGATGCCATGATCTTAGTTTTCTGAATGTTGAGGTTTAAGCCAACTTTTTCACTCTCCTCTTTCACTTTCATCAAGAGACCCTTTAGTTCTTCTTCACTTTCTGCCATAAGGGTGGTGTCATCTGCATATCTGAGGTTATTGATATTTCTCCCGGCAATCTTGATTCCAGCTTGTGCTTCCTCCAGCCCAGTGTTTCTCATGATGTACTCTTCATATAAGTTAAATAAGCAGGGTGACAATATACAGCCTTGACGTACTCCTTTTCCTACTTGGAACCAGTCTGTTGTTCCAAGTCCAGTTCTAACTGTTGCTTCCTGACCTGCATACAGGTTTCTCAAGAGGCAGGTCAGGTGGTCTGGTATTCCCATCTCTTTCAGAATTTTCCAGTTTATTATGATCCACACAGTAAAAGGCTTTGGCATAGTAATGTAAATGTAGCCTTTCCAGCTGATTATTTTTTTAATGGTCAGCTATTTGATTAGACCTGGTTACTTGCTATGAATGAAATTCAAGCTTGTTTAGTCCCTAAGTTGTATCTGACTCTTCACAACTCCATGGACCGTATCCCGTCAGGCTCCTCTGTCCAAGGGATTTCTCAGGCAAGGATATTGGAGTGGGTTGCTATTTCCTTCTCTATGACTGAAATTCAAGCTTACTTGAAATGAAAGTAATTTTGTTTCTTAAGGGAGGAGATAATTAGAGTGTTAGCTATGTTTTATAAACCTTTTTTGTTGTTGTTGCAATTTAGTTTTGGTTCTTAGGTAAACACGTCCAGTAAATGGATATGTTTTCTGACTTATACTCAGCATGTGCATGTGTGATAACATCTCCTTTGAATAGGCAGGTCAGTAACTGAAGAAATTCAGTTAGGAAGTACAGTCTCAGAAAAATGCCCACCGATGCCTTAAGTGATACTTCCTCGTAACTCTGGATTCCTGTCTAAGTTACTTGTTCAGAGCATTGTCAGTTGTTACTGTGTGCTTAGGTGATGCATGCTCACATGTGTATGATATGATGTCAGTTTTGCAGGTTTCTGGACTTGGACCATGTGCTGGTAATTAGACCAAGACTTCCTGCATGATCTTTAAACACAATTTTATTTATTTATTTTTGGCTGTGCTGGGTCTTCATTGCTGTGTGGACTTTTCTCTAGTGGCGAGGAGGGGTTCTCTGTAGCTGCTGTGTGCAAGCTTGTCACTGCAGTGACTTCTCACTGTTGTGGAGCAGGGGCGATCGGGCGCAGGCTTCAGTTGAGATCCCTGGCCTCTGGAGCTCTGGCTCAGTAGCTGTGGCATAGGGGCTCAGTTGCTCCGTGGCACGTGGGATCCTCGGACCAAGGATCTCTGTCTCCCGCATTGGCGGTAAATTCTTTACCACTGAGCCACCAGGGAAGCCCCTCCTAATATTTACTGACTAAATGTTAGTCAATGATGCAGAAGAATTTTCTGTTAAGTAATTTTGAGTCAGTAGCTTTTGTAAATGTTGTGCAATTCTCTATAAAATATGATTGTGTTCTAAACTCCAGTGTATTGCGCTATTTCTCCCTTCCAGCTCTGGTCATTTATACTATGGGGTAAAGTAATGGCTCTTACACAAGCATTGGTTCTTTTCTATGGTGTTCCTCGCTTTGGGACCCAGCACTTGTATGAATTAGGCATTTTTGTTACAAATAATAACTGTATGGGAATTTTATTTTCTCCTACAGTTGATTTTTTCCCCCACGTTTCTAAGCAAACTCTTCAGGGAAAGACTGCCATCTTGTGGTTTTTAAAAATACAGAATTTAAGAAAAAATAATTCTTGTTATGTGACTGCTGAGATTTTATATGTGTATGTAGTTTTATAATACCAAAATGAGTAAAAAATGAGTACTATCTAATCTTCTTTTTACACTACCTTTCCTTATTCTTTGGATAGTTTTTTTCTTCATTTTATTATGATATTGATACAATAATATTTTAAGGATTTCTGTTAATTAAAGTGGGCTCTGTTGAACCCACTCTCAAACATCAGTAGTAGAAATACTTCTCTGTAATAGCGGTTTTTTTTTTAATAGCAGTTTTAATTAAGAACTTATGTTGAGATTTTTTATAATATTAAGGCTTTTCCAGTATGACCTATTAGTGATAATAGAATTATTTGGATTAAAAAATACTGATCTTTAAAATATAATTATTTGACAAACTATATCCTAAGGAACCTTAATTTTATAATGTAGAATTCCATTTAGTAAAAAGTAATATTTAGAAGTAAAATACACCTTAATTCTAGTTTCGTTTTTGTATAGTTATTAGTATAAACTGAAAAAATTGTTTTCTTCAAAATACTAGGAAGGCCTTTATTTGTAGTTAAGGAAGTTTTAGTGTCAGAAATGGAAACTACTTGCAAGCTTGGGGTCAGTTCTTAGGTAATGTCAAAGAAGTGTCTATATATCAACAAGTCATAGCATTACTTTTTGAAGCAACTTCATTTTCATTTATTTAATCTCATCATTTATCTTGATTTATGTCTCCTGTTTATCTTGATTTTTAATATTCATTGTATTTAAAAAAAATAACAAGTTTTCATTTCTTCAGAAATGTTTTAGTGAGCCATACAGACACCTCTTTATAAAACAAGAAGGCTTGTGTTCTCTCTCAGAGACAACCAGATTCTGATACGTTGGGGCTCTGGACATCTTACATCTAGAGTCATTCCTAATCGGGGAAGGGTGGTCGTTGAAGGAAGAAGTTATTATCCACCAAAGATAGCACTCTAGATAGAGTGCTCCCGAATCACTCCGTAATTTTAGTAGGTTATGGCAACCTTTATTTAAATTGCATTCTCTTTTGTGTCCCGCTTAAACAGGGTGGGAGAATGGTTCAGTTCAGGGGTATAATATGATGTCTTGCACTTTTTCAAATGTTTTGCAGTTATGCTAAGAAAGAATCTGATCTTAATGGAGCCCAGATCAAGCTTCGAGAATACGAAGCAGCGCTGAATTCGAAAGATGCAGCTTTGGCGACTGCGCTTGGTGATAAGAAAAGTTTAGAGAGTGATTTGGAAGATCTGAAGGATCAGATCGCCCAGGTAAGTTAGACTCTGCTCTTGAGCTGTATTTCAAAGGTTAATTGCCCCATCTGTCTTGATTGTAAAACTTGTTTTATGCTTTTTATCTTAAAAAATGCACTGAGTTATTTTGGCCGGGGGCGGGGGTGTGTGGTTACACCTGCGGGGTAGACCTGAGCTAGCCGACGTGTAAAGCACCCTCCCCGCTCCATCATTGTGTCTGGATCGTGCAGATCTTGTTGCTGCCGCTCGTCCTCTCTGCTGTGCTTGTGCTCATTCGTTTCACGATCTCACAGCTTATTTCATTATTGTACCCAAATGTAAGGTAAAAAGAGAGATGTCTTTTTTTTTCCATTTATTTTTATTAGTTGGAGGCTAATTATTTTACAATATTGTAGTGGGTTTTGTCATACATTGACATGAATCAGCCATGGATTTACATGTATTCCCCATCCCGATCCCCCCTCCCACCTCCCTCTCCACCCGATCCCTCTGGGTCTTCCCATTGCACCAGCCCCGAGCACTTGTCTCATGCATCCAACCTGGGCTGGTGATCTGTTTCACTATAGATAATATACATGTTTTGATGCTGTTCTCTCAGAACATCCCACCCTCGCCTTCTCCCACAGAGTCCAAAACTCTGTTCTGTACATCTGTGTCTCTTTTTCTGTTTTGCATATAGGGTTATCATTACCATCTTTCTAAATTCCATATATATGTGTTAGTAAGCTGTAATGTTCTTTATCTTTCTGGCTTACTTCACTCTGTATAATGGGCTCCAGTTTCATCCATCTCATTAGAACTGATTCAAATGAATTCTTTTTAATGGCTGAGTAATATTCCATGGTGTATATGTACCACAGCTTCCTTATCCATTCATCTGCTGATGGGCATCTAGGTTGCTTCCATGTCCTGGCTATTATAAACAGTGCTGCGATGAACATTGGGGTGCACGTGTCTCTTTCAGATCTGGTTTCCTCCGTGTGTATGCCCAGAAGTGGGATTGCTGGGTCATATGGCAGTTCTATTTCCAGTTTTTTAAGGAATCTCCACACTGTTTTCCATAGTGGCTGTACTAGTTTGCATTCCCACCAACAGTGTAAGAGGGTTCCCTTTTCTCCACACCCTCTCCAGCATTTATTGCTTGTAGACTTTTGGATAGCAGCCATCCTGACTGGCGTGTAATGGTACCTCATTGTGGTTTTGATTTGCATTTCTGTGATGATTAGTGATGTTGAGCATCTTTTCATGTGTTTGTTAGCCATCTGTATGTCTTCTTTGGAGAAATGTCTGTTTAGTTCTTTGGCCCATTTTTTGATTGGGTCATTTATTTTTCTGGAATTGAGCTGCAGGAGTTGCTTGTATATTTTTGAGATTAATCCTTTTCTGTTGCTTCATTTGCTATTATTTTCTCCCAATCTGAGGGCTGTCTTTTCACCTTGCTTATAGTTGAGAGAAGATGTCTTAATGGTGCCCTCCACACAGGAAAAAATGGAATTGGTAGCTAAAATCGTTCGTTTGAGTTTTGAAACGTAAGCCATAGGTATCTGTTCATCCCCTGTTGCCACTTACCAGATTTGAGGGGTGTTTTGATGTGACACTCTGTGGGTGGGACCAGCGGTTGAACCCACAGTTCTGTGATAAAGATTATCATGAGGGACTCTCATACATTGACAAATGTATAGAAATTGTAATACTTGACTTGATTCAGTCCATAGGTATCTATTAGATTCATTACTAAATGATTGCTGTATAATTTTCATTAGTTCTTTTTCCTTCTATTAGTTGGAAGCCTCTTTAGCTGCTGCGAAGAAACAGTTAGCAGATGAGACTTTACTTAAAGTGGATTTGGAGAATCGCTGTCAGAGCCTTACTGAGGACTTGGAGTTTCGTAAAAACATGTATGAGGAGGTAATTATATATAATTTTTCTTCTTTAAGGGATGGAGGGATCCCAAAAGGCTTTGTTATAAACCATACATGTGAAAAAAATGGGAAGAATTTTGTAGGCAAAGGATTTAAGGCACTGTTGCTAAAAAGGCTGCATGTAAGAATTCAAGGTGTTATGGTGAATTTATAAGCTTTTACTTTATCTAGGGCTTTCCTTATAGCTCAGTTGGTAAAGAATCCGCCTGCAATGCAGGACACCCTGGTTTGATTCCTGGGTCAGGAAGATCCTCTGGAGAAGGGATAGGCTACCCACTCCAGTATTCTTGGGCTTCCCTGATGGCTTAGCTGGTGAAGAATCCGCCTGCAAGGGGGGAGACCTGGGTTCGATCCCTGGATTGGGAAGATCCCCTGGAGGAGGGAACAGCTACCCACTCCAGTATTTTGGCCTGGAGAATTCCATGGACTGTATGGAAACTGTGTGGGGTCACAAAGAGTTGGACACAACTGAGCGACTTTCACTTGTGCAATAATATAACTTAATTTACTTCATCTAACTTAAAAAGGTCTGGCCACAGCTGTTAATTAACTATCAACCTCTTTAAGCATTTGTATTAGTGATATATTACTTCAAAATTTAGTATCTTAAAATCACAGACTTTTACTATCTTAGAGTTTCTCAAGGTCAGGGATCTAAGAGCTGTTTAACTTGGATGGGTGTCTTCAGGGTCTCATGAGGTTGCAGTCAGGCTTTCAGCCTGGTCTGGAGGAACACTTCACAGTTCATTCACAACTGTTGTCTCGAGATACCAGTTCAGCATCGGCTTCCTTTATGTGTATATGTTAGTCGCTCAGTCGTGCCCGCCTCTTTGCAACCCTGTGGACTGTAGCCCAACAGGCTCTTCTGTCAGGGCTGCACATGATGGGATTCCTCAAGAGTGGGTGATGGGAGAGAGCGAGCAAGGCAAACCACATTCTCTTGAAGAGACTAATCCCTAAATGATACACCGTCACTCCCCATCTCACAGACCAACCACGATACAGTGTGGAAGGGGGCTCACACAGGAGATGAACATCTGGAGGCGGCAGTCATTGGGGGCTGGCTACCCACAGCGTTTATAGTTATGTGTATATATTAAAAAATGTCATTTATCAGCCATAACTTCTGTGGCTCAGCCTTGAGGGGTAAAAGTAACAGCTGTTACTGAAAAAGACGTGTAGTGTAATACAGTTGAAGAAAGAGGCATGTGTATTTTCTCGAAATTGAGGATTTGAGAACATGCAGGTTAAAGAACGTGCAATTAAATACATATGTTTTTTAAATGTTTTAATGTTTTTTAAAGTAATGTAATGTTAAAAATGATGACTAACAATTTTAACATAGGAATTTTTTTTTTTAAATAATTAAAATAATTTTATTTCATATTGCCACAAATTTAAAAATTACTGACAGAAAAAAAATGTTTAAAAGAAAATATTTGAAATTCAGATAAAGTATTGTGATCTTGGCACAAGTTTCAAGAAGTCCCAACTCAAACACTGTCCCATATATAGGTTTTGCCATAGAAAGGAAAGAAGTTTGAGGAACTATATTTCAAGATGTCATGCAGACATCATATGAGGGATGATTAAAAAAAGAGGACTGCAAGTTGAGTTCACGTTTCCAAGGTTGGAGACCTGAATACAGTTGCTGCTCACGATCTTATGAACAAAGGAGTAGATACACATATGAGTTAAAAAAAAAAAAAAAGAAGCTTTGATCTCAGAATGTTTGCATCTACACTGCCACTTTGTTTGCCAAATGAAAATACCTTGTTGACACAATGGAATGATTGATGTTTTCATCTAATTATATTTTTGTATGACTTTGCTTATAAATTATTTGTAATTTCAAAGAAACACCTCAAAATATACTTTGCGCACAGCAGATAATTGCATCTCAAATTCAAAGTAAAGGAGTCAAAGTGACTTTTTAAATTTGGTTTTAGCACCAAAATATTTATTTTTTTCAGAGTTTTTCTTTTATTATTACCATTAGGTTACCTTGATGTGTTCTCATTCTCAGATAGTATTTACAAAATATATTTCCTCCCCCATTGGTTGTTGATTGACTAAAATTCCAAGGAAATGGATTTCATCCTAATTACTTAAACCATGTATTTTAGATAAAGATATTGAGAAATCTTAGAGCCTGATACAAAATTAAACAAAAGTTATTTGTTTAACTTTTGATAAGGCTAACTTAAAGGGGGCAGCATATTATATTTAAATAAACAACGATAATTGTGGCTTGTAAGTTTCATATTTGTCTCTAAAGTGAAGTGTCTCAGTTGTGTCCGCCTCTTTGTGACCCCATGGACTATAGCCCACCAGGCTCCTCTGTCCATGGGACATTCCAGGCAAGAGTACTGGAGTGGGTTGCCATTTCCTTCTCCAACATAGGAATTTATTATAGAAATTAAATAATTTTAGTTTGAGAAAAATAATTTAATAGAAATTGACCGTTTTTACTGGGTATTGTGGGGACAAAGCGCACTCATTGGATAAGCAGCCAGACTTTGGACAGTTCTTGAGTCGGTTTCTTGTTTAAAAATGAAATACCATTGCTTGCTGTTTTTTTCCCAAGAAGTGGTGAGGATCAAAGTGAAATACCATATGTGAAAGCTCCTTATAAATTACCGTGACTGCTATCATATAATTATTCACTACAGTTCATAAATTGAAGTATCTTTACATTGACTTACATTTTTGTTTCATTTCGTTAAAATTGCTCATGATCTATTATTTCTTAGTTTTGAAGCTGTGTGGATTCCTGCATCTTTAAACCAGAGGTTGAGAATTTTTTTCTTTGCAAGTCATTTACTTTATGTAAAATACTAAGTGAAAATTACATCAGTAAAAAGTAATTTAGTATTTTTAGAATGTTTGGGTAGCAACTTTGAATTTTGGGGTTTTGCCTTTTTGAGAGTGAATTAAAAAAATATTCCTCATTTCTTGTTTTTTCACATGGAGGGTCAAATTCTATTCAGTAAATATAACTAGATTCCTTATTATGAATGGTTAAGGGGTAAGAGGAAGGAGAAAAGCAGCAAGAAGAGGAAGGAAGGCAGATGAAGGGCGAAATAGCTAGTAGGTACCTGATACTGGTTGAACTAAACCTTTTATTTGCATATTTTCATGATTTAAGTAGCATTCACTTCATCTAGATATGAGCCTTGGGAGACGAGTAGCAGAACTGGAATTTGATCCCTGGTTTTCTGATTCTGTCCAGCTCATCTTCCTCTGGCTAAGAGAAAGATGAGGGCATGCACAGAAAAACCGCATGAGAGGATACAGAAGCAAGATACAGAAACAAGTTCTTCTTATATCTCCCCCTTGTGGCCTCTTTAATTATTGCCATTAAAGACAGATCTATTTTATTTTCAGAGCTAGATGCTAGAATGGAAATATTATTCTTGGACTTGTGTTCCTAGCCATTCTAGTTTGGATAATTCCTTAAAACCTAATGTGAAGGGTTATGCTTATTATTTCTGTTCTTTGATAGTGAATTGTCATATGTACTTGAGATAGAGAAGTGATACGGTCAATGAGATTCTGTATCAATTGACGAGTTGATGCCTTCTCATCACCAGCTATTAGGAGGAGTCACGTAAATTAGCTTGCTGTGTCCATTGCATCTTAGTATGTCTAAGACAAGTTCTATTTTATGCATAAACCTTCTAGTTGAAGTTTTACTGATAAGTTTCTAACTTTTCGTGTGGAATTTTTTTTCAGAGTTATTCTTAATACTGTCAGTACAATTTATAAAAATAATTACATGCTATTCAGTATACCTAGTTATCCATGACTGCATGGTAAAGTCTTCCAGCCATTCCTTGCCTTTAGAGAAATAAATAGCTGTGCTACTGAAAATGAACATAAAATTCCTAGGGTTTGAGATGCCACCATTTCTGTCATTAGTTCTGTCTCAAAAATCTTCTCATTTGAAAATGAAGGCGAAAAAGTGTCTATTCACATGCTTCTCCTAGAACAGACATGAGGAGGTTGGTGTGTAAAACTTCAGATGGTCTTGATATCAGCCATGGTAACTTGGTTAAGTAACTTGGTTTTATGTCATTTTTTCTTCCTAGGAGATTAATGAAACCAGAAGAAAGCATGAAACTCGCTTGGTAGAGGTGGACTCTGGGCGTCAGATTGAGTACGAGTACAAGCTGGCTCAAGCCCTGCATGAGATGAGAGAGCAACACGACGCCCAAGTCAAGCTGTACAAAGAGGAGCTAGAGCAGACTTACCACGCCAAAGTGAGCTGGCTGCCCGGGGTGGCTGTAAACTCCCCGAGAACATGACTTGATGTTTGGTTTGTTCTAGTTTTATTAAGTGAATTCCTGTGGTCTCCATGAATATAGAAAATTGAAAGCAATTTTTTATAAAGTAAATGTTAACTAGAAATTATTCAGAGAAAGTAGGATTATTCCACTTTTATCAAAGGTATGGTCTTTAACCTCTTTGTCCAACTGATCATTCATGTCAAGTTATATTAGTTAAACTCCAGCGATCTAAAAATAAATTTTCATTCAGTGGCAAGTATTAACCTTGTTGAACTGCATCTAATTCTGACTACCTGTCATCATTGTACATAGATTGTGACCACCACACTTTGGGCTGTTTTGAACAAAGGCCAAATGGACAGTCTCTGATATTTCTTCCTCAGTCACTAACTATTCATTTAAAAAAGACTATAGAAACTTTTCTCCTGTATTAGGAGACCATGCAAAACTTTATTAAGTCATTACAGGCTTTCATAGTAAATGATTTTACCCTGATGTGTTAAATGTTACATGATTTGATTAAAAAGTTGTTAGTGGAAGACTTAGAAAATAAGTCATAGAGGTGTTGAAAATAATTTCCATTGCATGGCCTCAAATTGGTCACATTGCTTTTAATCCACTTTATGAAATAGTAATTGGCTGATGAGAGGGTGATCTTGTAATTGCTACATTTAGTTGTTCAGCCCTTCCTTAGTGCTGGCGCTGTGCTGGGCACTGAAGAAGCTAAACTAAGGATGGGTCGGTCACATAGACTCTGGCCTCAGAGGGAGTCAGGGAAGAGACATATGGAAGACATACCTGAAGACAGGCAGGACAAAATGCTGTGGGTATTTGGGGGAATGGGCCATTGTTTCTACCAGAGGAGCTTTTTTTTTGCTTCTGAAAGGAAGTATTTCTGTTTGGTTTGCAATAATCTCTTAATTAGTACTTTCTGTTTATTGTTTTATATTCTGTATCAGATTTGGTGGGTTAGGGATATGTGATGCTTGTTTCCTATAAACACCACCATGGCTAAATTGCCTCTGTTCAGTCTCCTTATTAGCAGCATTGTCTGAGACATTAGACATATAATGGATGAAATAATGAAGCACTAAATTTTGG
Source organism: Cervus canadensis (assembly GCF_019320065.1). Lineage (NCBI taxonomy): Eukaryota > Metazoa > Chordata > Mammalia > Artiodactyla > Cervidae > Cervus > Cervus canadensis. The sequence continues at coordinate 80,311,550 of NC_057389.1, forward strand.
GTAAACCCACGTATATCAGCATTGTTAAGCTCCCATATTGGAAACTGAGCTGAAAAAGCAGAAAAACTTTTAAGGTAATTCATACCACCTCAGCGAACTTCATGATGCTTTTCCTGTTTCATCAGCTAGTTACTGACAGGGCTTAGGGTTGAAATGAAATATCTTGAGATGATTCATGCTTCCTCATTTGTTTGTTCTAATTCACTAGCTAAGACTGACCGTGGTTTGCTTCTTTTCTTAGCTTGAAAATGCCAGACTGTCATCAGAGATGAATACTTCTACTGTCAATAGTGCCAGAGAAGAACTGATGGAAAGTCGTATGAGAATTGAGAGCCTCTCGTCTCAGCTTTCTAATCTACAGAAAGAGGTAAATAAGCTTCAGAGTTGTGCTGGAAGGTCACCTCCACCACGGTAGTCTGCCGGCTTGGCTCTTCCTGAAATCACTCTTCAGAGAGGATAGTACTTTCTTGAATTCTGGCTTCACAGTGCCCCCCAGAGTTTTTTTTCTATTTCTCACTGCATAAGCATCCTCCGGGCAGAGACTGTTGTTCCTAACCTGATTACCTGGAGCTAAGGGGATTGCCTTTGAGGGAACGACCTGCCGGCTTATTCTCTGGACGTACCCCAGGACCCTGGTGTTCTGACCCAGCCAGCAGTCCAATCTCCACACAGTGCTCTTCCCAACGTACCTGTTTTCATCACGTTTAGAAACTTATGAAGAAAAACCTGCGGAAGTTCTTTGTGGGTGGTAAATGCTTTGTGTTTCTAGACAAACTCCCTTGGTACTTAGAATACTCAGTAGTTAGTATCTTGGGAAGTAGCATTAGTTTGCATCTTGGCTAAGAATTTAGCGATTGATTCATTCATCGGCATACCTAACTGTCTTATGACTGTTGCTGGTTGTGTTGATGGGTGCCTGTCAGTACGTGATGGGGCACTCTAGGTGCTGCATAAGCAGGTGTGGACACCGCCTGGAATCTGGTTTTTGGTTCAAGGGTGATGCCAGTATGCATGCAAAGTACATGTATAACCATGTAAGTGTGTGGGATATGTTGATAATCTACTGCTCACCTTAGTGACTTAGGCAATAACTTCAGCTCTGTTTTCCTTAAGGGAGGAAGTTTTGTTGTTTTAAATTTTTCATATAAGAGTAAACTTTTTTATTCTTGATTAAATAAGCTTTCTTCTTTTTTAATATTTTGTTTTTAGTAGTATCCTTTTCTGATTATAAAACTGAAGACATTTATTGTAGGAATTTAGAAGACACCTTATTGTGTAAAACGAGGTGATGTAAAAAGAACTTGATTAAAACAGAAGTTTTTACTTTGCCGTTATCACATGTACTTCATTACTCACAGCATAAAGTTAAAGAGCTGGAAGGACAAGGGCCTTTGAGTTCATTCAGTCTGACCACAGACCTGGGTGAGTTTAATGACCAGCCCAGAAACTGTAAGCTGACAAATGGGTTTCTTTCACTGTTCCCAGTTTTTCTCTTTATACCTTACTCTCTTCAAAGATTTTAAGAATTTAACAATATTTTTTCCATTGCCTTATTTAATAGGTACCTTTCCAAATATAGTCCTGTCTGATTTTACTCTGAGTTGACATTTACTACTTTTCTCCATTTAATAAATGATATTCTGGTTATTCCGTCTCCCTCAGTTTTACATTTCCGTATCTTTTAGGAGGTGGGGGCAGGGGCTGGTGCTTAATGCACTTGATTATGCTGGGCGTGGATGTTCTACAGGTGAGGTGAATAGCACTTGCCTGTGGTTAAATGGCAGTAGGCTCTGACACTTGTGGCTGTGTCCTCTGACTCAGCTTCAGGGCTCTTTCCCTGTTTGCCTGTTAGTGATGTCAGCAAGTTTTTTGGTTAACTTCAGGTTCAGTTCAGTTTAGTTTAGTCATGTCTGACTCTTTGTAACTCCATGGACTGTAGCACACCAGGCTTCCCTGTCCATCACCAACTCCTGGATCTTGCTCAAACTCATGTCCATTGAGTCAGTGATGCCATCCAACCATCTTATCTTCTGTCGTCCCCTTCTCCTCCCGCCTTCAATCTTCCCCAGCATCAGGGTCTTCTCCAATGAGTCAGTTCTTCGCATCAGGTGGCTAACTTTGCATCAGGTTAGCAGCTCTTACACAGTGTTAGGCAGGGCCCTCGGTGTTTTGAAGAGCTCCTTCCTTAGGAAATAGGAGAGAAGTACCTGCTTCAGCCAGATAGTTTTAAATTTCTCTGTTGGGGGTGGAGAGTGATCCTTTCCAGTATCAAATTTTATGATGAATAATATATCTTGAGGGATATCTTCTTTTGATGAATTTTAGCCTTAGATCATTAAAAAGACATCTCTAAATTTTTGTTTCAGAGTATTTGTTGTGGAGTCACTGATTTCATCATGCTGCATGTTAGGCCATAGAATTTCCTCTCTGGTTATGTGACCCATAACCAATGCAGTAGTTCTTTAGTTTTACTTACAATTGATATAGCCTTTAAAATGCTGACTTAGAAAATATTTTTATGTAATGTAGCAGGAGTATTATGTTTTGTAATTAGGCATTTCATATATTGCTTACAGCTTTTCTTTCGTTTCTATCTATATTTTTGACTTTGGCTAAATTAACGAATTGGTCAGGGTCTGTTTGAGTTGCAGAAGAGTTTAGTGGCGCATTGAAAGCACCTCTATTTTTTGTTTTTCTAACACCCAAATTCTGGAAACTTCTGGGAGAGCTAGATTATAATAAACTGGTACAATTATGTACTTTAAAACAAAGAGAACCCTACGCCATTAGAAATAAGTAATACAGTTTTATAGTTTTGAGGCAGAATCTTACAGATAGTCTAGTTGGACCTCTCTGTTTTCCTAATGGTACCAGTTTAGTGAGGTGTGTTATTTAATGGCAGAATCAGGAAGAAAGATCTAGATCTATCTCTCGTGTTGCAGTCTTTGTATTTCACTATGAAGCAGGTGTAGTGCAGCTATTTAAACTACATTTAAATATTTCTATTTAAAAATACAAAGTGATTCAGAGTAATTTTAAAGCTTATTTATACCTAGATTTTGATTTTTCCCTCTTACAGAACCCTGTAACATCTAAGGTGTACAAATAGGCTACATTTTGGCCTTTACAGATCGAGGCTAAAAGTTTTCTCTGAGTCTTGGGTGATTTATGTCTCTTCAGATTAGACATTGTTGCCCGTCTGTCTCTCCCACCTGATAAATAAAAATAAAGAGATTGATTGAAGAGGAGACATTTTACTTACTTATTTTTAGGCTGCGCTGCATGAGAGATCTTTGTTCCCTGACCCAGGATCGAACCTGTGCCCACTGCAGTGGAAGCACAGAGTCCTAACCATTGAAGTGCCAGGAAGTTCCCAAAAAACATACATTTTACACTTAACTGTTTTTTATTTTGGAGGAAAGAAAATATAAGAACCCTGAGAAAGGGAAAAAATGGATTTCTCAGTTTATAGCCTGTTTTTTTTTTTTTTTTTCAAATACAGTTAAATGCATGTTCTCTGAGGCAGGATTTTGTTTAGCATCCCCCTTGAGATGAATGCTTGCTTCTGACATAGAATGTCTCTGGATTTTAATTAATTCGCTGGTTGATTATTTTTTAAGTAACATTTTTATTTTGGCATAACTGTAAATTTGTAGGAAAGTTGGAAAGCTGGTACACACAACTCCCTTAGCTCCTCCCCCAGCTTTCCTTTTTCGTTAGCATCTTAGATGGCTGTGGTTCATTTGTCAAAACTGAGACACTGCCATTGGTACATTATTGTCAACTAGACTCTACACTATTTGGATTTTACCAGATTTTCTGTTACTGTTCTTTTTCTGTTTTAGGATACCACAGATCTCCGTAGTCTCCTCTGGTCGTGACAGTTTTTCAGACTTTCTTTGTTTTTCATGACCTTGACAGTCTTAAGAAGAGCTGGCCAGGTATCCTGTAGGCTGTCTCCCAATCTTAAGTTTATCTGGTGCTTTTCTTATGATTAGCCTGGAGATATGGATTTTAAGTGCCCTTCTTGTTACATCATATCAGGGATTATGTGACATGCACACAATATCATTGATGGTGATAACCTTCATCATTGGCTAAGACACTGTTTGCCAGGTTTCCCAACTGTAAGTTACTATTTTTGTGTTTCCCTACTATGTTTTTAGGAAGCAAGTCACTGAATCCAGCCTGCTGTCAAGGATAAAGAGCAGGAATTATGCGTCACATTCTGAAGAGAGTCTTTACCTTTATTAAATGGAATGCTTTTGTAAAGATTCACCTCTTCTTCCCCTATTTGTGTACTTATTTATTCATTCATTGGTTTCTGTCAGTATGGACTCACGGAAATCTTTTTATAATTTGGACTATGTTTGGACACTAGATTACTTTATTGGCTCAGATTGTTCCAGCGTTGGCTTTGAGGAGTTTTGTCAGATTGGCTAACATGTTCCCCCGTTTTTGGAGCACTTCTTTTTTTTATGGTTCTGTGATACACTCCAGGCTCATCATGTATTTTCCCTATCTCAGCACTGGTACCAGTTATTTCTTCAGGGAGCTCTGGTTCTTTTTACTGGAGAGTGGTATCTAGAAAGTAAGTTCTGTGGGCCATGGGTATGCTCCTTGGTGTTGGGGTGTCATTGTTTCTAAGTCTGCTTGTGGGCAGAACTAGGTAAATGTGTATATGCTAACCCATGTTTACATGCTTATCTGTAATTGTGTCTCTGTCCACTTGTATTTATATTAAGGTAACCAAGCGTTTACACAGATGTCTGGGACTCTGGCCCTGTACCCCTGGGTTCACTTTAGACTTTCTTCCTTGCTTACCTATAACTTCTCTCTCTCAGAGTAAAAAGCCTGGTTTCTACCATCTCGTTTCCTTATTTGTCCAGCCTCAGTATACATGTAAAACAGTTTCAAATTATTTAGCCTATACCCCTGTGTGAAATAAATTCACTAGCTAGAGTGTAATGTTTCTGCTCAGAATAGAGATCCTTTTTATCTTCAGCCTTCCAGATTTCACTTTCGCACAGTTTGTGCCCTTTCCCTCCTGCTTTGATGCATAGGTACTTGGAATTTAAGGGCCTAAGCTCTACATCAGTGTTTTGGAGTTGATTACCTTGGTCATTTTCTGAGGTTAGGGGGATGAATTCTGTTTTGGAGACATACAGATGAGTGATTACCTGGTGAATGACAAGGTTTCTAAGATGAACCTTCTTGTGTAGGAGGTGTGATTTTTCATTTTTTTTTTAAATACCAAATATGAGGTTTCCATGTTTACAATAATATTGACAGACTACACTATATCATATGGTGTTTGCATGCTGGTGGAGCGTGGGATAGCACACCATTTCTGAAGTGGTAACTAGAATCCCTTTTGTTAAGTTTCTGAATTGTTCCAGCAGTTCCCCATAAGATACTTGGTTTCTTTTGTCAATGAGTTTTCTTTTAATTCTTTGTTTTCGTTACTTTATACTTTTGAGCTAAATGGTTTGTAGGGGAGCCAGACTTTTTTTTACTAAAACCACAGCTTAAAATTTTGTTTCATTTGGTCAAAGAAAAATTATATGTATATTTATGACACATTTGATGAATGTCTTTTCCTAGCCTTTTTATAAGACAAAACTTTCCTAAGAGTTGTATTTTGTATTGGAGGAATTTTGTTTTTTAATTTCTTAAAGTAAAAATGTTCTTGAATTCTGGTGTTAAGAGATTGGATTTGTTCCAGGTCAGGAAATGTTTTAAAATAGCTGTGCTAGTGTTGTGCTAATGTTGGAATGTTCCTAGAAAGTAAATGTGTTCCTTTGAATCTTCAGTCTAGAGCATGTTTGGAGAGGATTCAAGAGTTGGAGGACTTGCTTGCTAAAGAAAGAGACAACTCTCGCCGCATGCTGTCTGACAAAGAGAGAGAGATGGCGGAAATACGTGATCAGATGCAGCAACAGTTGAACGATTATGAACAACTTCTTGATGTCAAGTTAGCCCTGGACATGGAAATCAGTGCTTATAGGAAACTCCTAGAAGGTGAAGAAGAGAGGTATGTAACTTGCTTGTCACCCTGGCTCGTAGTCTACTTTTGCCCCCACCCTTTCTATTTAAAGAAAAGTAAATAGGATTTTTTTTTTTAAACAATTAGGATGACTAAATGTTTTCTCATTTTTTTTTAATACCTAGGTGTAGAGGTAGGTAATAATAGATCATACTTCTACATCAACAACAGAAGATGTATAAGCAGTCTTAGTATTATTACTTTTAAATGCTGAACTGTGAAAGGATACCATTTCTCCTTTGGGATTTTAAATGTTTTGATAATTTAATATGCTGCAAAATGACTTCCAGGTGGCTCCGTGGTGAAGAATCCCACTGCCATTGTAGGAGCTGTAGAAGATGTGGGTTCGACTCCTGGGTTGGGAGGATCCCCTGGAGTAGGAAATGGCAACCCACTCCAGTATTCTTGCCTGGGAAGTCTCATGGACAAAGGATCTTGGTGGGCTACAGTCCGTGGGGTCGCAGAGAGTCGGACACGACTGAGCACACACACAGGCATGCTGCAAAATACCAGATTTGCTGAAAGAGACTGTATACTTTTCAAATCTGGTTAGTGTATAAATCCTTTTAGACCTTTTCTGAGAAGAAAGTTCCAAAGGGAAAGTATCTCACTTAGAATAAAAAGACATTTAATTTCAATATTGCATACATTGTGATTGTAATTTTGTAAACAGAAAATACAGGTTTGAAAAAATTAAGGAAAGTATACTAAAGGTAACAGTGGTTGTGGTAGGGTGATGGTAGATGAGTGGTTCACCCCAACCTCTCACCACCCCCTCTCCCCGTTTTCCAAACTTCCTGCATTACGGTTGTGGTCTTTTCTTAGCTAAAACATTCAGATAATAATTTTTACAAAGAGTGTTGATAGTGGGCATTGTAGCACGTCAGTTTCTTCTTGTTAAGATGTACGTTGGCTTTGTCTAACAGATCGTCATTAGTGTTGTGCTTTAGTGATGCATGTGCATTAAGTAGGAAGAGCACACGTGTCTCATAACTGGAGTGTTTCATTTCTCCTGTGTAGATTGAAGCTCTCGCCAAGCCCTTCTTCCCGCGTGACAGTGTCGCGCGCCTCCTCGAGTCGCAGCGTGCGCACCACCAGGGGGAAGCGGAAGCGGGTGGACGTGGAGGAATCCGAGGCCAGCAGCAGCGTCAGCATCTCTCACTCTGCCTCAGCCACTGGGAATGTCTGCATTGAAGAGATAGATGTTGATGGAAAATTTATCCGCTTGAAGAACACTTCGGAACAGGTGAGAACACAGACCCCTTTCTGCCCAGGGAGACTTTGCTGATTGGGGGTGTGTCTTGCAATTGTAATAACTCCTCAGCCTTTATTTGGATTTAGTCGTCTTCATGAAATAAAAGAGTTTCCCTCTCCTTTTTAACCCAAATTCATGAAGTGTAGCATAAACTTGAATAGGAAAAGGAAGAGGGATGGTGCACTTAGTGTTTTAAAAATTTTATTCGTTAGCTCTTCTTTAGAGAGCTAGGGATTTTTTTCACACCCGGTCATTTTGTCACTGTGGCCGTCCTAAGGATGAATTATTAATATTCCCTGTCCTAGCCAGAATTGTGAAGAAGATAGATTATGTAGATATTCTTTCACAGCTGTTAGCTTTATGAAAGGAAGGAAATATGAGCCCAGACTCTGACATATGTTAGGAGTGTTTTTCTCTCTAAATAAAGGAATGAACACTGTTGATTTAATATACACTAGGAATAATATGAAGCCCAATCTTGAAATTATTTAAAAGTAAACATAAAATATTCATAGCAGGGAATCCTGAACTTTCGAGCTAGGGCTGTGAAGGGTTGTCAGATGATGCCAGAGGCAGGTCTGGGGTGTACAGTGGAATGGATCTCACTTTCAGAAGCACGTTCAGGATTTGTAAAATGTCTGTAAAATCACTTCTCCTCAAAGCTATTAAAACTGTCTTGCGTGTGGATGAATAAATACTTTGGATGGGCAAAGGTGCTTTAGTGGTTCTGATACAAAACAGCACAGGCCCTAAGCCGTCTTAGTCACGACTTTGGAAACTGAAGGACGGAGGCGCTCCACTGTAGCAGTTTGGCTGTTACAGGAGTCATTGCCGCCCTTTTTGGAGCTGTTCTGGAGCTGGCTGTCAGCCTTGTTTATTCCTGTCTTTGAGTAGGAGATGGATATAAATAAATTAGTGCAGCTAATTGCTTTAATACCCTGAACTGCTCCTTAGGAGTCAGGCAGCTCTGGGCAGGCTGTGGGTTAGCATTGACAGCCAGCGCTTGGGGCTGGCTTATTATGTCAAAAACCCTTTTTGAGCCTCTTATGCTTTAAGGTAAGTGTTAAATATGGGCACAACTGGTACAGATGTGGAAGAAAAAGGGTGTATTTTCTTCCATCTCTTTCCAGGCTTTTTGTGTCTGTATTTTAAAAGCTTACAATGGTCAAAAATTCGATGTGTGAACTGGTAGTTATTAAGCTAGATGATGTTGTAAATTTAAATTATGCACCTAATCTAGCATTGAATATGACCATTTAGTTTGGTTTACATCTCTTTTCTTCCAGTTTTGCCCTCTTTAAGATCATGCACCTTAATAAGATTGCAGCATTGTCAAAGTTTCTGTTTTGCTGAATGACAAAACCATGTTTTCTTTTTATAGTAGGGAAAATAGGAACCATGGGAAGACAGTCATAAAGTTGTCTTAGTTTAACTGCCTATGGATTGATTTATTTGATTATTCCGTAACTTTTCGTATATTTGAAGTGACCTTGATTTCTTTTGGGTTTTTTTTTTTTTCAATAGGACCAACCAATGGGAGGCTGGGAGATGATCAGAAAAATTGGAGACACATCAGTCAGTTACAAATATACCTCAAGATACGTGCTGAAGGCAGGCCAGACTGTTACAGTAAGTTAATTTAGTTATCGTTTAATTTCATCGTCTTAACCAATAACTAAAGTAATTGAAACCATTTTGGCTTAAAGAGACACATTTTAGAAATGGGCATTAAAACGTTTTTGACATTATTAGGGAATTAGAAGTGCTACCAAAGATTTAAAAACTTCTGTGTTTTTGAGATGGTAATTGACTGTTAAAAGTGAAAGAATTGGCCTCTGAAATATTTTTATCTACTCCAGTAGATATTAACAGCTGATTCCCCCCACCCCTCCCTGCTTGTCTCCCCACAAAAGGAAAACAAAACAAACAAAAGCAGCTGCCTCTTGAGTGTTAGCTGGTATGGTAGCCCAGTGTAACGCAGGAGATACTGCTTGGCATAAAGAACCGTTAGGAGGTGATCTGTTAATGCTGAGGTATGGCTTAAAACAGCAGTCTTTAGCCTCAGGTGAGGATCAGTATCATCTGGATAGTGTTTTGGTGTCTAGACTCTACCTCGCTCTTCGTTACCATCTCTGAGGTTGGGCTAGGGACTTGTTTTAACAAAAAGGCTCCAAGATTATTAGTGCAGATGGTGACTGCAGCCATGAAATTAAAAGATGCTTGCTCCTTGGAAGAATAGCTATGTCAAACCTAGACAGTGTATTAAAAAGCAGAGACATCACTTTGCCCACAAAGGTCTGTATAGTCAAAGCTATGGTTTTTCCATTGTCATGTATGGATGTGAGAGTTGGATCACAAAGAAGGCTGAACGCTGAGGAATTGATGCTTTCAAACTGTGGTGCTGGAGAAGATTCTTGAGAGTCCCTTGGAGACTCCCAAGGAGATCAAACCAGTCAATCCCAAAGAAATCAACCCTGAATATTCATTGAAAGATCTGGTGCTGAAGCTGAAGCTCCAATACTTTGGCCACCTGATGTGAAGAGTGGACTCATTGGAAAAGACTGATGCTGGGAAAGATTGAGGGCAAGAGGAGAATGGGGCAACAGAGGATGAGATGGTTGGATGGCATCACTGACTCAGTGGACATGAGTTTGAGCAAACTCCAGGAGATAGTGAAGGACAGGAAGCTTGGCGTGCTGCAGTTCATGGGGTCACAAAGAGTTGGACACCACTTAGCAACTGAACACAGCTAGGTGATAGGTACTGTTGTAAAGTATCATTCTCTAAACATAATATTTTAGCAAGATTAGCGTGGGTTTTCAGATATCTGAGCTGTCAAGATTTAGAGGGAGATGGGCTTCATGCCGTTCTGACTGTTGGTGCTTTGTGGTTGTGTTCTGAAGTTTCACATATGTAATCATTACTAAGTATTACTGACTCACTTTTTAGAGAAATATTCTCCATTGAGCAAACACACAATTCCTTTGTTTTTACTCAGCAAGTAGATTTAGCAAACAAAATATGTTAAGTTTGATACAGATTTTAAAGAAGTCACTGTTTTCATCTGTAAAGAATGTTGAAGTGGCTGTCCTTTTATCAATTCTTTTTTAAAAATATTAAACAAATGTTTAATATTTTATGATTGATACAAACCTTACTTAGTGTTGAATATCAAAGCCTCAACTAGGTTAGAACTTCTCTTTTTAAAAATGTATTCATAGAACTTGCCACCACATTATGAAAATATCAGATGCTAATTTTGTAATAATTAGTGAAAATGGGAACATACCCTAACCACACTGTCTTTTCATCTCTTTTGTGATTATTATAGTGAGAGAAAATTGCTCAGTCCTATTGTGTGTCATGTGGAAGCTGCATAATGTAGTGGAAAGAATCTGACATTTTAATTCAGAATTTTCAGATTTGAGTGTGCTCTTTATCTCTTTAAAGTAGTATAAAACCCTTAGGCCAGTCATCTGCTTTTTCCACTGAATGTAGTTCCTCAATGACTCAATTGATATATATATATATACTATGGATCTAGGGGAGAAATCAGTTTTCACATAAAAAAGTAATACTTGTTTTTTTCATTTGTTAACTGGCATTAAATGTGTTAAGAAGCTCTGTGGAACATGGTAGTGATAAGTGATCTTCCAATAGCAAAGATCAGTTTAAAACTAGACCAGAAATAAGGGAACTACATATGTAATTTTAAATTTTCATGTAGCCACATTTAAAACAAGGGAAAAAGAAAGGTGATATTAATTTTAGAACTATCTTTTATTTAACTCAGTATATCTAAAATATTATCATTTCAACAATTTATTATTATATCATGATCAATAGAAAAAATTACTAGATATTTTACTTTTTTTTTTTTCACTAAATCTTTATACTTAGAGATATACTTACTGGCCACGTTTCAAGTGCTCACAAGCTTCATATGACTACCATGTTGAACAGTACAGCTCTAGGACATATTAGTTTTAGGTTAAATTACCCAGTAAGGTTACTCACGTGTTACAGTTATTATTAACACTAAATCAAGTGTATGATTCCATATGGAATAGTGAAAAGTATAGCTTGAGGTTAGATTAATATTCCACAAAACCCAAAGGTCAGCCTGGATCCAGTTCTTTTTTTCAGTTTTATCCTAGTAAATGCTCTCTGCCCTTTTCCATTTATATAGCTGATGGAAGATTTGGAAGCTTCAAGGGAGCACCTTAAGAGGAAAGGGGTTTCTCCTAATTAGTAATTGATAAAGTTTTCTCCCCATTTAGAAAGATACCAGCTTATACCATCTCCAGTCTTCATTTTGCCATTGTATGGCCCTTTATGTTCCTAAACGATTTATAGAGTACTAAACTTTGCTCTCTGTCTTCATGTGGTCTTCTGAAAAGATCAGGACTGGTCGTAGTGTCCCTTCGTAGAGGACATAGAGGTTTGCAGAGGTGTAGTGTTATGCTCACGGTAAAGAATTCGCCTGCAGTGCAGGAGACATAGAAGACCCGGGTTTGATCCCTGGGTCGGAAAGATCCCCTGGAGAAGGAAATGGCTACCCACTCCAGTATTCTTGCCTGGAGAACCCCATGGACAGAGGAGCCTGGCAGGCTACAGTCCATGGGGTCGCAAGGAGTCAGACATGATTGAGGGACTATCACATCACATATCACACACATATGCCCATGATTCAAACCCAGGTTTTCTAACTTTCAAGTTTTCTCTATTCTACCAATACTCTTCTGCCAGTAAATACATTAAAATGTTGCAGAATTTCCCTGCTTAGGAAAAGGGAAATATTTCTTTTTGTTTTGTCTGTTTCAATAGCAGTCATATTTTCCACCCTAATGAATGATTTTCTGTTTCCTGACTTCTTTTTGGAATTCAATCTCAGACGCTCTGGAGTATTATGACACTGTCTCTAGTTGGGTACATACCACTTTCCATTACAGTATTGTAGATAGGCTGTCTGCTGCAGAGGTTTTGAGAGAAGTTAGTCATTTCCTCAGTTCCTGCTGTAGGCAGCTAGAGGATCCCACTGGAGGAGGGCAGAAGGCTCTATATGGAAGGATGGCTCATAAAACCCATAGAATAATAGAGTGCTGGCAGTGAGAGCCTATATTCATTGAGTCAGCCATCTCCTCTTTGTCAGTTCAGTTCAGTTCAGTTGCTCAGTCGTGTCTGACTCTTTGCAAGCCCATGAACTGCAACACGCCAGGCCTCCCTGTCCATCACCAGCTCCCAGAGTCCACCCAAACCCATGTCCATTGAGTCGGTGATGCCATCCAACCATCTCATCCTCTGTCGTCCCCTTTTCCTCCTGCCCTCAATCTTTCCCAGCATCGGGGTCTTTTCAAATGAGTCAGCTCTTCGCATCAGGTGGCCAAAGTATTGGAGTTTCAGCTTCAACTCCTCTTCGTGGGCCATCGTTTTCCTTCACAGTAGTCCCATGTGTTAACAGTACCGTTTCTGTCCCACTAGAGGGTAAAAGTCAGGTAGTTTGCTCAAGGTGAACTGACATGTTAGGAGAGCTAGGATATGAATCTAGTCCTTGTAGCTGCATTTTTACTTATTAGATGGGGAAGCTGAGGTCTGGATAAGCTCTGTAGCTCTTGGAAACATAACTGGTTAATATAGCAAGGATGAAGCTAAACCAGAGTCCTGGAAATTCTAGAATCACTCCTCTTACGAGATGTTACAAAGTCTCATCATTATGTTATTGGCACGTTGGCGAGCAGGGCTGTGTGGAGACTGATTTGATTTCCTGTCTCTTTTCCAGATCTGGGCTGCAAATGCCGGTGTCACAGCCAGCCCTCCCACCGACCTCATCTGGAAGAACCAGAACTCCTGGGGCACTGGCGAAGATGTGAAGGTTATATTGAAAAATTCTCAGGGAGAAGTACGTATCAGTTCCACCAAAGTGCCTTTTTTTTTTTTTAAATTGAAGTGTAGTTGGTTTATAGTGTTGTGTTAATTACTGCTCTACAGCAAAGTTATTCAGTTACACAAATACGTATATTTTGTAAAAATATTCTTTTCCATTATAGTTTATCATAGGCTATTGAATGTATTATTTCTCTGTGCTATTGTAAAGTAGGGCCTTGCTTATCCATTCAGTATGTAAGAGCATACTTCTGCTAACCCCACCTCCCTGCCCATCCCTCCCCAACCCCCTCCGCCTTGGCAACCGCAAGCCTGTTCTCTGTGTCCCCACTGCGGCGTTAGTTTCGTTTGAGAGTTTATCGTGCAAGTGTGATTTCTTTTCAAGAATGAAATCAAATGTGAAGTAACTGATTGCTTAAATCAGACCAAGGCTGCTGAGTCGGTGAAAGTAAAGCTAACCGTAGGTTTTAGATTTTAGGAATGAAATAGGAGTTTGTCGTAGTTTTGATTGTTGGCGCAGATTCCAGAATTCAGTCTATGTTCAGTTTCTGTCTCCACCGCTCAGTGGTCTTTTGACTTTAGGTGAGTTCCTTCAGTTCTCTTAGTTTTATCATTTTAGAGTGAAGATGGTAATAACAAAGTAATTACTATAAATGAGATGATAGTTGAAGAATAATGTAAATGAGACAGTCCTTGGGAAGTGCTCAGAACAGTATCTGGCCTCTGGTAAATGCTTATATTATTAACCTTGTTACTAGCTTTCAGCATGCTTGTGAAACGGAGTTTAAAGATTGAGGAATGTACCTTTGCTTGATGTGTATGTTTTAACGTATCAGTTGTAGAATTCTTGTCAAAGAATCTAACCTACCCCTACTGTCACATAAAGACACCACCAGGTCCCCCCAGCCACACACACGCTAGGAGATGAAAGTGTCTGCCGAGGAAGGCGTGGCTACAGGTCAGGAGTCCTCCCCTGCCCCCAGAGTGCCAGGCTACACACCTTGCCTTCTCATTAGGTTGTCTCGTCTCACTAGAGTAATAAGACACCAGGGACAGGGACCTGAGTTTTCCTGGCACATATTCAGTAAGAATTTACTAGATAAAATTTTAGGAAACTCAAACATAGACCTTCACTTAAGTACAGAGAAATAAAATTGTTAACTGCATTCATGATGGGTTCTGAGGTGTTTGCATATGAGGCGCCTTGTGCCCAGCCATCTTCCCACCCATCCCTCACTGTAAACATCTGCTGGTGCTTAGACTGCTTTTCATATGGAACTCACTGTCTGCTGAAGGAAGAATGCCCTTGATCTCAGACTGAGGCTGAAAATGAAAGGGCATCTGGTTTTTTTCACTGTAGACCTCAATACAGTTCACCTCCAAATACCTCTGAGGTTCTCAGGGTTGGAGGGTGTTTAAAAGTGCCTTCAGTAATTGACAAACTGCAAGGAACCGAATCTTCCTCCTCTCAGCGTGGAGCCCTGCAGACTTCTTGCCTTCAGCACTTTGGAGCTCTTCCTGGCTGTCACTGGTTCTGCTGCCCGAGTGCTGAAATTACTGCAGCTCCTAAATTGGTAGTTTCTCCAACGTCTGAAACTGGCGGAATACGTGTGTTTTTCAAAATGTTATGAGTGGCGATTCACACAGATTGAAAAGTGCTGTTATAAGGGGCCATGGTAGATGAAATAGGTTTTTATGAGCCATGGAAGCTAGTCCCATCTTTTTTGTGTGTGAAAACATGTTCCAACTTAGAAACGATCTTATAGGAAGATAATTTGGAATGCAGGAGGTTTAAAAGCCCACAAAATAGGTTCAAAGAAAAGTGAACAAAGTAGATACCATGACATGGGATATGTCTCGAGCTAGTGTTACTGATGATGTATCAATATAGCTGACTGAAGCTTAGGTTTCCCTTCATAATTCAAACCACTGAATCTTAGATTGTTGAGTTGATTTGTTTGCCTTTTCTTTTGACAAACTTGTCTTCTGCTTGCTAGACTGTGTAAAGTGACTTCTGTCAGAAATGAGGAAAGTATTATGAATACGGTTCTTATTTCTGTGATTGTCAGACAAGTACTTTTGGCACTTATCTATTTCATTCTGTAAGGCCATGTTCATTAGTAGGTTCCAGACTGTATTTATCATAATTCATAATGACCACCTGTAAAGACCATTTTTCTATAAGATTGTAGGTAACTGACTTATTGAGTCAACTTAATTTTTCAAGGCATGTTTTCTTGCTGAGGCATTGGAGACATCAGGAAACCCAGTTAAACTGGCTTTCAAGTAATGGGGATATGTGAGCTCACAATACCAACAATCCAGGGAGAGTGGCCTTGATCCATTGGCTCACCCAGTGTCCCCAGGGATCTTTCTGCCGTCTCTTGCCTGGGATCTTTCTGCAGTCTGTTTCCTGAGTGTCTTCCTCATGGATGCAAGATAGCTGCTGGCTGGAGGTGCCATCATTCCAGATTGACTTCTTGTGGGCAGGAGCTGGTGCCCAGGCGGGTCCTCGTCTGGGCTTCACTCTTGTTTCACCAGCCTGGGTCACGTGCCCATCTCTCAGCTAGTTTCTGGAGTTGGGAGGACAGAATTTGAGGTTGAGCCCTCCTCCACCTCCACGGCTAGATCACACTCCTTGTGATGCACACGTCACATCTCCATGTGAGAGAGGGTACCGAGGTAAACTGTGCGTTCTTAATGAGAAATGAGTGGGGTGGAATGCTGGTGGGTTAAAAGCAGTAAGTGTCACTACAGAAAACATGGATTTTTTTTTTTTTAATGAGGAAAATAAAGTAATCTCTTTGTACCTTTAAAATATAGGCGTCCCTGAAACTTTTCCATGTAGATACTACTTGTGTGTCCTGAGACACCATAGTTTAACAGTCAGCTCCTTCATGAATAAAAACCATCTTGATTTGTGGTAATTGCTGATTTCTGTGGTGTAAATACTCACTGGTAATTTCAGGCTACCACATGTCATGACTGAGTACAGAGTTGGAGAGACAGCGTGTGAGCTTGCACTGCTGGGTAGATGGTGAACATTTATGTACCCAGGGCTTTACCTGCACAGACCCATGGCATGTTGATAGAGAGACCATCTGTGTGTGCCTTTCAGATCACTGATACGGTTAGCTGTCCTTCTAAGAGGAATATTTTTGGTAAAGACATTTATCTTTAGTACCTTTTTGGGCCTAAACCTCCCAACAAGTTTTGATTCTGAATTTGTTTTACTATTTTTTGATTTAAATCTGTAGACATTTAGCTCACTTATATTCCATACAGGCTTTCTGCATTAGATTAATTGGTTTTTAAATGTTGTCAAATGAAAAGTGCTTAACAGCAGGCTTAAATTAAAGGCAGTTATGCTGAAGTAATTCATAATTAATGAAGTTGGGCAAATTGCTCTTTTCTAAGCTTCTCATTTGAGGCTCATAGTCTGGTGTTTTATCACAAGCTCTAAGAGCCAGTGTTCCCATATGGGATGTGTACATTGTCATGAGCTGCTAGAAGCTGAAATGTGAGAATTCTGTAACACTTTTTTTTTAACCATCTTTTTTAAAAAAAGCCTTCCTTCTTTCCTTCCAACTGTGCTCGGTCTTCACTGCTGTGCGTGGGTTTTCTCCGGTTGCGGCTAGCAGGGGCTCCTCTAGTTGTGGCACATGGGCTTCTCTTTGCAGGGGCTCCTCTGCTGCAGAGCAAGGATTCCATGGGGGTGGTGCACGGGCTTAGTTGCCCCAAGGCCTGTGGGATCTTCCCAGACCAGGGACTGAACTTGTGTCCCTTGCACTGGCAGGCAGATTCTCAACTGACGGACAACCAGGAAGTCTGAGAATTCTGTAACCGGTTTTGTTTGACTTTTCTTTTCTTACTTTAAGATGGCTTGAGGGACGCTAGATACTCTGAAAACTTTTTGAAAGTCTTTTTTCTGTTTTGTGTGCCACCATACTTCAGTGGATATCTTAGTTCAAGAGCTGTAATTTATCTAAGGATTCACATGCTTTTTTGTTAGTACTAATTTGGTTTAAGCAATCTGACTCAGACTGATCTCACAGAATTGAAGTTTCTGGCTAATTGAGACTCAAAATGGTCCATCTTCTTTGGCCATGCAGCAAAAATCAAGTCTAAACAAAACATTAACTGTGCTACCTCAACTTCATTTATAAGATATATCCATGGATATACTTTAAATTGAAGTTTCATGTCTCTGACACTGTTCTCTGATTTTCTTCCTTTGCCAGTTTAAACTAGCTGGTCCATGTTTAAGTTTCAGATAAGCTTTTACTCACGTGATTTTAACATCTTCATCTGAAGTTACCTTTCTTGAGTGAGCTTAAGACACAGTACAGAGTAAAATTAGAAGCTCTGTAGCACTCTAGGACACATAACTTCATCAGGTTAGCCTTGTGCTTGAACAAAAACACTGCTGCATTTGTGCAAGTCAGCATTCTCTACAGGAAAGTCATCTGTGTTTGCTCCTACTTTCTGTTACACCCGTGAATGACAAATCAGTTGTTTTGTGCAGAGTACATTGGGACTTCACTAGCATGTTATGAATAAATACTGTTCCTGTGTCTTGGTTCCATTTCTTTTAAGAGGAACTAGTTGCTGAAGGGATGAAAGCTTGTCCTTTTCAGTCTCGGGATGTCTTCTTGCTACCAGGATCCCTGAGAGCACAGCAGTTGGCCTCTTACTTCCCTTTTATTCAGCATTTATTTAGTACCCTCTCTTTGCTAGGAGCCATGATCTTTAAGCAGAATTCCTGTTGAGTATTATGAAGAATTTAGTGTGCCAAATCATTTATAGAATTCTTAGTAACAGAATGGGATGAAAAGCAGTGGAAACTTCTCAGTGGGTATTTCAAATTGGATCCCAGTAGCTTCCCTGCAAGGAATATTGAAGATCTAAGAACTGCTACTAATTATGCAAAAATTCCTGTTTAGTAGTTGAAGCTACTGATGAACCACTTAAAAAAAAAGTCCCTGATGTAGGAATGCAGTTTCTTAAATTTATGCAAGGAAGGGATGTCCTCCCACAGACTTTGTGGTTTTAAGTATAGTGTTTTAACTTAAAATCAAACTCTTGTTTAGGAGGTTGCTCAGAGAAGTACAGTCTTCAAAACAACCATACCTGAAGAGGAAGAGGAGGAGGAAGAAGCAGCCGAAGTGGCTGTTGAGGAGGAACTTTTCCACCAGCAGGTATTACTTCAATATCATTCTTTTTAAATTTTATTAACATAGTTACATGAAGACCAAAAACCAATAATGGGGCTTGATTTTTTTTTTCCCCCCTATTACTTGATGAACCAAATCAGTGATCTACCAAGTGGGGTTTGTTTTTCCTGAGGGGATATTCAAGATAACAGTACGTTTGAGTACTGGAAGAAAATGTTAGCACTTCTTTTTAAAAAATTATTCTTCATATTGAATTTCAGTTTTGTCTTTTGTTTTATAATGTACGTAATATAGTGGGACATGTATGCCACGTAAGTATATATGGATTGGAATGCATGCTCAGAATTATTTATTGAAGGGTTCTTTGAGTTTAGATGACTAAGTTAGAGTAGGTATTTACATAGAAACTTTAAAAAAGAGTAATATTCAATTTCAATGTAAAGCAAACATTCTTGCTGTCTTAAGTTTTTAATCATTTAATTGCAAGCTAGATTTTAGCTGATGCTTAGACTTTTGAAAGCCCTTGAAATAAAGGAACTCCAAATTTGATTTTAATTAATTAAATTGGAATTACTAATAAGTAATAAGCCTTCAGTTTATATTCTCAAGCTGTTCAAGTCTGATCACTAATCAGAATTCCTACCCTTATCCTTATAAGACTTCATCACCATGTCTCTAGATTTATAAATCTGTTCATTTGCCTTAATTAGCCCCAGTCCTGCTCCAGATAAACATCCGCTTATGTATTCAGCCTCCAGAGTCAGGAGTTAGGAGCTCACTCTCTAGAGTGAGAACCACTTGAGGTAGGCTACGGTAGGATGGATTTTTGGCCTGGATACTTCCTCATACATTTTGGAGGAATATTTAACACATTATTGCCCTGGGGGTCTGGAGGTTGTAGAAACTAAGGCATGTAGTATTAATACATCTCTGGTGAGTAATGCGTTAAGAACAGGTATTTTATACTTGGCTTAAACAAGAAACAGACACAAGATCCATTTCCTGCTCTTATGGGAAACATTATAATGACTGGTAGTAGAATAATATAAGAGACTAGGGGTTCAGAGCTTGAGTTACAGCAGGTCAAATGCTGAAGAAGGCTGTTTAAGCCACCAGAACAGTTGAGAAGATCTCTGGAAAATAGGTTCTGTCCAGTATTTTGAAGGATAGGCAGTTATTTGAGTATTAAAAGTCAGACAGTGGTGTTCTGGGCTTCCCTGGTGGCTCAGAAGGTAAAGAATCTACCCCAAAATGTAGGAGATCTGGGTTCGATCCCTGGTTCGGAAAACTCTTCTGGAGAAGGGAATGGCAACCTATCCCAGTATTCTTGCCTGGAGAATTCCATGGACAGAGGAGCCTGATGAGCTACAGTCGATGGGGTCAGAAAGAGTCAGACATGACCGAGTAACTAACACACATACACAGTGGTGTTCTATCGGTGTTTAGATTGTCTGTTGTTGCTACATTAAGAAACCACCTTAAAACTCAGTGGGTGAAAACAGTGATTTCTTATTTCCTATGACTGGGCTTAACTGCGCGTTTTTTTGATTCACACAGTGGAGAGTTAAGTCAGTCATGCAGTTGCATTCAGCTGGAAGCTTGGCTGGGGCTGGAATGCTCTCCATGTCTCTTTCCATGCGGTTTCTCATCATTTGGTGATTTAACCCAGCCTTCTTTACAACATGGCAGCTGGTTCCCAAGAGAGTGAAAACAGAGAGCACTAGATTTCTTAAAAGCCCATGTTCTCTTAGTCAAAGTAAATCATAGGCCAGCTCCAATTCTGGAGGGGGTGGGGGCGGTAAATCCCGGGTATCTCATAATAGGAAGAACGGCAGTGAATTTATGAGGACTTTTAATTCATCACAGGGGATATGTCAGGACTTGAGCACCAGGTATAGCTGTCCATCCAGCCAGATTTATTGTAGGTTGTGTGTGCGTGAGAGAGAAATGAAGTGGGAAGGTTGGTGTTAAATTGACATAGTTAGGAATGCCTAAGGAAGTAGCTTATGCATACTTTGGAGCAAAGGAGAATTTGAGACAGTATCAGAGGGATGACTCTAGAAGGGAGACTGCAGATACACTGAGGGACTGTACAAATAGAGATTCATTAGAGCATAGTGACTGAACTTGAGGGCAAGAAGGAAAAAGAAATGAAAGATGTGCAAGGTTTCTTAGATTCTTTCATCAGAAGAAATAATGATATCGAGGTTCAAAAAAAGGAAGATGGAAGGACAGACCAGCTGTTTTGACTTCACATTAGAGAAAGAGTCCAGTGGCCTCTTGAGTTGGTTTGAAGTCTTTTTGTTTGACCTTCAAGAAACCAGTTTCAGTTTAGTCAAGTGGTGAGTCGTAGTCACGTTGTGAGATTTTAAGGAATTAGTGAGTGAGAAAGAAATGGGTAGATGGAGCCATTTTGACTTCTCATTTGAAGAGAATCCAGTGCAGATGCTTCCAGATATGAAAGCTGAGGATCCAGCCAGCCATATTCTCTCATGTTCAGAAATCCTGGCCACTGATCTCGTTTACTAAATGACAAAAGGATGTTACTGAACAGTGGTTTTCAGCTTCAGCTGCATATTAAAATTACTTAGAGAACTTTAAAATGACTTATAAATAGATCCTTTTCCCCAGGTAGGTGAGAAATTCTCATTTGATCTAGAGGCCTAGATCAGCTTTTTTTTAAAAAGTTCCTCAGGCACTGTCCATGCAGCTAGAGTTGAGAGTCAGTGTTCTGGAGTTTGTTGCAGTGTCCTGGGGGCAGTCCGTGAGAGAAGGTTAGAAAGGGTGGGAAGTAATAAAGGTCCATTTGAAGGTAAGTGATAATGAGTTTGTAATATCTCTGCCTTATTTTAAAATACTGTGATCCATTGTCTTCGCACTAAGGTTTCTTTCTGTTTTCCTCATCAGGGAGCCCCAAGAGGTTCCAACAGAAGCTGTGCAATTATGTAAGCTTCTCAAGTCAGCCGTCTTCCTCAGAATAAAGAAGTATGGTAATCCTTACCTACATGCAGTGCAGAGCCTTCTCAGAAGCACAGAATATTTTTATATTCCTTTATGTGAATTTTTAAGCTGCGAATCTGATGGCCTTAATTTCCTTTTTTGACACTGAAAGTTTTGTAAAAGAAATCATATCCGTACACTTTGTTGCAAGATGTGAATTATTGACACTGAACTAACTGTACTGTTTGGAAAGGGTCCCTCAAATTTTTTGACATTTTTTTGTATGTGTATTTTTTTTTTTTTTTCAAGTTCTTAGGAGGCGGAGGGGGAGGGTAAATAAACCACTGTGTGTCTGGGTTTAATTTGAAGATTGCTCCATCTAGATTGGCAATCTGCTCTTGATTATCCTCTGCTATATATAACGGTGCTGTGAGGGAGGGGAAAGGCATTTTTCAATATATCGAACTTTTGTACTGAATTTTTTTGTAATAAACAATCAAGGCTACAAAAATTTTTTTTAACTAGAAAAGAGAAATTTTGTAAGAAGGCAATATAACCTAATCATCATGTAAGCACTCTGGATGAAGGATTCCACAAAACTTTGTTTTATGGTTACTTCTTCTCTTAGATTCTTAATTCGCAAGGGGAATGGGGGGCGGGGGAGGAGAGGGAAGGGAAGGGTTTCTCCTAAAACGCATTAGTTGTGTTTTTTAAGATAGTGTAACTTGCTTAAATTTCTTACGTGACATTAACAATAAAAGGCTGTTTTAATATTAATCTGTTGTCTGTTTTAACTTTAAAAACATTTTGAGGGGAGAAAATTATTGTCTCAGTTGTACTTTTGATAAAAATAATTTGGCTCCTTGTTTGAACTAGGTTTTTCTTTAAGGCTCTGACAATGGGAAGATAAACACACAGACTCTTTTGGGGTCTCCCCTATTTTCAGTACCCTGCTGTCATTAATAATAGCACTTATAATAAAAGCAATAATAATAGCTAATTTTTTTGGAGCCCAGATATCATTTATATTTTTTAGCTTATTAACAGTAAGACCTTTTAAAATCTCTTTAAGAAAGCTGTATGGGAATGTAGGGACTATGGGAGAAACTGGGGAAGATATTCCTTTTAAAGGAAAAAGATGGAGATAATATTTCTAGAATCTAGTTTTACTGTCTTAAAATATGGAAGAGATACTCAGCAGTGGATTGGAATACTCCTGGATACTCCACAGGACTGGAAAAGGTCAGTTTTTATTCCAATCCCAAAGAAGGGCAATGCCAAAGAATGTTCAAATTATCACACAGTTGCACTCATTTCACATGCTAGTAAGGTAATACTCAAAATCCTCCAACCTAGGCTTCAACGTGAACCAAGAACTTCCAGATGTACAAGCTGGATTTAGCAAAGACAGGGGAACCAGAGATCAAATGGCCAACATCCACTGGATCATAGAAAAAGCTAGAGAATCCCAGAAAAATATTGACTGGCTTCATTGACTATGCTAAAGCCTTTGACTGTGTGGATCACAACAAACTGGAAAATTCTGCAAGAGATGGAAATACCAGACTACCTTACCTGCCTCCTGAGAAACCCGTATGCAGGTCAAGAAGCAACAGTTAGAACTGAACGTGGAACAACAGACTGGTTCAAACTTGGGAAGGGAGTGCATCAAGATTGTATATCATCACCCTATTTATTAAACTTATATGCAGAGTACATCATGCAAAATGCCAGGCTGGAGGAATCACAAGCTGAAATCAAGATTGGCGGGAGAAATATTAATAACCTCAGATACACAGGTGACACACCACCCTTGTTGCAGAAAACAAATAGGAACTAGAGAGCCTCTTGATGAAGGCGAAAGAGGAGAGGGAAAAGGGTGGCTTAAAACTCAACATTCCAAAAATGAAGATCATGGCATCCGGTCCCATCACTTCATGACAAATAGATGGGGAAACAATGGAAACAGTGAAAGACTTTATTTTCTTGGGCTCCAAAATCACTGTGGATGGTGACTCAGCCATGAAATTAAAAGATGCTTGCTCCTTGGAAGAAGAGCTATGACAAACCTAGACAGCATATTAAAAAGCAGAGACATTACTTTGCCAACAAAGGTCCGTCTAGTCAAAGCTATGATTTTTCCAGTAATCATTTATGTTTATGAGAGTTGGACCATAAAGGAGGCTGAGCGCTGAAGAATTGATGCTTTTGAACTGTGGTGTTGGAGAAGACTCTTGAGAGTCCCTTGGACTGCACAGAGATCAAATCAGTCAATCCTTAAGGAAATCAACCCTGAATATTTGTTGGAAGGATTGATGCTGAAGCTGAAGCTCCAATACTTTGGCCACCTGATGTGAAGAGCTGACTCATTGGGAAAGACCCTGATGCTGAGAAAGATTTAAGGCAGGAGGAGAAGTGGTTGACAGAGGACGAGACAGTTGGATGGCATCACCAACTGAATGGACGTGAGTTGAGCAAGCTCCAGGAGATGGTGAAGGACAGGGAAGCCTGGAGTGCTGCAAAGAGGTCGAAAGGAGTTGGGCACGCCTGAGTGACTGAACAACACTGATTGAATATGGTATGAATGATAGAAAATACAGGGAGGTGTGTGCTCTGTGAGGTAGCTCTATATGGTGATAACTAGGGTGTCATTTGTTATGCATTTGGGGGATTTTTATCTTGTGATTGCTTTCGCTCAGTGAGTTCATCTTGTAGAAAGAGGAATATCCAAATTCTCCCTAGACTGAGCTGATGACAATTCAGAAGCTAATCCAGAGCCAGTGTTTGCCTTTCTCTTAAAATATTCCTGCAGTAAGCTGTGCAAAGATGAGCAGCTTACACTTGAAAATAACTCATGAAGTCTCAGAATTTCTGTGCGCTGCAGATTTACTGCATACTCCGGTGCCGTCGCAGACACAAGATAAATGCTGGGTTAGAAATCCTGTCTGGTGAAGCAGATAAAATGGTAACTACTCTGCACAGATTTATCTTTGGAATGAGAATGGCAGTGCTGTGTGTGGCCCGACTTGGTTGTGAAAAGTGTTGCCACAAGATGGGGTTCTTGTCATCAGGATCCAATCTAGGTACTTTACTGCTGGATAAATTAGGTTATAGAAATCACTTTAATAGTTAGGCATTAAGAAACTTGGGCAGTTTTAATACAGAGGAATATTATATATGCTCGTGAAATTTAGACTGAAAATCCAGGACTCAGTTAATACATAGTTGGGTGCCACTGAATATGTGGCAGGAGACTTTGGAGTCTATTTAAGCTGGCAGATTCATACCAAAGAGAGGTTTTCTGAACGTGAGCTGCACCTAGGGCTGTCCCCATGGAGTGTCATGGAGACAGACTCAGAGGCTGCCTGTATGTGTATAGATGCGTTTTGGCATCAGTGGAGGTTGGGGCTGCATTATTGAACTGTTTTATAACGAGTGTGAAATTTCTCCCTTTTATCTTGTCTTCAGTGATCTGATTTCACTACTAAGTTTAGATACAGATTTATTTTCCTCTTACCTCAGTGTTTTTGACCAAGAAAATTCTGGATGCTCGTATTTCGTTGAGTATTAGCTCATCCCCTTTTGCTGTTTTTCCCTTTTGGGATTTCTTTCAGACTTACACTGAACCTATCCTTTTTCATGTTTTAGGTTTCTTTAAATAGGAAAGGGAGTATGTCAAGGCTGTATATTGTCACCCTGCTTATTTAACTTATATGCAGAGTACATCATGAGAAACTCTGGGCTGGAAGAAGCACAGGCCGGAATCAAGATTGCCGAGAGAAATACCAATAATCTCAGATATGCAGATGACACCACCCTTATGGCAGAAAGTGAAGAGGAACTAAAAAAGCCTCTTGATGAAAGTGAAAGAGGAGGGTGAAAAAGTTGGCTTAAAGCTCAACATTCAGAAAACGAAGATCATGGCATCTGGTCCCATCACCTCATGGGAAATAGATGGGGAGACAGTGGAAACAGTGTCAGACTTTATTTTTTTGGGCTCCAAAATCACTGCAGATGGTGACTGCAGCCATGAAATTAAAAGACGCTTACTCCTTGGAAGGAAAGTTATGACCAACCTAGATAGCATATTAAAAAACAGAGACATTACCTTGCCAACAAAGGTCCATCTGGTCAAGACTATGGTTTTTCCAGTGGTCATGTATGGATGTGAGAGTTGGACTGTGAAGAAAGCTGAGTGCCGAAAAATTGATGCTTTTGAACTGTGGTGTTGGAGAAGACTCTTGAGAGTCCCTTGGACTGCAAGGAGATCAGCCCTGGGTGTTCATTGGAAGGACTGATGCTGAAGCTGAAACTCCAGTACTTTGGCCACCTCATGCAAAGAGTTGACTCATTGGAAAAGACCCTGATGCTGGGGGGGATTGGGGGCAGGAGGAGAAGGGGACGACAGAAGATGAGACGGCTGGATGGCATCACTGACTCGATGGGCATGAGTTTGAGTAAACTCTGGGAGTTGGTGATGGACAGGGAGGCCTGGTGTGCTGCGATTCATGGGGTTGCAAACAGTTGGACACAACTGAGCGACTGAACTGAACTGAACTGACGCTGTATTCTCAGTAACTTAGTATTTACCTCACTAATTATGTTCACAGCCTTGTCTAATCTGTTTATCCCACTTGTAGTTTCTAGTTTCCTTAACTATACTTTTCATTTCTGAAATTGTGTTTGATATTTTTTCATATTTGTCTGTTCCTTATTCAATTTTTAAAAAAACTATAGTTCTGTTCCTTTGAAAAGTTCATTTTAATCACACTTATTTTATAGTCTCTATATTCTTGAGTTCTTGGCAGTGCTCATTTTTTTTCTCAGCTACCGAAAAATGAATGGTGACTTGTTTCCTCGTGGGGTTTTTAGGATTATGAACTTATCTTCAGCAAGGGCTCTTTATTTGGTGAGTGGGTCCCTGTCCCAGCATTTTGCTACAGAATCATTTGTAAGTTCCCCGTGTGTCTCTTTGGTGATGAGATGGTATAGTGGTTTGGACCATCATTGCTGCTTTCTCAGCTTGGGGTGGTGAAGATCCACTAGGACCCTGCTGCGGAGTGTTGTCTGGTTCTCACAGGTGGCTTCCACACGCGGTCCCCCAGCCTCAGCAGGAGCTGGTTCTTGCTCTGGGCTGGCGGGCAGCCCTGGTCACCTGTGTTGAGGGCTGCATGGCACGGTTATGTGTTTTTTGCAGCAGACCCTCTTCCTTAAATGGACTTAAAGACATGTTTCCTGTCTGTGTCTGTAGTCCCTGAGGCTTCTTCAGGCCAAGTTCTTTGTTCCCTTATACCTGGACATTTCTTATTTTTTTAGGTTTGGCCCTGTTTTAAAACAAAAATTAGTTCTATGTTATCCGTTTTATAGAGGAAGGAAGGGGTCATCTTGATCGGTTCATTCCACCATCATACATACATACAAATAAATACACTTTATTGGTATGCATGTATATTTTGAAGAGATACAGTTATGCTAAATCATGTTCCTTTGAGTTTCAGTTTCTTACCCATCATCCCTTTTACCAAATCTTAAATTGCTGAGAAATTTATTTGAATGCCTCTTCTTTTCCTGGCCAAATCACATGTTTAAAACAAAGTGAGAAATTGAAAAGATTCTTTAATCCTTGCTTCTGGGTCATTGGCTTCTCAACAAAGCACAGATCTTCTTAGTTCCATTGCATGAAGTAGCAGCATGGATATGATTTTATGGGGTACTACCAGAGGAGAATGATGGAGATCAAACTTTCGAACCCCTGAGGCAGAGTTCTGGAATTTCCATGATATTTACTGGCAAAACCCAGAATTCTGAAATTGAGACTGACTCCATTCCTCTCTACCAAAAAAAGGCACCAAAAGAGGTAGTGTTTAGCATTCGATGTTTTTGCTGTTTGTCTTCCTTACTAAAAGGGCATTCAGAACCAAGTTGATGGGAATGAGGAAAATAGGCAGAGTACGTGTAAAGATCACAGAGGTCATATTTGAAGTTGCAGGGAGGGAGCTCCCTCCAGTGTCAAGAGGGAGCTTGACTTGAACGTGTTGAATGGGAAGAATAGTAAACTGATGGAGCAGGACTGGGACCCAACGCTGCTTTGCTATTTTGAAGGGTCAGAGTGCAGGCAGAGGACAATCACTGAGGTCCCCTGGGAGCCAGTCTACCCTGGAAACATGCATCGACAGCGGGGAGTCACCTCGCTCCCTACCTCCTACCCTCACTTCCACCATACGAATTTTTCCTTCTCTTTAACAGCGCAGTAAATCCTGTCTTCTGCTGATGTTTCTCAAGAGACAAAATGCACCTCTCAGTTTAAGGAGACAGCCTGTTCAGTAGCTTGATTACTTACAGCAATAAAACACATATTCCTGTGGATTAATTACATGAGTACCCCAGCCCATGTACCTTAATAATTCTCTGCATTTTGTATGCATTTTGTATGCTGTTGACTTCTTTGGTTTAAAATAGAATCCTCACCTGCCTTTTAAGCCTTCTTTCATGACCCACTTGACCCGCAACTCGTGTGCCCTAATCCTCTTTGCCACTAGCATCTGCCAGCCTTCAGACTTTCTCCACACATCCGGCTTGGGGCAGTTCCCCATCCACCTGTAACAGTGTCTGATACCTCCCCTAGTCTGTTTTTCTTCCAGGCTTTGTGACTCCATCTGGGTAACTATTTCAGACAGTCTGATTTGGTCTATTAAATAAGCGTGGGTGTTTCCATAGCCCCCTCCATATAATCCTATGTCCTATGACAAATGAGCCATGAGTGTAAGCTAAGTGTCCATTGTGTGACCATGCTGGAGGGACACGTCTCAAGATAGCAGGTCTCACTGTGGCAGAAATGGGCTTTCTCGCTTAGTGGCCAAGAGTGATCTTAGTGGCCAATCTTGGATCATTGTCTTGTTTTCCAAACAGGTACCTATTCCCTTCATCCTTCTCTTTCTCCCTCCTTTCTCTATATGTGAGCCAGGCAGTCTCCCAGCTCAGCCCCTGCTTTAACAAGCACTGCTTTTTGACCTAGGCCCTGGCAGCTGGTCTATCTCTTCTGAAACTGGGGTGGTGACCCAGCCTTCCTCTTCGCGACCAGCTCCCCACTCCTTTGGTATGCTGCCTTCCAGTGTTAAGAGGGCTAAACCCAGGCTCTTTCGAGGGCCAGAATTTTCCTCTGAATCATTTTCCCAGGTGCCCGTTACTCTTAAGTATTTGTCCTGCTAGTGGAAAAAAAATGTTAAGAAGTTTGAACATTGGAAAAACGAGCTGAAACATTCCCTGAGTGCCTGGTGCCTACTTCTTATTCTGTGTTGTGAAAGAAATAGTGGGCCTGGGCTGAACTCTGGGAGGTGCAGCTGTGGGGTGACTAGGACTGGTGCTTATGTTCAGCCATGTGGGAGAGGAACTTTTATGGAGAATGAAGGGTTTGGGCATCAGAGCGGGCATCAGACTTTGGGTGACTCAGGGTGCCTCTTAGCAGAAATTCCTATTGGAACCTAAAGCAGGGCCTTAGTTGTGTCAGGTACCTGGGGAACTTTGGGAACCCAACCGAGAACGGGCAAGGGCAGTGTCCTGGACATGCAGTGCTGCTCTGACGCTGTGGGGAGCACAGAATACCACACTGGTCTCGTGTTTACTCATGGAATAGTTTCAGTTTCATAAAGGAGAAGGAAAGAGCCATAAGGAGGAAGAAGGGAGAAAGCGAAAGGATCAGATGTTTGTTGAACATTCACACCACCAGGCAGTCTGCTCAGGGGCGTCACAGCAAATGTTAACTCACTTGAAGCTCACAGTGCCACTCTGGGCAAGTGATGGTACCCTTGTTTGCAGATGGGGCAACTTGCCCAGTGTGCGTGCATGCTCAGCTGGTCCAACTCTTTGTGATCCCCTGGGCTCTAACCCTCCAGGCTCTTCTGTTCATGGGATTTCTTAGGCAAGAATACTGGAGTAGGTTGCCATGCCCTCCTCCAGGAGATCTTCCTGACCCACGGATGGAACCCTGCACTGACAGGTGGGTTCTTTACCACTGGTGCCACCTGGGAAGCCCCAACTTGCCCAGAGGTTAAGTCATGTATTCATTCATTCCTTCAACAACCGTTCACTGGCTATTTAGTTTTGCTAGGCATTGCCTAGCAAGCACCTGGAACACCAAGATGAGAGATCCAGTGGTTTTCTTGGGAACTCAGTCTGATCACCCAGGCCACTATTTTTTTTTGTTTGTTTTTTCTTTTTCCTTTTGAACCTGTGGTTTGTGGGATCCTAGTTCTCCGACCAGGGATTGAACCTGGGCTCCTGCAGTGGAAGCATGGAGGCCTAACCACTGGACTGCCAGGGCAATCCCCAGGCCACCATCTTTGACAGCTCTGCCTATTCCGTTGTCCCAGGAAGCTGTTGGAAAATAACGTACATAGCTAGTATACCAGTGACAATGGTGCTACTCACTGGCATCAATGAATGCGAATAACCGCAACTGTCAGGTGACCCCCTAAGCCCTATTTTAAGTCTCTGGTGTTTCTGATGTTCTTGACATTAATGGCAAATGTAATGAATATTTGCATGCTGCAGGTTAGGAAATGCTTTCATGTAGATTAGCTGATGTGTCTTAGTCAGGAGCCAGTGAGGAATTCTGCTTTCTTTGCAGAGCTTGTGCTCATCCTGTCTGCCTCACTCTGCACTGCATTCTACTCTGTCAGATGAGATGGCCGGCCACAGCCTGGGTGGACTGCCCTTTCCTGAGTTGGCTATGTTTTAGGATGCGTCTTCCCTGATATCAGGGAGCTGATTAATTGTTCTGGTTTAAAGTCTCCTGTGGGGTCAGCATCAGGTAAGCTAAGCAGAGGTGATGGACGGCTTAAAAGAGCAGGTTGGGCCTCAGTAAACCAAAATGTTAGTGTCCAACCTGGGAATGGTTGAAAGTAGCCTAGAGAGTGTTCACATATTTCCCACATCCTAGCGGGCAGTAAGGGACTGTGAATGACAGGAATTACTGGAACTGTGATTCAGCTCTGATTACAAAGGAGGTTTTTTTTTTATTATTATTATAGAGAACTAACTATTCTTTAAAACATTCCAAGTGTAGTCATGGGTTATGTCCCAAATTTGTACTTTCCCACATGGATAGTCCTTCTCCACAAGACAGGCTGTGTATAGAAGAAAAAGCAGCATTGTTTCCGTCTCTGGACTAGCTCTGTGAGTGGAAAGCCCTGGATAGCAGCAGTGTTCCTGACACTGTTGCTGTCACTTAACGGTAAGATCCTGACATTTCCGATGCTCAGCTTCCTTATCTGTAAACTGAGGCTAAAAAAAAAGAAAATTCTATTAGACAGCTGATGGTAGAATTATATTAGAACACGTAGAACAATCATTCAAATATGGTAGGTCTAAATAAATACATAGGAATTTGAAACTAATGACTACTTCAAAGTTTTTGATGAGGAGAATTGGGAAGTAAGGTGAGACTTTGGTTTTGAAATGGTAGGTTGTTCAATGTTCTTAGTACA
Source organism: Cervus canadensis (assembly GCF_019320065.1). Taxonomy (NCBI): domain Eukaryota; kingdom Metazoa; phylum Chordata; class Mammalia; order Artiodactyla; family Cervidae; genus Cervus; species Cervus canadensis. The sequence continues at coordinate 80,342,333 of NC_057389.1, forward strand.
CATGAGTCTACAAGTACAGACGCTGTTGGTCAGAGCTAACACTTGTCGACTGAATGGTTAAGCAAGGAAAACCATTGAGATTACTGTAAGTGCTACATTTTATTCGTTTTGTGAATAAATACCAATTTCAGCAAAGATTGATTCAGCATTTACCAAGTGTCCTCCTGTGTTCTAGCGCTGGCAAATGCTCAGTACAGTGCTGAGTAAAAGGAAATCTTGTCCTGACCCTGAAGGAGCTTTATAGCTCAGTGTGGGCCTTAATCAAATAATCACACAAAGACGGAAAACCACAGCTGTAGTAAGCATGCTTCTAAAAGGAAGGCACCCCACACAGTAGGTCTCCCGTAAGAGCCCAGGGGCAGCTGGTCTCCCATAAGAGGAGGCAGGAAGGAGGCACTCGTGAACTCTGGTTTGAAACCACAGGGGCAAAGGTGCCAACGTGGCCAGCCTGTCACAGATTGTCAAAACTGTCAAGGTGCCTCTGTGCTCAGGGCTCAAATGGGAAAGGGAGAGGATCTCTGGAACGTGTTTGGCAATCACTTCCCAGTTCTCCACTGAGACCCCATCGCTGAGGAAGTCTTCGGCTGCTGCCGGTTGGCCGCCCTTCTCCGAGTGCCCTACGAGCGTGGGGCCTGCACGTGGCCGAAGCTGAGCTGTCTGCACATGAATGGTGGTGTGCCGACTCGTCTGTGTTTGATTCAGGGAACTGAGATGACAGGATTGATTGTCAAGGTTGATTTCAAATTTTCATTTAAATAATTCCAGCCTTCAGCTGGGAGAGGGGACGGCTGCGTCGCCAGGCATAGCCTCCCTGGGATGCTAAAGCTGCACGGGGCAAACCAGGGGGGCCGAGCCCCGACTCCCTGCCTAGTTTGCTGGAGGAGTAACTACGGGTGTTTGGCTGCTCTTTGCCAAACTGCATGATGAAGGTTGGGAAACACTGAATTATGAAATAGGGGAAGGCAGTTGGGGTGCTTTTGTCATCCTTGGCTCTTGAATGCTAAGTTACGGTAACGAGCTCGTCCCTGTGATGGTGTGTCACAGGGTGCCGTGCTATTCTTTAGCACCTTTTTTTTTTTCAGTGTTTTGTTATCAACAGACTCAGGAAGTATGAGCTGACCTGTGAGTGACTCTGGGTTGTTATACGTGGGGAACAAGTGAATGGCTCATGCATTCTGTCTCGGGGAAGTGAGGAAACCGACAGGATTCTGGAAGGCTGTTGTTTGAGGAGGCTTGTTCAATTCCAGGAAGAGAGGGGAGGAGCAAGAAACTTGAGTTTGTCTACTCCCCATTAGTTGACTTACACAGCAACTGTCCCCATCTGAAGGCTGTTATGGAAGAGCTGCCTGGAAGTTGTGGGTAGGGAAGTGTCCTCCCCTCCTCTCACCCCCTGACCTGGGCAGGGCTTACGGCCACTTCTTTCCCGTGTTTTCTTTGCAGGGTCCACTTTTGCTTCTCACACCTGCTGGCTCATTCTTTTCCCTCCTTTGATCACCCTGTTCCAGGTACTTCTTTCCTGAGTGGTGCTGAACTCAGGAGTGTGGGTGGGGAAGAAGGAGGAGGGGTTTCAGAGGATGTCACCCTGAGACACTCTGATACTGACAGCAAAAAGAGTTGGCCTGTCCCAGGATTCTCTTAATGCTGTGTGTGTGACAGAGTGTTTTTTGTTTTTTTTTTTTAGGGCATTCTGTTTTTATTTGTTAATTTATTTTTTGCTGTGCCTCGAGGGGTGTGGGATCTCACTTCCCTGACCAAAGATCGAACCCGTGCCCTCCGCGATGGCAGCACGGAGTTTTAACGGCTGGACCGTGAAGGGATTCTCCAGGGTGTTTGTTCATTTATTTGGAGCATAGATAATTTGCAATGTTGTGTTAGTTTCAAGCGTACAGCAAAGTGATTCAGTTGACAAATATATCCACTCTTTTTTAGGTTCTTTCCCCATATAGGTCATTACAGATTATTGAGTAGAATTCCTTGTGCTACTCAATAGCAGCTACACAAAAAGCAGGTCCTTATTAGTTACCTATTTTGTATATAGTCGTGTCTATATGTCAATCCCAATCTCCCAGTTTATCCCCTGCCTTCCCCCTTGGTAACCGTAAGCTTATTTTCTACATCTATGACTATTTCTGTTTTGTAAATAAGTTCATTTGAACATTTTTTTTTTTTTTTTGGTTAGATCCCACAAAGAAGCGATATCATAGGATATTTGTCTTTCTCTTTATGATGGGGGTTTTTAATGTGCACCTGTGCATGCATGTGTAGGTCTATGGGAGTGTGTACTTTCTGGTTCACAATTACCTTTTAAATTGTTAAGTTAGTTTTTCTGTAGGAGAAGAACTCCATTTTTGGTTCTTGGTCTAGGTGTTGTTAACTCATTTTGGACCCAAAGAGGGTTTGATTGACAAAGCTTTCTCCTCATTTTGCCCTTTGGGTGGCAAGTCTCTGTTATACCCTGGGACCCACTAGGCACATCCTCCTTGTCCCGGGTGGGGATAGGTCAAACCACGAAGCAGTTGATCTTGCCTTGTGTAACGTCGCTAAGAAAAATGACCAGCCTTGGCCCCGCAGCCTCTGATTCAGGCCCCTCCTTGGTCTCTGGGTTCTTGCAAAGCCTCTCACTCCTACGGCACTGACTTCAGCCCGCCCTCCCTCAGCTCCCTGTTCCTGGCAGAGCGGGGAGGCCTGTTAGAGAGTTCGTGTCAGGCAGCTGTGCCCTACTTTTTGTTTCTTTTTAAAAATAATTTTCTACAATGGAAAAGTCTAAACCTGTATAGAAGTGGAGAGAATAGTATAATGAACCCCATGAACTCAGTTTCAATAATGAGCCACTTCCGGTCAGTCTTGTGTGTTTCATAGGGGTGCACTCTGCTCTGCTATCCAGTGGAATCTCAGATATTGCACAACTTCATAATTCCTTCAGAATGTAGTGTGGAAAAACTCCAAAGAACTTTTTGACCAACCCAGAGACAAGGGCTTATGTTTATATTTATAAACATAATCATCATTCTGTAACCATACCTAAAACAATTCCTTAATATGACCAAATATCCACTGGTCAAAGTTCCCCGATAGTCTCATAATTTAAAAAATTTGGGGGTTTTCTGAATCAGGATCCAAACAAGGTCCACATCTTGTATTTGTTGGTATCAGTTTTTAAAGTCTAAATGAATTATCCACCTGAAAGTGTCAATAGTGATGGTGCTCTTTGCTGTTAAATGTCAGTGTCATTTAATGAACTATTGATCCCTCTCACTCCTGTAAACTGATAGACAGCAGTGCTTGATCATACGCAGGTTCAGTTTTTTGCAGGAATATTTCCTGGTTCCTACCTCATCACATCAGGAGGTACCCAGTGTCAGATTTTCTCCTCATGATGTTAAGATCCATCTGTGAGTTTGGGTGATGAGGGTCTGACTTCTCGCATAAAGTGCTCCATCAGCTAATGGTTTTAGCACCTGCTAATGATCATTAGGCACATTGATGATTTCATTTAGATTCTGTCGTTATTTCTACGTTTTTAAGGTGTAAGTCTTCTCTAAAGAACTTTCCTTCATCAATTATACCCCAAGGTACAGAGCACACAAGACGCTTTTTAAAAAGCCATTATTGGAATAATGGCTCAGTTCTTTAGCATGCTCCAAAGGTGGCCAGTGAAGTGCTTGTGTTTTTTTTAGCATCATTATAAACTCGTGACTTTTAACATAGATTATGTGTAACAATTCAGTGCAGTCTTATGCTCTGTGCTGCTCATACTGTTTCACCTTAGGCTGGGGGGAGCCTGTTTGGGTTTTATCCTCTGTCCCTTGGACATGACCACAGGAGTCCCCCTTGCTTTCTGGTATGACAAGGTGCTCCATTTTCATCTTACACATTCCCAGTCTCTGACCTAGACTCAGACATTTCTCTGAGAAGACCTGATTCATCTTAGTAGGAAAACAGTATGTAGAAACCACAACCACCTATGCCCAGTTTTTGAAGGCTTTGCATAAATAACAATGCACTTGTAAGAGATCTCTATACACAGAGGGGACCCAAGTGGTGTGCAGGAGCATGACCGACAGCCACTGCATTTTCCACCGGGTTCATTAAACAAAATAAACCCCACCCGAGCTCCCTCAAATGGAGTATGATTTTGCAGACCCTGCCTGAGTATGACTCCCAGCCCTCCTCCTGGGATGAATTAGATATACCCACAAGCATTCGATCTTTTCTTGCCCTTCCATGAGCACAGGCTTCTGAGAGGAGATGGTCAGGCTGAGGATTCTCCAGTCCTCTGTGCTTTAAAGGCTGCTGGGGGCAGAGCAGCTATTGTTCTGTAAGACCAGCCAGGCTGCCCCACCCCTTCCAGAGTGGTGCGTACGTGCCCTCGGACAGGTTGTGGCACACACAGACCTCCTAACTCAGGATTGCTAATTTTGTGCTAAGATGTCCATGAAGCCTGGGTCCTGTGCCCTCACAGACTGCAGAAGAGATCCAGTGGTACCCAGACGACAGAGGCTTAGATCACACTGCCCATAGACTCTCCATCTTTCTCTGTGGTCTGGGGCCAGGGTGCTGCTGGCCCCTTACTGCTGAGAGGTCTTGCACAGGGTAAGCTCTGAGCCAGGGTTCTGTGGATGTCGCCAAATTGCCTGGTACCCTCAGCTGCTAAGCTGGAGGCTTCAGATGTGGTTGGTCCTACATTTACTCGGCAGGGACAGTGAGAAGAAAGGTAAGTGATAGAGAAAAGCCAGTGACATTTTCAAGCTCTGTAGGAGTATATTTATATGTTATAAAAGTTATTTGCAAATTTCTCCAAAGCCAGTCTAAGCTTCCTGTTTAAGGGGCAGGAAAACAGTTCTAGTTGCTGTGTGATTGAAGTGATGCCTCTCGCCCATTGCGGGGCCACCCACCATCACAGGCTTGCTCATTGCCTCCTGGCCTCGAAGGGCCTCCATGTATTAATAGGTCTGTGATGGGTATTCTGCACAGTCAGCCTCCCAGTCACTCCTAGGCATTTTCTCCTACAAATCTCCAGATTGACTTTAAAAAAATCTTAACATCAACAGGCTTTGAGCTTTATCTGAGAATAAAATGCAGTTCATATGTCTCCTAAGTATTACTTATTTGCAGCTGGGTTAAAAGTCATAGATACCTTCTTGCCGTGAACCAGGAGTTTTCACACAGGAGTGACTCACACAGCACAGATCCTTTCCTGCCAAGCACTTCATCACCTTTTGTAAACCCAGGGTGCCCAAGAGCCAGGAAACCACATGAGGTTACTCAGGATTTTAGAGTAAAAAAGGACCCAAGACTTCAGCAGTGAGGTGAGATCTAGCCTAGATCCCCAGTACATGAAGCGGAGGTAAAGTGGCTGGGTGGGGCTGGGGTACCAGGGCCAAGGTTGTGGGCACTCTTCCCATGCCCTGTCCCCTGCAGCGATCCTGGGCTCCAGGAAGGGCCTGGCGGCCCACTAGGACAGGAGAGAGCTGGCTTGGAAGGGGATCCAGAAACTGTGAGAACGAATGCAGAAGTCATAAAAGGTGCAAGTGAGAGGATAACCAGTGAAAAATTAGAATAGAAAATCAGACATCACTTATTGTACCATGGCAACACAACTGTAAACTATTTAGAAATTTAACAAAGGACACACAAGAATTTACTGACAATATTTAGAACTCTATTTTCAGGATGGAAAGAATGGCTGAATAAATGGTGTCACGTTATGATTATCATATGAGATTGGCTAAAAACTGTAAAGATTTGTAAAGATTGTAATTTTCATGAAATCGTTGTGTAAATTCACTACAGTTCTGATCACAAGTCCATCAAGACTTTTAAAATGACTTACCAAAATTATTCTAAAATGTATACACAAGAATAAAAAGCCTGTTCCCAAGTAACTAAGTCAGTTTTGAAAAATAGAGTGAGGTTGGTGGGAGACTGGGGAGGAACTGCTCATTCCACTAGATAATGAGGCACATTATGAAGCCATTAGTAAGAAAAACAATGAGGTAACAAGGGAACAGACAGACGGGTTAAAGTCGTAAACTGAGTATGTGAAACCAGATAATGTTTATATGGAAGAGGATACACCATCCAGGTGACTCAAGTGAATGAGGAAAGGGAGACTGTTTAGAAGATGGTGATGGCAAACCTACCTCAGGGAGATAAAGTTGGATCCTTATGTCAAATACAGAGGAACTCTAGGTCAATGGAACACCTGAAGGTGATCCATAAAACCATAAAGATAAAGGAAGAAAATGTGGGAGAGTATCTTTGTGATTTTAGAAAGAGAAAGGACTTCTAAAATGTAATATAAGATGACCCACACTACAGAACTCATGAGGTTGAGATCACTAAATTAGAGGGTGGCTTTTTAGGTAACAATGGATGAGGTCGTTGTAAGGATTAAAGGAGGTAATCTTCAAAGCGCTGAACAGTGCATGGCTTGTGGGAAGTGCTTGACACTATGTACACATTTGTGGAATAAAATAGAACAGGGACCTATGTTGGCTCATGGTGACAGAAACTGTGTCATGGACTAAAATATATGGATAACTCAATTCTTTGTACCTGGCGCCCACAAATGAGATAAGATAAAACCTCTCATAGGTCCATCTATTCATTTCCTTAATGGGTAACTATGGCCCAGTAGGTGCAAAGTGTATCCAAAAAAGAAAAAAAAGCATTTTTTCAAAAGGAAGTAAAACTTCCTTGAGCCATCTCCTTTTGCTGTCTTTGTGCGTGGAATTCAGAACCTCTAAGAAGGCACTAGATGTATGAGCTCAGTGACTCACGCGTCCCTCGTTTCTGGGAACACAGACAACTGATGGACTATATTTGTTTTCCTCTGTAGCGCGAGCTCCAGAACTGGCACATTTTTCATCTGTGATGAATTCTTAATTAGCCAAAGGCTCCAGTATCAGGAAATGCCAAGATAATTGAAATCCATGTGTGATTCAGAGATCTCAATCCAGTCAGTCATTTCAACCTCCAGAAGGATCTCTCACAGTTCTTTGTACTCCCAAGCACAGTGTGCTGGATAAATATGTGTTGATTATTTAAAATTAATCCCTCGTCTTTTTTTTTTTTTAATCCCTCGTCTTTTTGAAAAGGATTTAAAATTCCTTATGGCTCTTCAGACTTCTTTATGGTTCTCTTTATTGATCAAAGTTGTTAAAACCCAGGCAATCAGCCAGACGTTAGCAATGGTGAATAGAAGGAAGGGTGCTGATGTCCATTCATGAGCTGCCTACTGGGCGCCTTAAAAATCCTGTAAGGACTGTCTGAGGTAGGTGTTATCCCCATTTTATATGCAGAAACTGAGGCCTCCATAGCGGGGAGCCTTGCCCACAGCCCACCGCTGGTACGCTGCCAACCCAGGGAGACAGACTCATAGCTGGTCCTCTCCCGCTCTGTCCCACCAAGAAGCCAAGAGTCAGGCTCACCCCAGGGCAACTCAACAGTGAGGGGAAGGCAGAGTGGCCCAAGGCCAGCTCCTCGACACAAAGACTTTCATAAAGTCAGAAAAGGTAGATCGTGGGACATAATAGAAATGACACATTTTGGAGAGGGTCTGAAGTTTCCCGGGTTATCATTACCTAGAGCTGATTTCTCATGACAGCAGCCTTCGTGGCATGAAGCCTCTGGCCAGCAGCCTGCAAGATCCTGCAGGTGCTTGGCTGGGAGGGATGGTGTCCAGCCAGGTCTGTCCTGGTCCCAACATCTCAACCTAAAATAATCCTGGACCCTGTCCCCACCCGCTGGCCCACTTCCCATCCCACTTCAGAATCATAACCTGTAAATCTGTTCCAGCCTGAGCTCTGCCCACCCTATGGCTGGTCTGCCGGGAGCTTCTGGGAAGACACTGGACGAAAGTGGAGAGGGAACACGTGCCTATTCCCTCCCCTTCCTCCTTAGGGTCTTCCAGCCTGGGGACTCTTCCTGGGAGGACAGGATGAAGACAGAGGTTTCACGCACGCCAGGCCTTTCTGTAAGCTGCATGGAGCTTTGGCGCTAGGCAGACCCAGGCAGGGCCAAGAGAAGTCTGAGGGGAGGGAGTCCCCAGCTGCCTGGGGCCCCAGTGCAGATAGCTGGGCTGCCCATTCACTTCCATATTCTTCTTTGGCTTTTCGGCATCCTCAGATGAATTACTAGCCCAGCAGCGTGCAAGTGGCCACCGCGGTACTGGGGGTCCAGGGAGGAAGACCTGTACACGGAAGACAATTACAGGCAATTTCTAAGTCAAGCTACTTATGTCTCCTCAATTGGGTTTTACAGCTCATCTGAGCTCCTGCTCAGTGCTCCGAGGAGCTGGAGGATTCGGGTGCACGCTCTGGGTTCCTGTCATTCCCCAGAGGAGAAGCAGCAGCAGCAAGCTGGTGATGACACACGGGGATGGCGAGAGCGCCCTGGACTTGTTTGGCTGTTCCTTTCCCCTCTGGCATCGCTGTGACACACATTTTTCTCTAAGATTCTCAAGGAGAGGATACAGCAAGGGGTGCCGAGAGATGACTGTGTAAGGGGTCGGAGGAGGGAAGCAGTGAAGCAGCAGGATCCTTTACCTGCCTGCCTCTGCCTTTTCCTGTTTCAAAAAGAAAGAAGCAGAGAGAGAGAGAGCGAGAGAGAGAGAGTGAGAGAGCAATACAAGGCTGGCAGGGCCACTGGTAACCCAGGCAGCACCTTTGTGCCAGTTAGGAGTACCCTCAGCTTTAGAAGATGCAGTGTGGCTTGGTGACAGATGCAGAGCCTGGACCAAAGCTCCCACTGCCTCTGTCCTCTTGGCCGATGTCGTGTGCTTATGCTGCAGTTCCCTGGACTCTCCTGCCTCGAAGGACCTCAGGGTTAAAGGGCCAAGAGTGGATGAAGTGTCTTCCAATAACTTTCAGGATCCCAGACGGGCCCTGGTGCTGAGGGAGATCAGTCTCACAGGCGGAGACTGGGCAGGGAGGCACAGATGCCTCTCTCAGCTGGTAAGGTGTCCTGGCTACCACCCCACGTGCAGCCCGCTCCTCACACGTGAACTCTAATTTCCCAGGGTGGAGATGCCCATATAGGGAAGGGGTGTGGCCCAGCCACAGTACCACCTTGCCACCCTTCCCCGGTCTGGAAACCCCGGCGAAATACCGGAACCTGCCTGCCTTTGCTATTTGGCTTCATTATGTCTCATGAACCAAGACAGCAGGAATTTTCTGCAGTCAACCTCAACAGGAAACGATCCCGGGAATCTGCTGCTTCTTCCTTAAATCATGGAAAACACAGGAAGGACAAGTCCCTCTCAGGAGCGTCTGTGCCACTCCGTTGGGAGGTGTCACTGGTTCACCTGTCAGCTTGGGGACCCAGGCTGGGTGGACGTCATTTATCAACGATAGTACAGGGATGCAGTTTGCAAGCTACCAAGTTGGACTCTTGGCTCTGGAAATCTAATGTGTGACAGCTGCGTGCAGCCAGTGGTGTCCAGCATTTTAAAAAGGTCAATTAAGAAACGGCTGATGGCGGTGCAGCTCGTGACAGCCCAAGGGGGTGAGCAGGGCCGAGTAAACAGAAGGACTGAGACGTATATTACTGGAATTGAAGTGTCGAAGTGCAGCGTGGTGGGGAGGAAATCTATTGTCACAAGCCATAAAGCACATCTGAGTTTTGCAGCGGAAAGCAGCACAGCTGTTTCCCTCCCCAGGCAGCACAGGGAGCGGCCTGCGAACAGAGGGCTTGGCAGACAAAGGCGACACCTGCATGGCTTGATCAGTCTGCAGACAAAATTGTTACCCTCCTCACTGCCTGCTCCTTTGCATTTCCTGGAGCACAAGGCAGACGCTGAAGTTGATAGTCACAACGTGGGTCAAGTTCTAGAAATCCATGTTTTAAGCATTCCCCCAAGGCTGGGCTCCACCTTCTCTTCAGGGCATGTGGGTGAGTGGGTGGATGGGAGCCTGAGTGCCGCTGTGAGCAAGTGCCTTCCCCGGACGCACATCTGCTCCCTGGCTTCAGTGGACACCCAAATGCAGGGGAAGTCTAGACCTTCTACACTGTGATGGATAAAAGAGGGAGTCCTTAGAGGAAGCCTATTTCAGCCTGTGACAGAATTGGCTCATGGTTGGGGGAAGGCACTGCATGGGGCTCTTTTTCGAAAATCAGACAAAGGGGTCTTAGACTGCTCGGACAGGCTTTTTTTTTTTTTTTTGCTATATCTACCTGTCAAGCTAGAAATTCAGCAGAGCAATGGGAGTGCTAATTGATATGCAAAACAGGTCCAGAGTTCCTAGAAATGTCTAATGATCCTCCAATTCATTGTGAATGCAGAATTAAGACCTGCGCTAAGTGAAACGGGAGTAAGAACACCAATCTTTTTGCTTTCCCTTCTTTTTATCTTTCCTTTTTCAAATCGACTTTGGGAAACCTCACAGGTTTTATGATTAAAAAAAAAAAATAGTATAGCCATCAGTGGGGTTTGTCTTTCACACACTGGGTATTTATTATTAGAAAATAGCTTCTATCAGCTGTCAGTACCAAACAAGTTGAAAGGAGCGTGCTTCTCACCATAAATTGTTTTTCTCCTTAATGAAGTTTAAATAAACAGTTCACTGTGGGGAGAGTTGTCACGCCTTTTTTTTTCTTTAAAAACTGAATAATTAAATGGATTTTAGTACAAAACATCCTTCAAATATGATTTGTCCTGCAGTTATGCTGTCCCCTTGAGTAAGGGACTTGGAAGAGATGGAAAAGACCACTCAAGCTATCAAATTACCCCAAATAATCTACAGTAAAAACTGGGAAACAAACCAATGAACCCAAACAAAACCCATTCAAACCAGGAAACCAGTTTTAACATTGGCTTTTCAATTTTGATTATCATCTAAGTTTAATATATATATATATATTTATATTTGAAATAGTAATAAAAAAAGGAAGAATTGAATTGCATCCTTAGCAGGACAACCTTCCTCACATGTGAAAGAGGTGTTCAGAAAATTCCATATAGTATCTGCTAAATAAACATGTTTGGCAGCTTAGCAAATATCATATGATTGCAGCATCCATGATTTGAAGTCAAAGAGCATTTGCTTTCTTCGGGCGGAGTCCGTTGGTCAGGGCCACGTGATTACATGGCTCTGGATGTTCTTCGACCCACAGGCTTGAGGAAGGGTTTGGGAGTGGCTCAGTGCATGGCCCCAGTGCAGAAACTTCCAAACCCCAGACAACAAATCAACCAACCAACCAAACACACAAACATCAAACAATTGTCTCCTTTGAGTTCCTCTTGACAGAGTGGAGGCCCAGCAAGGACTGCTGGTTGGAAGGGATGTTGACAGACTTTGGAATGAGGAGAATCACCCTCTGATTGGTCCGACGCCATTCATTGTACAATCGGCAGTGGTACCTAAACGACACCTGGGGTGGGGAGAGGAAGACAAGAGAAGGTTTCAGGTCACGGAAGCTGGTTATCAAGTCAAACAACCCATGTGCCATTTAAAACAGTTCCAAACATCAGTACAGCCAGGCAAGAGCCTGGGCAAAACTGCTCTCACAGGTAGATGCGGGCGGAGTCTGAGGTTCAACCCAAGGGCACTCGTGCCCTGAACACAGGGGCAGGGCTCCCCTCATGCCTCTTCACACTGGGTCAAATCATAGTATTAATAGGAAATGACGTTCCTCCTGAGTCTGGATTTATTTTCAGAGTAGTGGTTTGGACCCCAAAGGAGAAGAAAGCTGGTTGGGGGCTGTGGGCAGAGTGGGTACAGCGCCAGTCTTCACGCAGCTGTGGGGCTAGGCGGCGTGCCCTTTTGGTCATTGAGTTTCTCTCTGTTAAACGAGAGGGATGCGAGGGCTTCACACACCCTTCTGTAGGTTGGATACTGCACAACTCAAAGGACCCCATTCACGGTATGACAAGAAGGGCACCCTTCGTACTGTGACATGGACAACCTGCACCACTGTACTTGGCAACCCCTGTGAGTGACCCCCATTGCCCCCAGTGGAGAAGCTTCAGCATGGGCACCAGCTCCCCCGATGAGTTTTTCCCGAGCCAGCACCTGCACCCACCTCAGCATGGCATCAGTGCCCTGCACACCACTGCCCTTGTTTCTCCCTCTCCCTGCCCTAGAAGCATCTTGCTGAGGGCAGGGCCTTCTGTTGTATTCATCTTTGCATGCTCTGCACCTGTCACAGTGCCTGGCGCTTAGGAAGCTGCTCAGTTAAGTTCACCGAGTGAATGGATGAGTGAATAAATATCCTGTACCTCCTAACTGCAACACTGCTTTTAGACTTGGGTCTCTCTTCCACAATACACCACAGCACGCTCAGTAAACGCATCATCAACTGTAACATAGCTGTGCCCCCAAAGTGCTTGCGTCTTGAGTAAATATACTCGAATGAGGTGCTTGCTTGCTTCTATGGCTTGCTTTGAAGAAGACTGGAGAAAAGCGTTTATCAATTTGCCCAGGAAATTCAAAGAATCAATTCTTCTGAAGATGTATAAACTGCCTTAAAAAGTGGAAGTATAGGTTCTAGGTTGAGTATATCCAGATGTCTAGGTGAGCACTGGGGAAGAAGGTGCCCGTGACCTCAGGATGACAAATTATTCAAGGTACAGACTGTATTAACCACCTGGGGTAGCTGAGTCATGCTGACCCTAGGACAGGGTCCCTGTTGGCCAAAGTGGACTGACCCGATGGTTTGAGCTCAGTGTTTCTGGAAGAGAATGCAGGCTCTTGATCAGAAAGGATCACGAAATCCAAGGCCACTCACTCAAATTTCTTAGGGTAGAAAGCAGATACCACAGACAGAATGCCAGAGAGATTTCAGTGTGAAAATATAAGCTTTTAAACTCACACAGATGTGCTTTTCTCCAAAAGGCTCTGAACATGCCAGAGTGGATCAGAGGTTTTGTTCTGTTTTGTTTCTCTTTTTTTAAAGCTCGATTCTCTTGTATCTGTCCTGTCCTGCCGCTGCCTGGTGCTACTCATAAATGTAACAGGCAGGCTGGAAAACGTGCTGATCAGGGCCAAGGGCAGGGAAGGGGTAGGAAACAGACGAGTACTAGTGAACAGCTGGGGCAGTACAAGAAATCTGGAATCTGGAAATATTACAGGAAAGCTGGATTTGAAATCGAGACCCTCCGTCGGGATGGTCATGAACTGCGCATGCTCAGTAAGCGCAGGCGCAGCGGTAGCTGCGCGCAGTAAGGCAGCAGCCCGTGGGATGCCTCGTTTGTAAAATGTGAATAATGATATCAGAGATAATGCATAAAAAGCCCGCTGCACAGTGCCATTGCCACATGTTAGTGTTCTTGGCCTGTTATTTCTGGCGGGTTAAATCTGAAAAGAAGATAATTTTGCAACACTCCTTCTCAGATACAGGAAGGTGGGGGGAAAAAAGAAAAAGAGAGGTTGGGCTATTTCCTCTAAATCCTTGCTCTCAGTGTGGCCATGAAGGATGCACCACCTGGGAGCTTGTTAGACTGTAACAGTTGTGGGCTCCACCCAGACATAGGGAATCAGAGCGTGCATTTTAACAAGATCCCCAGGTGATTCACATATACATTCAAGCCTGAGATGCACTGCTTCAAGGAACGCAGGGAGTCCATGACTTAGCAGGTCTCCCAGTTCCTTGGCTGGGAAGTACAAAAATAAGACCCACTTGTTCAGACAAACAAATGAGCCCTTACTACGCGTTCATCTATCTTAATTGCTGTTCACCACCACGGTCTGCAGGCGAATTCAATCAATAAGAAAGCATCATGTGACGATGACGCTGCGTCGGAGATCATGAAGGTAGGCGCGGAGCACAGGGATGATGGGTCTGCAGTTGCCCTGCGTAGTTCTGGCTCTGGGCTCTAAGAGCACCAAGACACTCCCTCCCCTCAAGTGGAACAGAAGAAGAATAAGACAGGTTTGATTTAGGGAAACAAAGAGGCGGTGAGGGAAAAAAAATAAACAACATAAAGGTAAAAAGAAGCTATTGCAGTAGTAACACTGGGAACTTCATTTAGATATTTATTAAATTTCTGAGGTTTTAAAGAAAGAGGAGGAAGGAAGAGCACAGGGCCACTGTTCTAAAAACTACTCTTTATGGGATGGGTTTCTTGAAGTGTCTTCACTTTTTTCATCCAAAGGCTATTTATTAACCTCCAGCCACAGGCAAGGTCTGTAGAGAGTTGCAGTCACGTGCATGGCACACAGAGGGCTGGCACGTATTAGCATCACTTCTCCCTGAGAGGCTCCCCTGGTGACTCAGCGGTAAAGAATTAGCCTGCCAATGCAGGAGACATGGGTTTGATCCCTGGGTCGAGAAGATCCCCTGGAGAAGGAAATGGCAACCTGCTGCAGTATTCTTGCCTAGGAAAGCCTATGGACAGAAGAGCCTGGTGGGCTACAGTCCATGAGGTCACAAAAGAGTCAGACTGGACTTAGAAACTAAACAACAATAGCTCCCCAAGGGAGGTGACTGGCTGAGGCCAAACGTTTGCTGTAAAGTCATGGCATGATTTGGGAAATCTCATTAGGCATTTTGATTCTGCCCTTTCTCTTTGGGGTTCATGGTGTGACTGAAGCATATGGATGATGCCAGGGCTGTGGAAGTTGTCTTCCCAGAATGGGGCCTGACCTCTGATCTGTGATGGTCCTGTGGAAGACAAGAGGGCGGTGAGGGGCTGAGTCAGCCACACCAGGTCTTGCCGGACACCCTCAGGGTGTGTCTGAACCAACCTTGAGCCTTGCCAGGACAGCATTCTATTCAAGCTTTCCCCTCTGTAAGGAGAATTTAAATGGTTGACCCACGGCACTGGGAGTCAGCCAGAAGGGCTGGCTCATTCATTCCTTTTGTCTGGTGTTTTAATCAGTTGCCACTGAGACTCAGTAGATGGCGGAACCTCCTGGGGGAGGGGGTGGTCACTGCACGTGGGTACTGCTATACCCACGTGGCTAATGCAGATCTATGTGGACACTTTCTGAACTCTTCACGTGGACTCAGTTCTCACCTACTCGTGTCTGTCCGCGGACTTCGGATGGTTTGTGGCATGCACAGTGATGTTTCTGGGGCACCTCTTCCCTCCAGCTGTCCGGGTGGAGGTGACCGAGGTCTTGACCACCTGGGTGCCAGACACCTGTGTGTCCGAGCAGTGGATTCCAGAAGGCAGAACTCCCTGAGTCTGTCAAGCCTGGCCCCCATGGAGGCGCCGAGCTCCGAATGCACCTTCGGGCGAGGGTCCGTCTGACAGCGCTGGCGAGGCCCTTCCGGGAAGGTTCCTCCGGGGAGAGCCGGTCTGGGACTGACACTGTGTTTGTTTATCTAAGACATTTTCACAGCATATTCTCCTTAAGTCTGACTGCTTGTTTACAATGGGTTTCTGCTGGAGGGCAGTTTCCAAGTGCTGTCAGCTTCTGAATTACGGCTCTTGCCAGGCCGGCTCAGTACAGCATTTATCTGGGAAGGAGTTAGTCTAGATTCAGTAACCTATCGCTGAGCTGTGGCCACTGCGGGTTTTTCACATCAAGGGTGAGAAACGCCTGTCTTTCCCTCCAGTTGCTCTTCGCTTTATGGAGGGGGGAGGGACAGTGTGAGATGGGGGAGCCCAGCAGCTGGGGGAAGAGAGCCCATGCCTCTGCTGAGTGCCTCGATGGATGTCCCCGAAGTTATCCCACCTCATCCTCACAACAGTTGACCCAGGGGTCAGCAGTCCTTTCCTCAAGTCTGTGCATAAGGAGAGGGATGATCAGAGAGGTTAGGGACCCTGTTTGAAGTTACACAGCTATTCGGATGCTAAATCTTGGGTTTAAACACAGAGCCTTTGGATTCTGAAGGCATGTGCTTTTTTCCCCCCCCTTAACCACGTAGCGCTGCCTCTTGGCAGCATTTCTGGAGTGAAGTATGTCATCAGTCTCCTGAAAGAGCCACTCCAGGTACCTTTCCCACCCAAACCTTCCTTTCACCTGAGATGAGAGATGAAACAGGATAACATCCATTTTTCTCTAGGTAATCTCTTTTTTTCCTTTCCTTCTTTTTGCTCACTCCCTCGTCTTAGACAGTAGTGGACAGACAATTTAGTTTCTTATTTCTAATCCTCTTCCCACAACACTGTCCTTGCAGCTTCTGAGTCAGCCTGATTGTTTGATTCACAGTGAATCGAGACACAGTTTAGAAGCGTAGATGTTTAGAGGAGACAATAAAAGTTTTGGTTGAGGGCTTTATTAAGCTGGGAAAATGAACGCCTCCCTTAACCAGAAGACTCCCATAAAGTTCCAAGCACCGAAACACTCCCTACTTACCCAGGCTCAAGTCACGCCCCTTTTACTGAGACTGAAACGCATTCCCCCACTTAGCATCTGGACCTGTCACCTGAGAGGAGGGACAAGAGGGAAGTGCAGGGAGCGGGGGGTTGTGGTCAGCGTGGTAGGGATGGCAGCTGGTGGCCAGGGCTTGGGATGGAGGGAAGGGAGCAGGTGTGAACAGCGTAAGCGTCACACGCTGACACTGTGCTGCAGAGATGGGAATGGGACAGCCTAGACAGGAGAGACATATTGAATAACAGCGGAGCGTGCTCAGATTAGAGATGAGCAGGCACATGCCGGGAAGCAGGGGGCCCGGTGTCTGAAAACCTTCTAGAGGACGATGACATTCTTCCCTGCAGGTCTCACAGGGAAGCGTCAAGAGAGAGCAAATGCTGCCCCCTCTTTGTGGGCGCTGCCAGCTGGCACCCAAGCAATCATGAGGTTAATTAAAACAATAAAAAAAACCCAGAGAGGGTTAAAGTCTTTTTCCTTCTATCTATCCAGCAGGAACACTTATTGGGAAATGGTTTTTCTTTAGTGGCAGCTTCTCAGCTAGATGAATTAGTGGTTTTATGGGCAGCAGAATCAATGTCCCAACCCAGAATAATCAGCAGGCGAAGTGCATCTCCTTGTCCAACAAAGACTTTAGGCCTTGTCAGGACGAAAGGAGAAAATAACCAGCAGGAGGATTCATGATCTGTGCGGGCAGCAACAGCAACAATGGCCAAGCACGTCATTCATCACGTACATCATATACTACAATCCTGGCAAAAGTGAGGAGCATGAACAAGAGAAAGAAGATGCCAGGCCTCTGCTCATAGAGGAGTGCTTGGCTGTGAGAGGGGAGGAATGCCCAGGGTGTATGTCTTTGACCGATGAACTCTCAGAAGCTGGGGCTTTTTCTTTGCTTCATCTGCTCTTCCCAGCAGTGCGCATACATGTACACATAGACAAGCACACACACCCCCCGAATCACTATTCTCAGCACTTAAAGGTCTGTGTGCTCCCAGGAAGGTGAGATGAGCTCCAGACAAGCGGGAAAGCCATGCCAGCCGGGTGCTGCCAGCTCCCGCCGGCCGCAATCCCCGGGCCCCGGGCCATACTTACTAGTGTCCAAAAGAGGTAAATAGTGAAGAGTGCAACAGTGAGTGCAATCAGTCCGACGGCCTCGAGCCGACTGCTAAAGTGCAGGTGGTCCACGGCGCCCCGCAGGCAGAGCCAGCCCGAGATGGTGGCCAGCGGGGTGATGAACAAGAAGCACACCATGTCTCCAAACAGAGTCCGCTTCTCGTGCTGGGGCCCTGGGTTTCTGAGCCACTGCCGGGGAAGGGAGACAGAGAAAAGCAGGGACAAGGTTAAACACCAGGGAGGGGTGCAGACATGCTGCTCTGAGGTTGTGTTTGTCTTCAGCATCTGGAAAAGGCACGACCTGTTCTGAGATCACATGGAAGGAGTAAGGGCTCATTCCCAGCCCTGTCCCGTCGATAGTAGTGATGATAATAGTAACAATAATAAAAGCATCCTTGCTGTAGATGTCCTGCTGGTTTTGAAAAGAGTTCAATGATTACTATTATGAATCACAGCGACCCTGTGGGGAAGGCAGAGAGAATGTTACCTTTGAAAGGTAGTTGAGGTGCAGGAAGTGCTGTAGTTTCCTGTCTTGGCCCTGGGAATGTGTGCAGGAAAGGGTTGACTTACCATGCCCACGTTGCGCCCGTATTGCTCAAATCCTGCACATTTCCAAGACCTGTTTTTTTAAGACTGGCCCCTAAGAAACGAGCTCTGAGTCCTTGTGATACTGTGCCTGAGAAGAGTGTTTTTGCATGCCCGAGGCCTTGGGCCACGTGGTGCCAGGGTAAGCAGATGGTTTATGCCAACGGTGTCATTTATGCTGAACACCTATTTTTGCTCCAGGGGCGGGAGTCTGAGTAGCTGAGGTCTTTCACGTGGGCACTGCATATCTTACGTGACTGACCCTAATAAACACCCTGAACACCAAGGTTCGCGTGAGCATCCGTGGCTGATAATGCCTTGCACATGTTGTTATAAATCATTGCTATAAAAATTAGGGACACCTGTGTGATACTGCTGGGAAGGGACATCTGGGAGCTCGTGGCTAGTTCCTCCTGGACTTTGCCCCAGCACCTTCTGCCTCTGTTGATTTTAACTGGTATCCCTGTGTTGTCATTCATTGTAGCCATGAGTATAAGAGCTTTTCTGGGTCTTGTGAGTCCTAGTCAGTCACTGAGGGTGCTCTTGGGGAAGGAGATTTACCTTTACTCCATGAACTCCATAATGCCCCTTCCCTTATATTTTAGGAGCCTGGATCTCCTATTTAGGACTGTCTCTGACATCTTAGACTTTCCTGGTGGCTCAGACGGTAAAGCGTCTGCCTACAATGTGGGAGACCCGGGTTCGATCCCTGGGTCAGGAATATCCCCTGGAGGAGGAAATGGCAACCTGCTCCCGTATTCTTGCCTGGAAAATCCCATGGACGGAGGAGCCTGGTAGGCTACAGTCCACAGGGTCCCAAAGAGTCAGACACGACTGAGCGACTTCGCTTTTACTTTCTGACATCTTAATTGTGCTACCATTTTGACTGAACCAACCCCCAAAGGGTGGGGAAAACATCAGCTTGTTGAAAGACTAGAGATGAGCGTTCCCGCAGGACAGGAACAAGGCTGTCCTCCCGCTTGGGGGTTTGCTGAATGTCTGCTGAGATGTCTTCCGCAATCCATCTAGGAAAAGTCATGCTTACGTGTTGGTGTCAGTGCATATTGGTAACAAGGTCAGGTTGCTTTCCTTCAGATTGTCATGGAAACATGCTCAAGTACTTTCTCATCTCACTACCCCATCAAGCAATGACAGAGGCCAAGGAGTCCAAAGAAGGAGTCAGGTGAGGTGGGAGAGACGCTGGCTGGCTGTCTTCCGCCTCTTCTCAGGGGCCAGCAGTGCTGTGGGCTGCAGAAAAGTTACCCCAAGGGGCCAGCACAGTGATTCCTACAAAACCATTGGTGGGAGGGAAGGGACCATGACAGGGGAGACTGGAGAGAGGGAAGGCTATACTCCAGGGCAGACCCAGAAGACAGGGAAGCTGCAAAGAGGGTTAGGGAACAGAGGAAAGAGCTGTGTATAGGCCAGCAGAAGCCTCAAGAGGTGGAAGGTCAGAAGGACAGAAGGCAATTTTCTGTTCAAGGAAGCAGCAAACTTTCCTTGAATGTTTGCCTGAGGCAAATAGTGAAGGACCCAAAATGCCTAAATTACCCCTTTCCAGTGACAACTCATTTTTTAAATTAATTAATTAAACGTATTTGGCTGTGCCAGGTCTTAGTTGTGGCACGCACAACCTTCGGTTGTGGCATGGGGGATCAAGTTCCCTGACCAGGGATCAAACCCTGGCCCCTTGCATTGGGAGTGCAGAGTCTTAGGCACTAGACCACCAAGGAAGTCCCTGACATTCCACTTTAAAAATGGCTGAGATGCTGAAAGAAGTCACCTCAGTTCAAAAGTGGACCTGAATAAATATTAAAACATAGATAATGGGGAGTTGGCTTGTCTGTGAACATAAACACAGTGTTATAAAAATTTAATAAAAATACCAAAACGATCTAGTGCAAACAGTATTAACCTCACTATGTGTTGTCATGCTACCTCAGACATCTCAGCAGCTTCAAAGAAATTCAAAGAGCTCTTAGTAATTAATGTTTTCTTATCTAAATACTGGCAATATTTCTGTGAAGTGGAGAGCAGAAACGAGATACGGTTATCCCCACTTTACAGAGGCTCAGCAAGGGAGAATGACTGCTCCGGGTGATACTGAGAGGGGATCAGGGTCTCTCCACTCTTGTTCAGATGTCCTGCCAGTGAAATATTTAAAAACTTAAGTGACAAGGCATTCGGAAATCCAGATTCTTAAACACTAGTGCTGACCTAGCAGTAACCTGACTCCCCTGGTAGCTTAGATTTTCCCAGGAAGCAGATCTGGGAAGCTGGGCTGTTTTTCTCTGTGCCCCCACTTGCTGGAACACAGTGAAAGTGAAGTCGCTCAGTCGTGTCCGACTCTTTGCAGCCCCATGGACTGTAGCCTACCAGGCTCCTCCGTCCATGGGATTTTCCAGGCAAGAGTACTGGAGTGGGTTGCCATTTCCTTCTCCATGGAACATAGTAAGTTCTCAATAAATTTGTGACAAGTGCGCAGACAAGCTTCCCTCCTTGGCTAAGACCCCCCTGCACCTCCCCAGCTTCTGTTCCTTGGGAATTCTGAACATGTTTTATCAGGTCTAACTTAACACTTTATGTGACCCTTGACACGGCTCATTGAAATGACTCAGGTATGCAAGGAGGTGATTATGGATCACTGCAGAGCTCTGTCTGATGCACAATAAATTGCAGAGGCAAACTAGAAATTACTATTGTTTGTTCCCAGTTTCCTATTTTCTAATTGTTCTTTGACCTTCTATATTCCTAAAAAATTTCCGGGTCATTTTCTATGTCTATGATCACCAGTACCTGGATTCTGCATATTATTAACACTATGTTTGTTTTTTTTTTGCTCACTTTACTCTTTGTGTTGTTTGTATGAAGTTCTTTTTAAAAAATTAACTACTTAACTGATTTTTGGCTCTGCTGGGTCATTGTTGCTGCACCCGGGCTTTCTCTAGTTTCGGCAAGCAGGGGCTGATCTCTAGTTGTGGTGTGCAACCTTTTCATTGTGGTGGCTTCTCTTGTTGGGAAGCACAGGCTGTAGGCACGCAGGCTTCAGCAGTTGCAGCACGCGGGCTCACTAGTTGTGATGCCTGGGCTTAGTTGCTCTGAGGCATATGGGATCTTCCCAAGCCAGGGATTGAACCCATGACCTGGCAGGCAGGTTCTTAACCACTAGCCCGCCAAGGAAGCCTAGTATGAAGTTCTTCAAACAGGTACTGTTATGTTAGAATCTGTGACTTCTTCAGAATCCTAAGTATAATTTATCTCCCACAAATGCAGGCCCCGTGAATAAGACCACTAGCAATATCTGTTGTTGAGGAAAAATTAGCCCTGTGCCATGGTAAGACCCTCTGCTAATGTGTCCAAATAAGTTGATACAACATATTTAAACAGAGTTTGTAACAGAATGTGATTTTGTCTCAAGTTCAAGCAATAGGGGATTGTCTAAATACAATATGGCATTTTCTTAAAACAGACTTCTATGGAGTAATCTCAAGTGATAACGTATATTTTGTATTTACTGACACGATACATTGCTGAACAAGAAAATAATTCTACTAGACAGAATTACAGTATGATCCTATATATGTAGTGATATATCTACATGCACATGAACATTTATACTTACATAGATGTAGTGAATTTACATAGACAAAGACCAGAAGGATCCTAGCAAAACAGTTGCTATTCTTGGTAGTGGAATCAGAATGGTCTTTAACTTTTCCTTTTTGTATGTATATTCATGTTTTTCTAGAATGAACATGGATTACCTGTGCAGTTATGTACAAAACATCCAGAGAGAGAGAGAGGGAAGGGGGGAGGAGGGAGAGAGATGAAGAGAGAGGAGGAAGTCAGGCAAGGCAGGTGTTTAGAACACAGCAAACTATAGCAATAAAATAAACTGAGTCAAGGCTGGGGCAAGCCAGTGCTAGATATTTGGAGGGTTTTGTGCAATAGCTCACTGAGTCTTCACAATAACCCTGTGAGGCAGATCCTAATATTATCCCCATTTTACAGATACAAACACTGGGGAACAGAATTTAGCAATGTACCTAAGGATAGATAGCAAGTGTTGAGAGTGAAACCAGCCTTACTGTTCTGACCCTTGCTTCCCGTATTTATGTTTTCTTTCTGCTCCAAATGATATTTGCATGTGTGCATGAGTGTGTGTGTTTGTGTGTGTATACACCTGCACATGTACACACTAGATGTTTTGCAGAATTTTGGCTAGGTGGGATATGGTAAGTCCTGCTGTTTTCTTGGTACATCACGTAACTGAATGGTTGGAAGGCCAGGATGTTATCATGGTAACTTTATAAAATTTGCTTAGACTGCTGTTCTGTTCTATGTTAATTCTTTTACCATGCCACAATATTCTGGGTGTTTAATCTCAGCTACATTATCATGCATTTTAGCTTAATTCATAATAGGCAAAAGACTGATCTCAATTATTGTTCAATTGCATTTCTTGCCTTTTATATGTCTTCTGCCTCTCTCTTACCAGTTATACTTATTTAACATAAAGTATTATTCCTATTCTGTAGTAGCATCTTTGTGTCCCAAACATTCAGTAAAGAGCAGACAGAGGCAGAACGGCAGGTTTGTTTGTATGTTGTCTTCCCAGTGACCTGAGGTGGCCCTTACCTTTATATCACTGGCATTTTATAGCACATTCAGCATTCAGAGGCTGAATGAATGACAGTAACTTATGTTTACATGTTAACTCAGACCTTACAATATGCCAAGCACTATCTCATCTGCTACATGTAGTAATTTATCCACTCTTTAATAACCTTTGAAAGAGGTACCATTATTAACATTAATATTTTATATCAATAGGGAAACTGAGGCATGCAGAAGTTAAATAAGTTATAGAAGTGTGACCTTGTCTTGATCTATATAGTCTAGCTCCTAAGATTGTGCTCCTATTATATCTTCATTCTCAAAAAAAAAAAAAAAAAGGTTGGGGTAGAAAGGGTGGGTGGATAAAGGGGAGAGGAGGAGGAGGTCTGCACTTTAACTGGTTTTATTACTGCAAGAAGGAATATTTACTTATCATGGTTCCCCTGACTGACTTTTTGTGACCTTGTGGACTGTGGCCCACCAGGCTCCTCTGTCCATGGGATTTTCTAGGCAAGAATACTGGAGTGGGTTGCCATTTCCTTCTCCATGGTTCCCCTGGAATGAAATACCAATTAATTTATCCTGTTGCTTGTGGACAGTTTTTGGAGCTAAATTAGTCTTTTTTTTTTTTTTTTTTTTGAGGGGTATCTGTGCAGCTTGTGGGATCTTCGTTCCCCAACCAGAGATTGAACCTGGGGCTCTTGCAGTGAAAGCTTGGAGTGAAACCACTGGACTGCCAGGAAATTCCCTAAAATATCATTCTTAACGAGTCTTTAGTTTGACCCTAGTCCTCAACTTCTACTTGGTGGTTAGTTGTATTTTTAAGAGCAGAGGTCAGTGATGGAGAACGCTCATTTGTATGGCCTCTTGCGCCTTGGCAGGCCCACCTACATGGCTGCCAGGGCATCTGTGGGCAGCCTGGGGCACCTTCCTGGCTTTTGTTCTCTGATTCCATCAAAATCATAAAGCAGAGAGATTGTGCTGTTGAAAGCCCTAGCAGTGAGCTGGCTTTTTTTTTGTAGGGCCCTCATTCCAATCATTGGCTTGTTCCCAAATGATGAGATAGATCTACTCTTGGAAATGGGTACAAAAGTCAACCAAACAACCAACCAAATGAAACAAAACAGAAACCTCCACGGTAATCAGCAGTGTAGGGCCCGAGACAGCAGAGACAGCAGAGGGAATCAAAGCAGAATTCCGCTACCAGGGACACACTGGCTGTAAATGGATATCCAAGCTGAGCCAGGCACTAGTGGTTATTTGCAAGGCGGGTTAACTGTGGGTTCAGTTCTAATTACAGTGTGAATTTGTTAAATCCCTTACTGCTGGGGAGGAGTGAGGGGGTGCAGTGCTACAGGACACTAGCTTCTGCCTCCCAGACTCTGAGTTAATCGGCTTTAATCCCCAAGGTGGACGGGACATCATGCAGGTCAGTTTGTACTGGAACCAGATTACACTCTGGTGGCTAATAGCTCCGATCGATTACAACCTTCTCCATGAATCTCCTTAATGAGGAACCATCATGAGAACGAAAGAAACTGATAGAGAGGGATAACAACCGATAGAACCATAACAATTTTATAGGGTAGAAAAAAAAAGAAAAAAGAAGGCCTGATCTCAGAATGTTTACTCACTTGGGTTTATCTGCCTGAGTGTCTCCTGTTAATCTGACACTTGGCAGAGTTATTCACCAAGCGCTTGCCTTTCTTGGAATGAGGCTTCTTCTTGAAGCCCAACACAACACAGCCTGCACTGAGCTGTCTGGCTTGCCCAGAGAGCTGCGATGGGAAAGGGGCAGTGCAAAGATCAGCAGACATGTGACAGGTTCTCTGCATGATTTAGAACTGAAGATGAAACTTGAAAATCACACATCTCAGTTAACTTGAAACACAACAGAGAAGAAAACCGAACAAACTCCCACCAGTGTTTTAAATCCCTGAACTTTGCAGTTCTGTCAGTGAATTTCCAGGACAGTTGAAGCTGCTCAGAAGGAGATTCTGACTCTGGAGAAGCCAAGGAGATGCTCGCTGCAAATGTCCATCAACCCCAGCTGCAAGCAACGCACCTCAAAGGAAAATGTCACAGATGATTTGCTCATGACCCTAAATGCCAATCTCCAGCCTTGGCCTTTCTCCAAAGCTCCAGATGTGCGTATTCAGCAGGCCACTCCACAGCTCCACTTACATGACTAATAGACAACTCAAACTCCCTAGACCACAGGGGAAGTCCCCAAAGCTGAATACTTGATTTAGCATGGACCTCACCACCTTTCTTTTCTGCAAGACTCCCTATCAGTAAATGACATGACCAACCAACCAGTTGCTTCATTAATCCTGTTTCCTTTTTATGTCGTACCCTGCAAATCTAGTCCTTCTGTAAGCCCTGTCAGAACTCCTTCAACACATATCTGGAATCTGTGCTCCTCTCTTCATCTCCATTGCTGCCATCCCCAGGCCTCTGTCACCTTTTATTTGGGAGGCAATTGCACTCCTGCTTTCACTCTGGTCACCTTCTAGCCCAGATCCAAAACAGCAGTCAGAGTGACCTTGTAAATACATAAACCAGACCATGTTGCTCCTTTGCTTAAAATTCTCCAATGCTTAGAATAAAGTCCAAACTCTGCCCTTCTTCTGTGTGCCTCCTACAACCTCTCCCCCTTCATTTCCAAATTTATACGTGACTGTTCCCATAAGGGGAACAGGCTCTGTCCATATTCTTGCATAGTTGGCTCCTTCTCATAATTTAGGTAAAAAATACTCCTTGCACATTTGAGCATTACCTGGCTATATTTTCTATAGAGTGCATGACACTATGAAATGATGCTGTTTATCTACTTATCTGATTGCTTATTTTTTCGCTCCCCACTTCAATGAGAGCTCCATGATGGTAGGACTTCATTTTTGTCCATTCTTGTATGCCTTGATCCAAGAACAGTATTGGAACATAGTAGACGCTTCATGAAAATGAATAAATAAACATCTGAGATGCCAGTGGCCTTGACCAGAAATGACCCTACAATATGTTAAACTAATTAAATCAGTCAGTGCGAAGAAACTGTGTTGGCTGGTAAACATCAAGTCCTGAAGTTCACTGCTTTTAGCCTTCTAGTTTGGAGATAGAATTCCTTATATAGCACTATTTTTCGGTTGGCAAGAAAATATCTAGTGTTTTGTTGCTCCAACGTGAAAAATCCTGTAGATTTTGTTCAAGTCATCTTTTAACCCTAAGATGTAAATAATCATGAAATACCATCTACTTTTCTATAGGTCATGAAATAGCATGAGAAATCCAGTAAATTATTCAAGGTCCTTTGTACTGTTTTAGTCACAGTTACTGTCTTTTTTTTTTTTTCTAGAAAAAAAAAACTACTTTGAAATATATGAGAAAAAACAATACCAAGTGTCCATTTAAAAATTATACAACTTGAGTTCAACTAAAAATAGGTACCTAGTGCCTATTATGTGCCAGGTATTTTTACTGAATTTAATGACACCAGATGGTGGTGTTATTCCCATTTTGAGTTGGGTTATTAAGACTCAGTGAGGTTAAATGACTTGTTCAAGGTTACACGGTGGAGGAGCCAGTATTTGAAATCTCCAGCCTACTGTTCTTTCATATCTTCCCTTCAGCTTGTTTCTGTGCTGCAGAAAACCTTGATCCTAATTTTTGTTTGCTCTCACAATGAGTAAAGTTGGAGAAGCAGCTGCTGCTGCTGCTGCTAAGTCACTTCAGTCGTGTCCGACTCTGTGCGACCCCATAGACGGCAGCCCACCAGGCTCCCCCGTCCCTGGGATTCTCCAGGCAAGAGCACTGGAGTGGGTTGCCATTTCCTTCTCCAATGCATGAAAGTGAAAAGTGAAAGTGAAATTGCTCAGTCATGTCCAACTCTTAGCGACCCCATGGACTGCAGCCCACCAGGCTCCTCCGTCCATGGGATTTTCCAGGCGAGAGGACTGGAGTGGGGTGCTGTTGCCTTCTCCGGGAGAAGCAGCACTGAGCAGCAATAAAACATGGGATTGGAAGCAGGAGACAGAACCCTGCTTCCCCGTGTACCTTCTTGGTTCCCCCTTATGCTGTGTGAACTTGATTAAGTTCCATTACCTCTCTGGGGGAGTGAAAATGGGGGTCCTCTTCCAAGGAGTAAGGATGGTCCTGCTTTGAGGGGATGGTGAACACCCCTCGCTAGTTGTCTTAACATCCCGCTTTTGTTCAAAACATCAGGTCCAACTGTAGAGTGGATATGTCATCTTTCAGCCCTTCTCTCTTCTGAGCTCCAGGCTCGTGGATCCCACTGCGCGCTGAATCTCTCTCCGTTTGTGTAACAAACATCTCACCCTTCACCAGCTCCACGTGTAACACTGGATTCACCACCGCCTCCCCAACTCTCCCACAAACTGACTCCAGTTCCTCTCCCAGGTCGTTCCACGCCAGCCCATGGCAACACCAACACCCACAGGTTCCTGCAAACAACCTCCACCTCATTCTTACTCTCCCTTTCCTCATTCCCTGCTCCCTCTACCCAACCCGTCAGCAGATCCCGATGTTTTGGAACACGTCCGAACATATTCACAGCTCTCTCTCTAGGGCCACTGCTCTTTTCCAAGCCACCCTCATCTTTCACTTGAATGATGTAATAGTCACTTCACCCTTCTAATCCTGTTACCCTAGAATCCAGGTTCTATATAAAAAGCAGCAAGATCACATCACTTCTTTTGCTTAAAACTCCCCAGTGGGTTCCCATTGCAGTGAGTCTCATGCCTCGCTGTGGCCCACCAAGCCTGCATGTTGTAGCCCCACTGTGTGTACCCTGGGCTCTACAGACCCAAAGGGGTCCAAGGATATGATTCATGGGATCTGTGATTTTTTGACGGGAGGAAAAAAAATCACATCTTTATTTTCACGGCCTCTAACTGAAGTTTAGTATCTCATTGAGTTATGCAGAAAATCTTAGTGATGTGAGCAGTACCTGTGACCGTCACCTAGAGAAACCACAGATATCTCACACTAAAACTGTTGCAGGTATTTTGACAAATTATACTTCATAGTCATTAGATCTGCTACAAGACATGTTGAAGCAGCATCTATATTTTATGTCACAGCTTTGTCTTTTAAATATTTTTATAGCTGTATTATAATGTAATTGGTTTTCTTTGCATTCCTATGTATTTTATCTTGTGTGTGTTAAGTCACTTCAGTCGGGTCCGACTCTTTGCGATCCTATGGACTATAGCCCACCAGGCTCCTCTGTCCAGGGGATTCTCCAGGCAAGAATACTGGCCCTCCTTCAGGGGATCGTCCAGACCCAGGGATTGAACCCCTGTCTCTTACATGTCCTGCATTGGCAGGCAGTTTCTTTACCACTAGCGCCATTTGGGGAGGCCTGTATTTTACATGATGAAAAACATGATTCTGAGAGGAGATCCACAGGCAGACTGGATCTGCCTATAGGATCCATGACGGAAAAGCTGAAGCGCCTTGAAACCTGGCTCCTCTGGCCCCTCAGACAGTGCTCCTCTGCAGCGTTGTTTCTTTTTTTCCTGTTTCAGAAACACTCAGCTGGCCTGGCTCAGCGCCTTTGCAGTGGCGGCTCCTTCTGCCTGCCACTCTTCCCACATCTAGCTCCTTCTCATGGGACATGCCTCTGTTCATACATCACCTCTTCAGAGAGGCCTTCACAAACCCCCAAATTCCTTCTCCTCAGTCATCCTGTAACATAGCAGCTTGTGTCTTCCTTCATAACTTGCATCACTATCAGAAATAATCTTTTTATTTATGTTTTTATTCCGTCATCCTTCCTAGCAGGTAAACTCTGTTAGTACAGAGTGTTCTAGCCTGTTCACATTTCTATCCCATTTTCTAAAATATTTGTGTTTGATAAATGTTAGTTGAAGAAATACATAAATCCTTCTTAACTTGGTGATCGCTTTTATCAGATCGCTTTTAAATCAGATGAGTTTAACTGAAATATATACACACATATATAAAATCACTCCCCATGACTCTTCTGATCAAATCCAGTAAAGTAATTTTTGTCCTAGACGCATGCTTAGCAGTTGTTCTGGCCTTCACAGCTATGAATTGGCTGAAGTATACATCATATTCAAGGACACCCTAGAGATCTGTGATGCTCCCTGGAGGACTCAGGCCAATAAGTCAATTAAAGGGCTATAATGCTCCATAAATTACTATATTTGTGTCTGGAACATTATAATTTGGCTTTAGCATTATTTGAACAACTGCTACACACACTTACACCAATGGTTTGAAATTTTCCAAAGACAAGATTAGCAGCACAGCAGGATTAGATGGCAAAATAATTTTGTATATTCACTTGCAATTTCAGATATAAGTAAAACGGGGAGTCATTTTTCTCTATTTTATATCACTGTGTAGAAGTGATCACAGCCAAATGCAGATTGTTTATCCAAAATACAAGAAGATACTGCAGAATTATGTGGTATATGTGGTCCATATAAAGCCAGAAACATAAGATGAGATAAACAACCAAGAGAGCAGGAAGAGCAAGAAAACAGAAATTTGCAGATGAAATTAATAAAAAGCATACGGCCAACAATAAAAATGGTTACTCCGGAAGATAGTGGTTTTATACTGTGTAATCTATTACAAATAGGACACATATAGCAGCTCCAAGTTCCTGGAGCTCTTATGGGACCCCTGGCCCTCCAGTTGGTGAAATTGCTGGCATCTAACACCCCTTCTGCTGGCCTGTGGTTGGAGCCCATGATTCTGGAGCTTTAAATAATTACTTTCAAAGGAAAGACAGGATCACAGAGTAAATGGTGCCATGACAGGGTACCAAGTAAAGACCCTCAATGGAACACTGGACAAAGTATGAGAATATGACAAATAACATGTATAAGAATAATAAATACCTATTTTGAGAATCGGGGATGTTTAAAGGAATATAGAAGGAGAAATCAAATTTACAAGCAGATCCTCAAAATGGGACCACATTGAAAAACCCTCACGTATTAAGAATATGAGTATGAAAACTCTCCAAGCAGAGTGTGGTGGAGGAATTTCAGTGAAATATGATCCATGTGCAAAATAAAGGATGGAAGAGACATTCTCACCAAGACCATATATTCCCAAAGTCAGCAAGGATGGGAATACTTTGAGAAGAGGAACTCTCTGCTAGACGGACAACTATGAGAATAGAGGAACTTTCAGATTCACAGTGCTTACAGTCCAGTGTTTTGCTGCCAAAAAATTCCCCAAATATTTAGGGCTTGTCTGATCTTGCTGACATTGGACACATCCTAGCAACCAATGGATCTGGAATCCTTCAAGCCACTTGAGACAATGGCTTAAGTTTACAAGTTGCAGTATTTGGCGGAACCTCTTTACTTTTGTTCGGCACTCCTGCCCTCAAATTTCAAAGGGAGCCCACCAGCCCACAATCTAAGTAATTTGGATTATGCTACGAATTCCATGCTCATGTTATCAAAGTTTTTCATGATCTGTACGATTTCAGACATGCCCTTCCTTAGCCTCCTCACATCCAAATAAAAGAGTCTCCCTCTTTCTGTCCAGGCCACCCCAGTCACCTGTTTTTCTGGTTCCCTTGGATTCTTCAGGGGGCTTCCCAGGTGGCACGGTGGTAAAGAACCCAGCTGCCAATGCAGGAGACATGTGGGAGACTTGGGTTTCATCCCTGGGTGGGGAAGATCCCCTGAAGGAGGGCACGGCAACCCACTCCAGTATTCTTGCCTGAAAAATACCATGGACAAGAGGAACCTGGTGGGCTACAGTCCATGGGGTCGCAGAGAGTCACACATGACTGAGCACACACATGTTGGGCTCTTCAGATATCCTTCATCAGGAGTGGGTCCCACTACATCAGACTGCCATGGAAAAATACACCACGGCGTTACATGAGGGGAGGGTGCCAGTTTCCTTTTTTGGCATGAGTTGTTTTGATTATGTTCAGTGTTTGTAGGCCATTTTGCTACAAATCTCCCATGGCTGCCTTCAGGGAAGACATTCTTAAGGAGTAGTGGCAACGGCTGGATGTCAGGGGTCATGATGTCAGGGACTGGCGTTTACAGAAGGCCAAGCAGGAGACCGGCTGGAAGGACACAGCTGCTGTCTGTGGGAAAGCTCGACCTCAACCAGGGGACGTTTCTAGCTTGAGTGACCCTGAGACATGTGTCCCTGTGGCAGAACCAAGCCAGCCATGGGAGGACCCAAGTTAATAACCAGCCCAGTGCTGTGTGTGGGCAGAACTGAATCAACAGCTGTCCCCTTACCACTAGCAAATCATACCCACTGTTGTGGATATCTGCAGAATTATAATGTGGCCTCCTCACAGAAGAAGGAATTTGCAGTGAAGCAATGAGAAGTTTCCCTTTTAAGGGGGCAAGAGACACTTTTGGACAGTCTACATGTTCCCTTGCAGCCTATATTACTGTTTGTGTAGGTCAAGGATGTTTGACCCTGGGCGCAGGGCTTCAGAACATCTGTGACCCCTTTGTGACTTTATGTGAACACGGGGTGTCTGTGCATTTCAGGGGAGAGAATTCAAGCCTTGATCCTATTTTCAAACATGACTGAGGGGAAGCAGTACTGTTCCAGCGCGTTTTCCTAAACTGTCTCAAGACACTCTTTGGTCTGGTCCAGCTTTCTGAGCTTTGATGAATTTCAGAATATGGGCAGTAGGATGTTGATTACCTTCTGAGAATCCATAATCTCTCCTTAGACCCAGATTTAAGACAAAAATCAACCTAGGGCACAAACTGTGATATTTAAAAAATAAATTGTGTGGTTGTAGGGCAGCAGAATCATGAAAACATCTAAATTAAAAGGCTTAAGGGAAAAAAAAAAAAGACTTTTACTGGGCAAAGATGGCAAAATTTCAGACAACATAAAATCAATGCATAATTATTTCTGCCCAATAAAAGTGAACAGGGTTTCATCACATAAATATTGATATGGAAAAGGCAAAACTTTAAGAGGGGAATAAACCATCCACATCTCTGTGCCACTTTCTTCCTTTCTAAAACGGAGAAGGTTGGGGACTTTTCTGGTGGTCCAGTGATTAAGAATCCGCCTTCCAAAGCAGGGGATGCAGGTTTGACCCCACGTGCTGCAGGTCAATTAAGCCTGCACAATGCAACTACTGAACCTCTGCCACAATGAAGACCCAGTGCAGCCAAAAAAAAAAAGGAGAAGTTTGTATATACAAATAGTTGAACAGGAAAGCAGTACAGGTTAGAACAGTGGCATAGGCTAAAGACTCAGTAAATGACAGCAAGTAGGAGAGGAAGCAGTATGTTAAGGTAAATAGAAAGTGCAGAAGGAGTAAAAAATGATAGCAAGGAAGCTTAAGATATGTTTTCTATAAATTCTGACATTGGACCTCGCAAACCCTATGCTGCATGAAGGAAGCCAGTCTCAACTGCAGGGTTCCATTTATAGGAAATATCCAGAACAGGCAGATCGATCCACAGAGATATAAAATAGATTCCTGGTTGCCTACGGCTGGGGGAGGGTGTGAAGGGAGAGAGATGAGGACTGGGGAGTCAGGGCTGAAGTGTGTGATGTTTCTTTTTCAGGTGATGAAAATGTTCTAAAATTTCTGTGAACTATATGGTATATGAATTGTATCTGAATAAGTGTTCTAAAAATCTGAGACTGAGAAACACCCTTGGTAAAAATATTCTGAAGTAGCCTGTAGATTTCCCTAAAGAATCCCTTCTCCTGCATCAATTCTGATTTGCAGGTATTTCTTTCCACCTTGTCACAACTTCATCTAATAGGGTTATTTCTTCAGATATATGTATCTGTCAGGTATGTCTTACAAACAGCTGAAAATGTGTATATTTTGATGAACGAATGACTTCTGGGTTTCAACATTAAAGTCATAGCTTTTAAGCAGATGAGCCAGTGTTTAGAAAAATATTAGAGCCGTTTTAGTACTTTCATCTCTCATCCCTTTTCTCCCATCATCTACCAGCGTTAATGCAAAGAGCTAGCCTTTCAAAGTAAGCACAGTGTTAGGAGAGGTTGCATAAATTTCTAGGATGGCGAATATTTTCTCTTCATCTCCTGATTTCTGCTTTTATTGGTTCTACACAGATATAAGTCCTTAATGCCTATATATTCTATTTTACAACTTTCCTGCAGTTCCTACCTGCCAGCAGCATTTCATATATACTACATTAGCCATTTTTCCTCAGAGCCCTAAAAGAGTTTGAACTTCACCATTTATGCCAACTTTCTGTCTCTAATAGCATTGCTGGAGATGAAGTGATGATAAAATAATGATTAGAAAATATTTCATTTTCTTCTTTTAATCTGACCTCAGTCTTTACAAACAAGATCTTTTACACATTTTATTTTATTTTACACATTTTAATAAGTAGCACACCTAAGAATTAAGCCCGTGTTTCAGTATTCTAAACTAAAAGCTTTAAAAGTGTTTTTCTTTCTCTTTCATGTTAGACACACACAAATATAACTTTGCTCTTATATATCCATCACAGCATAAACCTATCCCTCTAGCTTTGTAATAATGGGCTGCAAAGAAACAATTTTATCCCAGGCAATCTCACAGGGTCCCTATTTCTTTATGAATGAAGGCAGGCAGCCACGAGGCACTGCACGGGAATATACGTTTAGTGAACAATGGAGGAGGAACACAAAGCCACAAGACCTGACAGGGTTTTTCTTATCTTTCCCCAAATTTGCTGCACCTGTCAAGAAATGGAAGCAAAGAACAGAGGCAATTATATAAATAATTCAAGAGAAAGACCAGTGTTTTCCTTCATGAGTTGCAAAATCAGTTTCACCAATCTGAGTTATGTAGATGACAGTGTTTAAAGAAATTCACCTCACACGTGTGTACAACCATATTATAAGCAATTAACCTTCACAACCTGCTCCTGAAAGGAGGGAAAAGGCTCTTAATCATTTGGGGTTCACCAAGCTTTCTAATAACATCTCTCCTAGTAGAGACCTTGGAAGAAGTGAGTGATATTATGATTCATGGAAATGAAGACAAATGCAGAGAAAGAGTAACTAGATGAAAAGAGAGAAAGGCAGGGCATATAAAGTCCCTTGGAAATGAAGAATGACTTCTCTGGCTTCTAATAGGGTGGTGTACCGCCAAGCTTTGCTTCCCAACAAGCCCAGAGCATCAGAAGCACAGAGAAGAAATGCCATTCCACCTGCCCAGCACCTAGTCTGGCACAGCTCATTGTTGTTGTGTTTTTAATACACTTCATTTTTTAGAGGTGGTTTTATATTCACAGAAAAATTGAGGGCACAGTACAGAGTCCCCATATATCCCCTGCCTCCAGCACTATCAACAGCCTCACATCAAGAGTGCTACATTTGTTACAATTGATGCACCTACATTGTTACCTAAAGTTCATAGTTTACAGCAGCATAAATGTACATCACTCTTGGTGTATATTCAGTGGGTTTGGACAAATGTATAATGACACATAGCCACAATTGTGGTATCATGCAGAATAGGTTCACTGCCCTAAAAATCCTCTCTGCTCTGCCTGTTTCTCTCTCCCTCCTCACCAACAGCTCTGTATTTAATAGATGGGGTCAATGTCAAAGGCACATCAGGGCTTTAGTCATCACTTTTTTCATGCTTCCCT
Source organism: Cervus canadensis (assembly GCF_019320065.1). Taxonomy (NCBI): domain Eukaryota; kingdom Metazoa; phylum Chordata; class Mammalia; order Artiodactyla; family Cervidae; genus Cervus; species Cervus canadensis. Next base: position 80,376,546 of record NC_057389.1, read on the forward strand.
TTCTAAAGTACATATAGTCCCTTAGAAACTCTGGCTGTTGGTAAAGAAGCCCTCAGTTCTGTGTGTGCTTGTGTGTTAACATGTCAGTGAACAAGTGGAAGAAAGACCTCTTGAGCCAGGAAGGAAGAAGCCAGGTATGGTGGCAAGTGCATGGACTCTGGAGCCAGAGGAACCTAAATTCTTCTTCTACCTTCTCTGCTTACTGCCCTGTGGCCAAAAGTCTTTAAGATCTCTGAAGAGTGACTACATCTCAGAATCTCAGCTTCTTTATCTATAAAATGGGATAATATCTATTATAGGATACCAGATACACTGAAATAAGATGGCTATATAAAATGTACAGCATACACATCTCTCCTTGAACTAGGAAATGGTTAAATAATTTAAGAAGAGATAACTCTGGGGTGTGAATATCTTAAGGATAAAAACAGATGGATTCAAAGTGAAATTAATGAATGCCACTGGATTGGAATATCATGTCAAGATCTGTGTCTATGCTAGAAAATGGAGATCTTAGCATAAATGGGCAAAGAAGGGTGTTATTCAGTGAATAAATGACCACTGGGCTCCTACTGCCTAACTGAAGATACTTCTCTACTTGGCTCATTCGAATGTAATTGTCCATTAGGCACCATTTAACCATAATCATTTACTGCTCACAATATTTCAGACCATTATGTATTTCAAAATGTGTATTCTTTCTTTGGAGCTAAAAGTGTCAGGTGTTGACACTTAAAACTGAAAAGGCAAGAGGAGGGCAGGCAGATGCCCTCAGTGTGGAGTTTTATGCATATCTGATAACTCTGTGTCTGAAATTTGCACCAGGGCTCATGCAATTTATGTTTCCCTTCAGTTCAACCTGGTGCTTTCACCAGCACAGGGCCGCTCCTCTGGGCTAACTGTGCCTTGTTATTTCAGCAGGACTTAGGGGAGAGATGATTACTTGGTGTAGTTACGCAGTGACATTTCACTGCTTCTTGATCACACTCGCCTTTACAAAGCTCTCTGGCCAGCTGCCCAGGGACACTTTCTCCTTTACCCCCGACAACCCCCCAGACTCCCATATGATAGCTTCCAACTGTCTGCCTTTCAAAGAAGTGGACCCTTTGGTGGCCAGCACTACTGTACTATTTGTTCTTACATGTGGAGGGAGCTCAAAGGGGCTGGGATTTTTCAAGATCATCTGTCTCCTTCTGTTTGCTTGTTCTTGGCCCAGATGTGCTTCAGGGATACAGGCTCAGTCTTCTCCTGTTTTTGATACTACCCGAGGATGAGTTAGTGACAAGTGTGTTAGTTGCTTGGTTGTGTCTGACTCTTTGCAACCCATGACTATAGCCCACCAGGCTCCTCTGTCCATGGAATTCCTCAGGCAAGAATACTGTAGTGGATTGCCATGCCTCCTCCAGGAGATCTTTCTGACCCAGGGATCGAATCTGGGTCTCCCACATTGCAGGCAAATTCTTTACCATTTAAGCCATCAAAGAAACCCAAGTTAGTGACGACTACAGACATTTTCTCCCTGCCCCCTCAAGAGGCTGATATTTAAAAGAAGTGCCACTCACAAAATGGTGACATTCGTTAGTTCTAGGTGGTGGATACACAACTGTTTATATATATATATTTTTTCCCGTCCTCTCTATGTGTTATAACATAGAATAATTAAAATCAAAAAGTTGTGTGAACCAATACCTAGTGTTTTGCATCTTTGTGCCTCTGTTCCAGGGACCCTCAGATGGGGAGACGTTGAAGGCAGCTGCTAGGACTGAGAGAGGTCCTTTTTTAAAATTTATATTTAAAAATGGAATTAATTTGTTTTTGGCTGCACTGGATCTTCGTTGCTTCGCACGGGCTTTCTCTTGTGGTGAGCAGGGGCTACTCTTTGTTGCGGTGCTTGGGCTGCTTCTTGTGGTGGCTCCTCGTCGAGGAGCATGGGCTTCAGCAGCTGCAGCACGTGGGCACAGTCGTTGCAGTTTGCTGGCTCAATAGTAGTGGCACTCGGGCTTAATTGCTCCGAGGCATGTGGGATCTTCCCAGGTCAGGGATCAAACCTGTGTCTCCTGCATTGGCAGGTGGATTCTTATTCACATGAGCCATGAGGGAGGTCTGAGAAAGGTCCTTTTGAAAGCATGATTTCTGATTTGTATTTCAACCCAAGTCACTGCAAGTATCAATACAACTGAAAAGGCTAGAGTCGGTCCTGTAATTCTTTTTGTGCAGGGAACAGGATTTCCCCTCCAAATTAGTCCTTTCCCAGCACTGGATGGGCTGAACACCCCGGCACCAGGCAGTTAGCTCCCTTCCATCTGGCATGGCCATGTGAACACTTCAGTTGGCTTGCCTTTTTAATGAAGTGATTTTTAATGAAGCAAGCTGTGAATTTAATAGATACCTTAAAACAGCTTCTTTGTAACTAAGCTTTAAGTAACGAAGCAACTGCCAAATTAGCCACCAGAATCAAGAGGAAAAATCCAAAGCCGAACAACTGTAGGATTAAGCATCTCTAGACTTCAGTCATCAGGCAGGTCATCTCAACTACTGGACAAAGGATAGGGAGGCTGGTGACAAGGAAGGCAAGGAAGTGCTTGGCCAACACCAAGGCATGCTGCGGTGCACGGTAGTTCTCACCAGTGCCTGTGCTAGTACTCTCTTACTGGTTCATTAATTGTGTGATTTTGAACCAGCCATTTCAGCTCACTCATAATGTGGGGACAATGGGAGGAGATCATTAAGTTCAGTCTGTACTACTTTGGGAGAAAGATGTTGGTAGCAAGAAATCACATACCATTGGCAAATTCTTTTAAAGGTGGGGTTGTTGTTCAGTTGCTAAGTCACGTCTGACTCTGCAACTCAATGGATGCCATGGCTCCCTGTCCGTCACCATCTCCTGGAGCCTGCCCAAGTTCATGGCCACTGAATTGGGGATGCTATCCAACCGTCTCATCCTCCGCCACTCTCTTCTCTTGCTCTCAATCTTTCCCGGCATCAGGATCTTTTCCAATGAGTCAGCTCTTCGTATCAGGTGGCCAAAGTATTGGAGCTTAAGCTTCAGCATCAGTCCTTCCAATGAGTACTCAGGGTTGATTTCCTTTAGGATTGACTGGTTTGATCTCCTTGCAGTGTGAGGGACTCTCAAGAGTCTTCTCCAGCGTCACAGTTTGAAAGCGTCATTCTTTGGTGCTCAGCCTTCTTCATGGTCCAACTCTCACATCCATACATGACCACTGGAAAGACCATAGCTTTGACTGTATGGACCTGACTTGTCAGCAAAGTGATGTCTCTGCTTTTTAATACACTGTCTAATGTTAGGTTTTAAAGGTAGGGGATGCCACCCAATTTTGGAATCTCAAATGTAAGAAGCAGGCACATGCTGCAGAGGGTGAAGAGGACTGGGGGGGACTAAGCAAAAGGCAAGACCCTCGGGAACTAGACAGTGCATGCATGTCCAACCTGAAGGCATTCAATTTTTAAAAAAAGAGTGTTAATTCAATAAAGCACACCTGTGTGCAAGAATGAGGTCACCCGTTGGCTAGTTCTGCTCTGTTTTACTGGGGAGAAGACTGATGCATTCAGAGGAGGAATGGTTTGTTCAGGTTCTCACTGAGGCGGTGGGCGGCCAGCTGGCTGTCTCATGGTTCTATAACTGCAGCCGCAGCCGGGGTGTTAAGCCCTGCTAGGAAAAGTCACCAGCACAGATGTCACTCAGTGTGAGGGGCTTTTGTTGTGTTCTCTGAAAAACAGACACAAAAAGTCCCTCACCACGCCCCCTTTCTGTTATGTAACCTTTCCTTTGCTCTTGGCTTTGGGAGCCTCAACCTGGCCTGAAGTGGCTAGAAGAGCTGCCTCCGGGAGACAGGGCTGGAGAGGAAGGGCCTGATCAGCCCTGGGGAAGCTGAGGCCCCATGCTTGGTGGACAGGAGGGAGGGAAGTGGGAGCTCCACGTGGATTCAGGTAAATCCATTCCCCACCCCACCGCTCAGACACAGCATGTGGCTTTTCCTCATCCCTCCAGAACACAGGAGGAGAGCAAGCCCTGAGAGCAGTACCTGAGACCTTCCTTGCTCCTTGCAGGGATTTTGACCTCACGTGAGTGAGTGTTAGTCACTCTGTGTCCAACTCTTTGTGACGCCGTGGGCTGTAGCCCACCAGGCTCCTCTGGCCATGGAGTTCTCCAGGCAACAATACTGGATGGACTTCCATGGCCTTCTCCAGGGGATCAAACCTGGGTCTTCATCTACCACATGGGCAAGACCATCTCTTCCCCGGCAGACCATGCTGAAGGCTTTGCTTGCCCAGAGCTTGCACTCCAAAAAGCTTGACAAAGGCCAGCTGGGCATGGATCTTCCCAGCCGGCCTGACCCTCCCCACTCCCAGTCTCCCTCCTCTAACTCTGGTCAGCGTCTCCTGGCCAAGCTCTGAAGCACACGTTTTCTCCTCACTGGTTGCCGGTGGAACAGGGCTCCTGCCACCTGCCTTCCTGAAAACCTGATGGAGGACTGATGACTAGAAGGCAGGCAGAATTTGTCAGAATCACCACATTTGTTGTGTGGCTCAAAGCAGTGGTGCTGGTTTGTATTATACAAGCCCTTCTCCAACTGTGTCTGTCTTGAACTGAAGGGCAAAGGGTCATTCTCTTTGATGTACCACCACAGGCTCCAAATATGATATATGGTTTGCAGTTGGGAGGAAGATTCTCCATTTATCCGTCTGTTTAATGAACAGAGGCTTTGTGACGGCCTATCACATGCTGTGATTACAGTCCGGCCACCTTACTCTTGGGCTGTGCTTTGCTCACTGGCTAGAATGCAGAGGGGAGGTTGCCCACCTTCCTTTGAGGACGCAGGGGGTCCTCATGCCTGGGAAGCTTCCTCGATCAGTTCCTATCCTCTCTGGTGTCATTCCTTAATTATCCCAAGGCTACAGGGGTTTGCTGATGAAAACGAACACTCTGAAACCAAAACTTCACATTTTAAACTTGTTGTTCAGTCACTTGGTCATGTCTGACTCTGCGACCCCATGGACTGCAGCATGCCAGCACATTTTCACCTAGAAGAATACACATGTACACACTGCTGTATTTTAAAACAGATAACCAATGAGGACCTATTGTATAGCGCGGGGAACTCTACTCAATACTCTGTAATAACCTACATGGGAAAAGAATTTGAAAAAGAATAGGTACATGTATATGTATAATTGAATCACTTTGCTGTGTCCCTGAAACTAACAACATTGTTAATCAACTATACTCCAATATAAAATAGAGTAAAAAAAACAAAACAAAACCAAACCCACTACGATGAAGTGAGTAACATCCTTTCCCAAGCCTGACAGAAACATAGTAGGAGGGTTTCAGTGAAGTCTCAAATCTATTAAATAGCCAAGTGCCAAGGTACAAAGTCATTTCTTCACAGCAGTTCAACCCTGCTCTCTTTTGTATAGCTGAAGATGACTTTGAATCCTAGGCACACTTTAAAACCATTTTCCTCCAGTGACTTAAAAAATTATAAATGAAAAGTTTGGGAAAAAAAGTCTTTAATCCTCATCTCCCAAGCTTTACATTCCATTATTCTGAGTAACTGATATGTGTGAAAACACTCTCAGTTTCAATTTAGCTCAACCTCAGACTCAACCGGGAACAGCTTTTAAATTGTTCATACAATTCCTATCAATCAGTTGGGCTTGTGTAAAGGAAATAGGAATACAGAAACCTAATCACTCCTTCTGTGAAAAATCACCATGTTTTCCTGTTTGGAGACAGATCAGATCCTAGGAAACCTTTCCAGCAGATTTCCACCATTTCCTGGCTGTTTCATTTTAATCTTGACATTGTTGAGCTGATCTATTACCTCATGAATTTCCTGGGCAAGGGCAGGTGTTACTGATATACGTCTTAGGAAAGCCCAGTGGCACATGTTCCCATCCTAGAAGCTGATGTTGTAAGCACGCTATCTGCACATAATGAGCTGGACTTCCTTGGCAAACTGCTCAATCAGATATGCAATCACGGCAAAAGGCGGAAGTCAAGGCACACATTTTTGGGAACAAATTGTGCTATTTTTATTGCTTTGCTGTATTTCACCCTTATAAAAGAATGGTATTAGAGTTCATCTTACAGACGGAAATGAGGAAAACTGAAAATGAGTAGAGAGGAGACCATAAAACCACCCAGGCTGGTTATTCCGTGAATCCTTTTATGGTTAGTGGATGTCTATTTACTGCATTCTACCAGGTCAATATTCTTGGGGCTAATTCATGTGACAGATTGCCACTGGACACATTTTCCATCATCAACAAAAATACGTAGCCTTCCTGAGAGAAGTGCTGGCTGGGTAGGTATGAAATGTAAATGGGTTATGTCTGTTTTCCTTTTTGCCATGGACAGTTCGAATGCCTTCCTTTCAAACTTTGCCCAAGTAGACACAGATCTCTTAGGAGATTTACACTAGCTGGACCATAGAGGAAATCCACCCATAATTGATTAAACCCAACCAACTCTCTTGGGTTGAAACTAACTTGTTATACTAGCTTACTTAGCACCAAGAAAATATTTAGGGTATAAAACTGGCGATGAATTAAAAAGACTAAAAGAATTAGTCTCGCCATCTAGGTAGGTAGGTAAGTAGATACACACAGCAACTTACTGAGGCACTGGGTTGGTCCAAAAGTTTATTTGGGTTTTCCTGTGATAGCATATAGAAAAATCGGAATGGGCTTTTTGGCCAACATAATATAATTTACTCACCTTACAGTGGGCTGATTTTAAGTGTAGAATTTTTTTTTTTTTTGCACAAGAATTTGATCCTTTTAGAGACCAAAGAGATCAGGGAGAATCTGCAGTTCACCCTCCACACTGCAGCTCAGAGAAACAGGTATGTCACCCAGATGGTCAGTGGAAAGTGGAGAAGTCATGCCCAGTTTGGAGATACTATTAATAATCAGTCTATTGACTTGGCCATTTTGAGTAGAAACTCATTCTTTGCAAGGAGAGGGAAGAAAGACTTTAAATAGCAGCCTGTGTAGAAGATAGCTTTGGGTTCCTGATCTGTTAAAAAATGAACATCCAGCTGCTGGCTGCAGAGAGTGTAAGAAACAATAGGAGAAGAAGTATCTTCAGAATGGGATTGAGGAAGATGAAGGCTTGCGGTGGATGAAGGACTGAGAGTTTACTAAAGAATGGGAGTCTGAGGAGTTAAGCAATTCCGACTGATGTAATGTCTGGATGCTGACAAATAAAATTTATAAATGGTTTTTTAAACCGCTTCCTCTAGCAATGGGAGTTGTTACTATCACATTGATTTTGAAATGAAATGTTATGGAATTTTCTTGCTTTAATGAGAAGGCAGAATCAACTGGTAAATAAAGTAATGATTAAAGCAATTAAAGAGGGAAAATGATAAATAAAGTAACAATACTCCTAATGCTTAAACCCAAATAGGCAGGTTTTGCTGATTTGCTGAAAAGATTCATTTTCATCTTGAAGTAAACATATTGAGAAGCAATGCTCACTGTGAATAAACTTGCCCTTTGGTAAGAAGAGAAAAGTCAATTAGTAATGTCATTTGTTTAAAAATCTGCCTGCACCTGGTTCTCATTTGTCCTCCAGCTGAGAAACCAAAGACAACTTCTTTTTATTGCCTGTGGTCAAACAGCAAGTTCATCTCGCCATCGGATGATCAAACGGCCAGCCTCCCCCAGCTTGAGAAGGCCCGCCTTTCACTTTCAACTTGTTCAATCATCATTAACTCTGAAAAATGTCACATTCCATTTGTGCAATGAAAATTTCACCACCAGTGACCGTTTGGGTGAAGTTTTTGTAGGCAAGGCCCTAAATCTTGCAGAGCACCTCACACATTCTCAAGGTCTTTTGCCTTGTTTCCTTGTTTAATGACAGTGGTCTGAGATCCAAGAGTCCATCTACAGCCTGACACCCGTGGCTCTGAAGAAACCTCTGTGTGGGGATACATGTGCCTCTCTGAGCCTGCAATGGTTCACTGCATGACCTGACACATGTGTGTTATCTGACATGCATGCACCCCCAACCCCAGCCTTTGTTAGCTATTATGCATACACACACTGGGGTTTTTGCCAAGGAAAAAGTCTTCTCTACTGGGGAGAGACCAGTTTAAAAAAAAAAAATGGGCTGGATACAGCCCATTTCGAAGCAAGATTTTCTTACTTTGGGAAGCCAGCTGCCCTGGAAAGAGCTGCAATATCAAGCTGGGGAGGTTCCACAAAGTTTCTGGAAAGGAGAAATAGGCTTCTTTTTAACTTTTGCTATTGGGCTTGAAAATCTTCGCCTCCTTTGTTTATTATTTAATTATATTTCCTCCTCTGCAGAGAAGTTCTGAAATGAAAATCCCAAGGAATGTGGTGGTGAGCTAAATATTCATGGCACTCTACAAAAATGAATTTCTGGAAGTAGATGTCAAGCAGCAAGACACCTAAATTAAGAGGTCACTTGATTTAGAATCTTTAAAAGGAGTATTGAGTTTATTGGGGCAAGTCAAATAAATTTTGTGCCGTTTGACAAGGAGGTCACAGCTAAAACAGCCCCCAGTTATAGGTCCTGATTAGATTTTCAAGGTCAGAACCAAGAAAATGTATAAACAGAGCTCTCTAGAACCTTAGTGCCAACACGCTAACATGCTGTTTTAAATAGCCTCCAAGAAGGGCTTCTTGATTTCTAGATTTAGTTTAGTGTCAAAGTTCCACTGAGTCAGCTGAAATGAGGTTATCAGCCCAACTGGATTATAGGCACAATGTCTTGGCCCCATCCAGCTAGCTCTGGTTCAAGTGTACTAGAATATTTATTGTTGCCAACATGCAATTTTTGATTGACTGGCAGCTGGGGAGTAGGAGAGAAGGCAAAAATAATCTAATAACTTTTCCGATTTCTCCAGTTAATACAAAGACACTTGCTCCTTGGAAGGAAAACTGTGATAAACCTAGACAGCATATTAAAAAGCAGAGATATCACTTTGCTGACAAAGGTCTGTATAATCAAAGCTATAGTTTGTCCAGTAGTCATGTATGGATGTGAGAGCTGGACCACAAAGAAGGCTGAGCACCAAAGAATTGATGCTTTTGAATTGTGGTGCTGAAGAAGACTCTTGAGAGTTCCTTGGACTACAAGATCAAACCAGTCAATCCTAAAAGAAATTAACCTTGAATATTTACTGGAAGGACTGATGCTAAAGCTGAAGCTCCAAAACCTTGGCCACCTGATGTGAAGAGGTAAACTCAGTGGAAAAGACACTGATGTGGAGAAAGATCGAAGGTAAAAGGAGGAGGCAGCAGAGGATGAGATAGATAGCATCACTGACTCAACAGCCATGAATTTGAGCAAACTCTGGGAGACAGGGGAGGACACGGAAGCCTGGCATGCTGCAGTCCATGGGAGTGGCAAAGAACCAGACACAATTTAGCAACTGAACAACAATAATACAAGACCAGACCCTGGGTCTAAAGAAGAATCACGTGGCTCCTAAAATAGGAAAGATAATGTCCTGCCATTTTAATGGCTGGGTTGACAGCATCACTTTTAAGAAAAGAGATATAAATACTAGGTTATTGGCTGAAAAAAGCTCGTGTGTCATTTCCTAGGAGAGATTTTTTTTTATTCAAAGTCTTGCATGTATACCTAAGATTACAAGTGTTTTATAAATATTAATTCATTTACCCCTCATAGTAACTCCAAGAGGTGAAGTCACTTACCTAAGGTGTAGAACTAGTCAAACGCAGAAGTGTAGGTCTATGTGCATTATACTACACCCCACTCCAGTATTCTTGCCTGGAGAATCCTATGTACAAGGAGCCTGGCGGGTTACAGTCCATAGGGTCACAAAGAGTTGGATATGACTGAAGTGACTGAGCACACATGCCATTATACTTTTCTACAAAGATTTCTCAGACTAGGCAACCCAAATGCCCATTTATCTGTTGCTTCAAGGTGAGCAACGGTGTGCAAAGAGAACAGTGTTTGATCTGCTTGCTCCGTGTCACAGGAATGGAAACATGGAGATCAAGTCTCTAAAACGTCCCCTATCCCCTCACACTGATTTCTTCTACTCTCTCATCTCCACTTCATAGAGGTCACCTTTCTGCCATTGGCTCCCGAGTGCTGAATCTGTGTCTCACGTCTCACACACACACACACACGCATGCGTGTGCACACACACACACATACACACACAGCTATTACTATGCTTCAATGAAGCGGCACAGGGTCTGTGAGCTGGGCATAAAAGCAGACATCATTTGCTCATTAGAGCTAAGTTTTCAAGACGTGCCCCAATTACTGACCTCCACTAACGGCCTGGGTTTGCGCTCGACTGCAAACCTGAAGTGGCAGAGTTCACAGTAGCTGGTGTTTGAGGACGACAGCCAGTGTTCCAGGCAGCTCCGATGAATTGTCCCCAAGGTCCCTGTACATTCACACGGAGAGAGCAAGTCCTCTTGACTGCTGCCCTCGTGGCAGATCCTGCACATCGGTCGGTCATTGAAGGGACTGCAAGAGAAGGAGGGGCGACCTGCTGGTCACGGGCTGGTAACCACCGCCACGCCGCGGTCCTCCGGCTCTGGGGCCTTCGGACCCTCCCCCGCGGCAGCTGCTCAGAACATACATCTGCTTTAAAACCTGAGATCGACACTGGCATTTGGCAGTGGGGGCCGGGATCCTTGGGCACCTACTTTTGTCAAAACAGCGAACTAGGGGGTGGCTAATACCAGAGTAGGCGGACCCAGGGACACAGTGAGGGCAAAGGAGCAATGTTTTAATTTTGCCTCAGATGTTGATCGAATTCAGGCAAACTACCAATGGAAAAATAAAAATCATCCTTTGCTAGTAAGAAATTGTTTGCAAACAGCACCGATTATAGTTTCTAGACAAGCTGAGTCTTTCGAACCAGGCCGGGACACTTTTGAATACCCAGAGGTTCTTTGCCTTTCTCTTTTTAGTGGGATGGGAGAGTGAGAGGAGGAAAACAGATGGGCAGCCAAGCCTGAAGCCGCCACGCAGAACTGCAGCCTGAGCCGGAGCACAGAGCTGGAGCTTCCCGATGTTGCGCTTTGGGCTGCTGAGGACACTCAGCTGAAAGCCGGTGAAGGTATGTCCTACCAAGGCGGCCTCCGTCCAGGGCTTGGCCTTTAACTTGGAAACGTCACCCCTGTGAGGACACATGGTGTTGTGGCTCGTGAGGCAGGCTCTGGAGTCGTGCCACTTGGGCTCAAACCCAGCTCTGCTGCACATGAGCTGGCTCACTTCGGGCAAGTAATGTCATCTCTCTGGACTTTAGCTTAAAATGGGCATAAAGCAGGGTACCTTCCTCATATGGTGACTGTGAGGATGAGCAAGTGTAATCCAGGTTACAAGCTTAGATGAGGGACCAGCATGTAGTAAAGTGCCTAGTTAATGCTCACTATTTTCACTTGTAGAAAAACTCAGGTCAGGGAAAATCAAATGACGTGGCCCTCATCACATATGTCAAAGGCCAAGGGAAAGCTCCAAGACGGCCTCTGTTCTCAATGGATACTGGAGGGCTATCTGCCTCTGATCAATGTCTTCTTATATTGCTAGAGGTCCTTATAGGGTATTAGATTTTTAAATGTCATCACTGTATGTGCCAACCCAAGGACCAGCCTCTTTACCCACCTTTCCCCACTTCTTCCTATCCCCCAAAGTGGACAGTGACCCAAGCTTATGCTCACCCCCATCTCTCTGGCTCCATCTTTGTGGAAACAGCCACGGAAACACTGCTCTTTCCCAAAGGCCTTTCTGGGGATGATCCTGGGACTGAGTGAAGGCTAAAAGGGGATTAAAAGAGGAAAGGAGCTCCTTCCCACTTGCCAAGAGGAGCCCCACATGCTCAGGGGCGGGAAAAGAAAGTTTAAAGAGTTGACTTTTTTCTCTCATCATTCCTGGCCTCCATCATTCACATTGAGCCAAATGCTTATAAAACTGTAAAAGTTCTGGTTTACACTACTATATGGTAGGAGAACATGTAAGAATGCCTGACACACGCGTGTGCACACACACACGCTGGCTCCCAGGTCTCAGTCATTTCAGCTTTGCAGCCCGTGCTTCTTGATCAAATGAGGTGTTTGATGGCTCGAGGGTGACGGGGGCACATGCAGACAGATAACTGTCTGTCTCAGTTCACCGCTGAGCACTTACACTCACTGCCTCCTTGTATTCTGAGTCCTAACCAATTGTTACAAGTTTTCCCAGAGGTAGAAAAATATATATTGACCTTTTTTCTTCCCCCTTCCCTTTGTGAAAGCCACACAGATGGACAGCAGAAGGCACATGGATAATGTTTATAACAGGTGTGGGTGGGTGAGTCCATGTCTGGCGGCCACCACATGTGGGGCCAGGGGGTTGGGGGCGGTACAGAGAGTGCTGTGGTGTCCCCAGGGGTCCTGTTGCACGTAGGGGTTGAGGAGCCTGTATCTGCACTGGAGGAGTTGGCTGAATTGCTCAGACCAAGGTAAGCAGTCGAGGTCTGAGTGACTGACCCGAAGTTTCAGGGTCAGACGTGTCAGCAGTGAAATCATAGGGCATGTCTAGTGTTGAAACACGTTTTACAGTCATAAGTCAGGTCCCACTTACTCATTCTGCAATAAATGGAGAAGCCGAGGAGCACTTAGTGGCCAGGCAGCCTGTGGCTCTCTGCCTTCCACTGGGCGGCAAGAGCGCCGGAGCAGACCTCCAGGGACAAAGGGCCGGCCTGGATAAACCGTGTCTGGGCTGCTCCAAGCCTTCAGTCTGGCCCTGGTTCATCACTCAGGGGAGACGCGCTGCGGGGGGTTAATGATAGTACTTCACAGGGCAGAGTGTGTGTGAAGGATCGTGGAGGGGGCATGTGGAGGGCAAAGGAGGCAGCAGAAGAGGCTCCTAAATGGGGATGTGCCAGAGGAGTCCCCCAGGAAGCTGCGCTGAATAGGCCCCCGTCACGGGGTGCTGACTAGGCTGCACACCAGAACGTCACTTCAAGAGTTTTACCCACGTATCCAATCACTTTGGCTCAGTCACCTGAGACCCGGAGGCCTCCTTGGTTCTATCCTAACAAAGGGGGCTACCTTTGTTAGTACCTGAAGTCGACAAGAAATTCATTACCGTTGCAAGGTCAAAATAACAAATGTTAAGCAAGTGACCCTGGTGCCTTGTGGGATCCTTCTCTGCCTGGCCCTCTGCGAGTGTGACTTTAAGCAGAAAACTCCACAGTGTGAGTTTTTAGCTTTTTATGCCATTGCTATAGAAACGGCAATAACAGAACTTGTGTAGTTTTTTTGTTTTTTCTCCCCAGTACCTCCTCTCACCTGACACAAAGACCTGAGCCACTCATTACACTCCCTTCAGCATTTCCCGTCTGACAGAAGGCGCTGGGGATCAATTGCAGATTCATTGATTTTAATGGTGGCACTACCTCTGGGTGGCGAGGGTCCGCACCACGGTTGACAGCAGCTGCCCGTCCTTAGCGGAAACCTGCATGACATACTGCGGCTGCCCATTCGCCAGGCTGCCGCAGGCCTCCACGGTCTTCACCACGGGCGCGGCGGGGCCGGTGCAGTCTGGCAGCACTTCGGGCAGGTGACTGCAGCGGCTGGTTGTCATGGTAACAGACAGCAATTACTCTGCTAATGGCTTCCACATTCATACAGGATTTCCATCTAAGAGAGATCAGAAAACAGTTTACTTGGGCTGGGTACTTAATAGAAAACGGAGAATTATGGCCACCATCATCGTGTCATGATTTACTAGAAATAACAGGTGGTCCTGTATCTTGCAGCCGTTTACCGAGCACATGCATACACTCGGCCCACGAGAAACAGCGGATATGGTTATTATGAACAGGACAGTGAGCGTGTCAGCGTCTGTAAACACCGGAGGAGGGAGGGCCTGGTGGGCCCTGCAGCCAGATCTGAAGAGAAGATAAGCACCTCTCCCGCTCTGGGCCAAAGAGGCAATAAGTCTTTGTTGACACTCTCTCAGACTTACTAGAACCTTTATTAAAACCGTTTGCAACTATTTTTTTCTTCGAAGCAATTTATTCTCTATGCAGCTTCATTCTGAGATGCTAAGATTAAAAAGAGAGAGAGTGAAGAAAGGCAAAAGAAAGGAGAAAAAAAAAAAAACAAAACCCATGTGAATTTGGCGAGGTAGCACCTTCCTGGGCAATATTTGCCAAACGTGAATCACTCAATTAATGAGCCACCTTTCTGACTTTTCCCATATCTGTGTTCCGTAACAAAATTATCTACTTGATGTGTCTTGAAAATTAGCTTCCTTTAAAAAGTTAACCTATTTTAGCCTTGTCTTCAAGTTATTCATGAAATGATGAGTTTGATGAGCTTGTTATACCAATTTTCTTTTAAAGATTTTTTTTTTTTTTGGATGTGGGCCATTTTGAAAGTCTTTGTTGAATTTGCTACAATATTGCTACAATATGTTTTGGTATTTTGGTGGTGAGACATGTGGGATCATAGCTCCCCAACCAGGGATTGAACCAGTACCCCCTGCATTGGAAGGCAAAGTCTTAATCACTAGACCTCTAGGCAAGTCCCTATATATATTTTTAATGGACATTACAATAAATACATTAGTACTAAGCTTCTGGTTCTTTTTGTGTACCACCTAAAATCTAGGGACACTGCCTTTTCAGAGGAGATCACATAGGCGATTGAGGTCTCTACCACCTATTAAGAATAATCCATTCTTAATAAGGACCTAACCTCGCTGACACATAGCCTGTCACATAGACTGCAAGAAATTCTGTTCCCAATTTGTGCGGTGTAAGCTTCAACTTGACCTCAAGTTCAAAGCATTCAGACCCAGTGGAGTAAGGATCCCCACTGCATGCAATAATAGATTTGCATGTGATGTGTAAGAAATAGAGGCCTTAAGAGAAACGCGCAGGAGGCATTTTTTTATGTCTAAAGCTGAGAGGACACAGTTTCACGGTCCACACACACCGTCTCTGCCCAGCCTGCTCACCTCGAGCTTCTGAGCCCGGCACAGCCTGGACCCAGTGGGCAGCGGCAGGGCTGGCAGACAGACTAAGTTCCTGTGAGTTAGTAGTCTGGGTGGTCAAGGCCCCAAGTGTAAAAAAATCTGCCTCCCAACCCTAAGAGATTTTTGGAATTCCTCTAAGGGTTATTTTCTACTAGATATTTGTCTCTATTTATTACATTTTACTTGACTCCTACAGGTCTGGAAAATAGGGTCTGCCAACAATGTCCATCCATTGGACATTCTCAGGAGGAGAATGCCGGGTTTTCAGAAGAACTTGAGCTGATGCGGTCACTGCTGACAAGCACATATCCGCAGCCCTGACCAGCGGGTGGGAATGGAATCCCCTCCTTCCTGCCGAGGAGTCTGGCTGGCCTCCCTTTCCTGTCCTCCTTGGCTGCCTCTAGTCCTCTCGGGGTCTGCGGTCTGGCCTCTCCCAGGAGCCCTTTGAAAACTGGCAATGGGGCGGGGGCTGTGGACACCAGCCATGGTCTGAGGCCTGATGTGAAGTAGTGGCAGGAACTCCTGCTATCATGACCCTCTGGCCTTCTCAACCCCCAGGTACCGAGCATTCAAGAAACCCAATGAGCTGATTAGCTAGTATAGTGTTGCTTGTTAAATAGGATTTGTCTTTTTTATTTTTTTCTCACATTACAAGATCAAGAAATATATGTTATAGAAAGTACAGAAAAGCACAAAGAAAATAAAACTCACTCAAAATGCCACCACTTGAATAACCACAGTAAACTTTGTGTGTGGATAGCTTTTTAAGTTTTGGCAGGATTGGCAGGGTGGAGTTGATTTGTAACTGGGGTCAGATAGCTTTCTCTTTTTTTTTTTTCCCAAAGTTTTCAGACCGCAGAACAAAAAGGATGTTCAAAGGTCAGCTTCGAAAACTATGTCTAACCCCTTTCCCCTTGGCCTGCCCTGATAAAACCCCATTGACATGATTTTAAATTCTCATAATGCCTGACAGTCACAAAGTGTAACTTCCTGGCACAGCTCTCTTGCTTCACAAGGCAGCCATAGATTAAGAGCCAGGGGTGTGTTGGCAGGAAAAGCAGACACAGTGACCTTCTTGCCGCACGAAATCATTATGTCTGGGTGCGTGCTGAGAGTCTATTTTCGGGTTTTGCCTAACTCCAACTCAGAGGACCAAGCACTCCCTCCCTCCACTCCATGGAGCTGCAAGGAGGAGGAGAAGGGATGCAGAGTGAGGAAAGGAGGCCAGGCCGGTCAGCACTGAGGCTGCCCTTATTGAGGGGACTGCCACTCAGACACAAGAGGTCCCCAAGTTCATTCACTTATAAACTTAGATTAAGCCCTCACTGAGGGCTTCCCAGGTGGCCAATGCAGGAGACGCAAGAGACGCAGTTTGATCCCTGGGTCTGGAAGACCCCCTGGAGACGGAAATGGCTACCCACTCCGGTATTCTTGTCTGGAGAATCCCATGGACAGAGGAGCCTGGCGGGCTACAGTCCATGGTGTCACAAAGAGTCAGACACAACTGAGCGACTGAACACACACACACACACACACACACACACACACACAGGTAGTAGTTCTAAATGTATGACCTAAATCTGCAATAAAATTGCCCTTAAAACAGTTCTGGAAGTAGAGTTTCCTTAGAAGTATTATTTTACTTTGAGATGATATTCTTCATTTCACTTGCCTTCTCAAAGGCAGCGGAGCCATTACCCACCATCTGATCAGTTTATTCCATTCACAGAGAGCACCAGGCATTGAACTGGGCATAAAGGAAAAAGATTCCTCCTCTACTTTGCCTTCTCCTGCAAGCAAGCCCTGGCTCTTTCCCTCATGCTCTGCAACCAACCTAGCACCTGATTGAAATGATACTCGCGTCCAACACTGGCTGAAGAACACACTGGCACGTCCACTGATCACCACATACCAGAATAATCCTGATGTACTAAGTCCGGCGTGCCAGAGGTGAGTCCCCACGCTCCTTAAAGACTGTGTCTTGAATTGCAACTGCAGCGGGAGCGATTACATGGAGGATGGGCACCTTGACCTTGGTTGGGAAGTGCTGAGTGGGCGCCAGCCCCAGAAGAGGGAGTCTAATCAGGTGGAAGAAGAGAGAGGGGAGCATGTCTCCCCAACCTCAGTTAAAAAGAAGCCCTGAGGCTGAGATCAAGGCATGGGGCAGGAGTGGTTCTCTCAGGCTGCGGGCACCAATTGGCATGCACATGTTTGCACCTGGGGCAGTGACAAATGGCCCACTGCCTTGCCCTGTCTCTTCCAGAGCCACCTAGGAAAACAGCAGGCTATTGCTGAGGATGCTAAAAATAGTCAAGCTATGGGTCTGTAGCCTAGCACTGGTCTTCCACTGATTTTCCTGAAAAATTTCAAGTGCCATTTGATCGTCTTTTTTTGTTGTTGTTAAAATCAGTACTGCTCCTAGGAAATTCCCCCAAGAATTCTGCTCTCTGGATTTCGCAGGACAAAAACACTGATGCTGGGAGGGAGCAGTGTCCCTATAAATGCGAAACCTCAAATTACACTGATGGGAGTTCTTTGTTGGTTAGGTTTGACACCTTATATAATTCCTCAGGCTGAGAATAAAACATGATTTGGCACTGGCCAAATTCTGCTGCACTCAGTGGGCGGACTGGGAATAGGTGTGTGAGAGGGAGACAAATGAAAAAGGAAGGAGTGGCTACAGAAATGAAAGCCTGATTAGACAATTGTGAAGATAAAAAGGACTGTCTGTGAAACTGTGACCCCTTTAAAGGCTAGAGTACAGTTTCATAAAAGCATGGACCCAACCAGGCTGCAGCTAATCATGGCTGAACAGGCTGCTGAAGGTAAGTGATTTCCATGGGAACACGGCCGGCGTCATGAGGATGCATTCAGAGGATGTGGGGGAAGGGCAGGGAAGCGAACCGTGCTCACCTCTGCAGCCTTCGTGCCCCACAGCCCCTGAACCTCCACAAAGATCGTGGAGTTATAGGAAAGGCTCTGTTCTTAGAAGCAGGACACCCAAGCCTGCGCCCTGGCTCATCACTCACCGGGGTAAACCACACACTCTCTCAGACTTTGCTGAGATTTCTTGCATTTGAAATCAGAGTATTGATATCCTGAGCCACCCCTTCTGGTTATTTGTGAGGCCTAAAATAAGATGAGACATGTGAACGTGCTCTGCAAGTTGGATGAGCCTTGCACAGGGAGCTATGCATATGCACATTTTATTACTGCATTAACCTTCTTTCTTGTTCTTTGTCTGGCCTGAGCTGCGTCTTGTTTCTGTCCTCTATAACTTTCTTCCTCCATTGCTGGTCAGTTTGTACCCACTGCATCGTTTAGATCACACTTGAGCCCTGACTTCGTACCACTCTGTCTTCTCCCAGTGGGAAGTACAAAGGGAATCTTCCTTGCACCCAACTTCTCATTCTCCTGAGACCTGTCATCTCCATAGGCCCCTACACAGGTTGCACTTTTCTGTGAAAATGTTTAGTAAAGATCCATGATGAAAAACTGCTATTATGTTTGGTAGTCATTAATATTTGTTACAGTAGCTACCCTTATCTTGGGCTTCCCAGGTTGCCCTAGTGGTAAAGAACCTGCCTGTCAATGCAGGAGACATAAGAGATGCGGGTTCTATCCCTGGGTAGGGAAGATCCCCTGGAGGAGGGCATGGAAACCCACCCCAGTATTTTTGCCTGGAGAATCTCATGGATAGAGGAGCCTGGTGGGCTATGGTCTATAGGGCCACAGAGAGTTGGACATGACTGAAGCAACTTAGAATGCATGCGTACCTTTATCTTAGCTAATCTATTGCATGATAAATACAGTGAAAAATAAAACACAAGCCACTCCAGATACTTTTTCAAGCCTGCTTCTATCAGAACTGTGTTTTCAGTGCCAAGTCAACTTTAATTTCTCGGATGTAAGATGAGAAAGTTGGGGCTTCCCTTGTGGCTCAGCTGGTAAAGAATCTGCCTGCAATTCAGGAGACCTGGGTTCGATCCCTGGGTTGGGAAGATCCCCTGGAGAAGGGAAAGGCTGCCCACTCCAGTATTCTGGCCTGAAAAGAGTCGGACAAGGCAGAGTGACTTTCACTTTCAGTTTCGTATGTGGAAACTAAAAAAAATAAAGATAACAGATGAGAAAGTTATTTGGGGGAGGTAGCTGGTATGTTGGTAACTCTATTTGGGTATAAAAATTATCCACAGGATTTAAAGGTGTAAATGAGCATAATGCTGTGTGTACGCTGGCACTAACCTGGTCATGTAGGCTGCCTGGGTAGTGGGCTGAACAGGCCTAAGCTCAGAGGGGCATTCCAGAACTAGCCTGGACCTCCAAATTCAACCCTAATGATAATTCCAGAGATTTAAAAAAAATAGGCTCCTCAGGTCACAATACAGCTGGAAGGGTCCTGTATCATCTCCCAACCAGAGTTTTCAACAAAAGGACTCACTCATTCTTTCATCCATTCAAACAAGCATTTTTTGAGAGTTTACTATGTATTCCTATGAAGTTTCTGGTGGTGCAGAGTCTAACCATTTCAAGTCCTGCTTTTCACTTCCCAAAGAAAAGCACAGGTCACCAAACAGTCTGGAGTGTTTCCCAGACTCTCTCCAAGGCTGCAGAGCCATGAGGCTCTGTATGACAGAGTGGGCTTTGTACATGAGTCCACTGTATGTCAAGGCTGTATATTGTCACCCTGCTTATGTAACTTATATGCAGAGTACATCATGCGAAATGCTGGGCTGGATGAAGCACAAGCTGGAATCAAGATTGCTGAGAGAAATATCAACAACTTCAGATATGCAAATGATACCACTCTAATGGCAAAAAGTGAAGAGGAACTAAAGAGTCTCTTAATGAGGGTGAAAGAGGGAGTGAAAAAGCTGGCTTAAAACTCAACATTCAAAAAACTAAGATCATGGCATCTGGTCTCATCACTTCATGGCAAATAGAAGGGGCAAAAGTGGAAGTAGTGACAGATTTTATTTTCTTAGGCTCCAAAACCATTGCAGACGGTGACTGCAGCCATGAAATTAAAAGACTGTTGCTCCTTGGAAGGAAAGCTATGACAAACATAGACAGCATATTAAAAAGCAGAGACATCACTTTGCTGACAAAGATCGGTGTAGTTAAAGCCATGGTTTTTCCAGTAGTCATGTATGGATGTGAGAATTGGAACACAAAGAAGGCTGAGCGCCAAAGAATTGATGATTTCAAATTGTGGTGCTAGAGAAGACTCTTGCGAGTCCCTTGGACTGCAAGGAGATCAAACCAGTCAATCCTAATGGGAATCAATCCTGAATATTCATTGGAAGGTCTGATGCTGAGCTGAAGCTCCAATACTTTGGCCACCTATTGTGAAAAGCTGACTCACTTTTTGATTGGAAAAGCCCCTGATGCTGGGAAAGATTGAAGGCAAAAGGAGAAGGGGGCAGCAGAGGATGAGATGGTTGGATGGCATCACTGACTCAACGGACATAAATTTGAGCAAACTCCGGGAGATAACAAAGGACAAGGAAGCCTGGTGTGCTGCAGTCCATGGAGTTGCAAAGAGTCGGACATGACTGAGTGACAATAACAACACTAGCAATCATGTACTTGCTAATTCAGAGGACACCACTCCATGCCCTAAATTTGAGGGAATGAAATTGCAGAACTATGGCACGGCTAGATGGCTTTCTGCTCCCACAGAGCTGTGTGCATCCTTAACGCTGATCCAGGATTCAGAAACTGACTTTAGTTTTACATGAGCAAATCTGCTTCAGAAAGGGTCTCTAAAGTGTCCCTTAGCCTTCTTCGAGGAGTTGCATGCTCATGGAGCAAGTCCTCCTCTAATGAGGCCAAGGAATGGATGACACAGGTCGGTCGGTAATTGAAAGGGGAAAAAATAGCAATAATGACCTGTCTAGGAACTTTCCCCTCTGAGTTGAATTCTAAGAACAGTCTCTGAGAACAGGAACACTCTTTGATAGAATATTTCCCTGGGTTTTCAGGCATGTTGTAACCAGTGCACTGCATGGCTGATGAAGTGACTTAGAATCCTGAATGTTCAGAGAAAATGAAGGCAGGCAGGAAATCACACACTGACCTTCCTTTCCAATGAAAATGGAGCAAATGACTAATTTCAAAACCATTAACATGTAAAAAGCAGCATATTTCTTCTGAGAACAGGGCACAAAGGCTCTCCAAGGAGATGGCTGGGACATGATTACCAGCAACATTTAAGTTTTCAAAAACATGCCAAGGAGGCTATTCACTAAGAGCGTGTTAGCGGCAAAGTAGCTGCTTCATTAAACTTAAATAGCCACAGCAGGGCTGTGCTTACAGACCCAAGCTACCAAATTATACATTTCTTTTCTGGATGCTTCACTGACCTCATTATGTAGAGCGGAGAGTTTGTCATTCCAAATAAAGTGACCATCCAAGTCTTTATAAACATGCCCATCAGGTGCTTGGTAAGTCTGCAGAGTGAAACACTAGGGGCCCAGTGAATTAAAAAAAAAGAAAAGAAAAAAAAAACCTTCTCTTTTTGTCGTTTCATTTTTCTCTGCTACTTGCTCATTGTCACACTTACAGAGCAGAGTAAGCAGGTGAAATGCCTGTTTCCAAGCATGAAGGAATGTTTGATTTGGGGGTTATGGCATTTTATTGAGAAATGTGTAAATACCAACGATGAACCCTGGTGAGAAAAAAGCCCAGACCAGCATAAGGCAAGCTGGCTCCAGAGAGAGTTACAGTTTGTTCCCTGTGTTCTTTTTGAAACTTATATCCAGAGTTATTTATCATTTCCCATCCATGTTATTAATTCTGATTCTCAGCCACACAAAGTATCAGACTAATTTTTCTTCCATTTAAAATGACTATATTTTATTTTCAGCCAGGTAAAATTCTATGGTTCTGCTAAAGGCAAGTAACAATTATCATATTTGTACATATTTTTCCCCTCAAGAAGTCCTCATGAAATTAATTCAGATTTTGGAGACTATCCCATTTTTTTCATTTTATTTTAATTATACAGAGGAAAATGGCAATTAAAATCCCACAGCAACAACCCTGTGTGTTCAAAGACACAGGGACAGCTGAATCACACTTGTAAATAACAACTGGTCCTGTCCGGATGCCCCGCTGAGTTGGGGGAACCGAGGGGAAGCAGAGCTGCCCGGTGGAGTTCCGGGGGCTGGTGAACCATCAGGGCACACCAGAAAAGTTTAAATGTCAAGTTTGAAAAACAGATGGGAGCAGGCAAAGTAGAATGAGATGTTCATGTGACGTTATTCAGAGGTGAGCAATAAAAGTGTGTGGTTCAGATGACATGCAGTGTGCCCTGTGCCAAATAAAAGGCTACCTGTCTGGCATAAGGAAGGTATGAAGGGGCTGGCACCCTTACCAGGATGTCTGAGGATACGGGAGGAAGCTATTTCAGCTACAAGTGAGGGCTGAAGATGCTCTGAGAACTCCAAGTTCTGGATTTGTGATTAGGTTCATACACATCTTCCACCAGCGTCCAACTGAATGCCCATCATTAAAGGAAGTTGAGACTCATTCAAAGTCGTGTCTCACTCTCCTCTGTACAAACAACTCCCTACTAGCTACACAGATGTGCTCCATCTTGACCCCAGCCTCCTGCAGCCTGGAATCAAACCAGCTGGGACTTATTTTAAACCCCAGCGTTCCCCAGGCCTTTCCTGGGCTGCATTTCACCAAGGCCACAGGGAGGTTGCCATCCTGCCCTCTCAGGAGGCAGGGTCCAAGCTCCGCATTCTGCCAGGATGCGGTGTTTGTTGGAGCCCCAGGAGACGTGGCTGGCTGACCCCCATTTACACATGAGGATGTTCGAGCTTACTCAGCTAGCCGAGGAACAGCGAGGCAAGGGGCAAAGACCAACACTCTTCGGCTTTTGCTTTTCAGCTGTGTCTTTGGCATTACGGGTAGGCTCCCCATCATATGCTTCACACTGCTGAAGGCCCCCAAACCCCACTGGTTCTTTCTCACACGGTCAGAGTCTCTAGGTGTTTCGTGTTACCTTTGTGCATCCTTGGCTTTGGATTCAGAGGAAGCTCTGGGGGACACTGCAGGGGAGGGGACAGGGCCTTGGCTGTGGATCAAGGAGTCTAGGGTTTGAACTGCCACCCAGCACCCACTTGGCACTGAGCCTCAGCTTCCTTCCCGACACTGTGGCCCTGGGGTAGGTATGTGCCTGGCCTGTGGTGCTCACTTGGTAACGGGCAGTGCTTAAGACCGCAATGGCCGGACCCAGAGATTGTCATACAGAGGGAAGTAAGTCAGAGAGAGAAGAACAAATACTGCATATTAACGCATATATGTGGAATCTGAAAACATTGTTATAAATTATCTTATTTACAAAGCAGAAACAGAGACACAGATGAAGATAACAAAGGCATGGATACCAAGGAGGGAAAGGGAGGGACTGGATGAATTGGGAGGTTGGAATTGACCTCAATATATACACTATTGACACTATGTCTAAACTAGATAACTAACGAGGACCTATTGCACAGGGAACTCAGTGCTCTGTGGTAACCTAAATGGAAAGATAATCCAAGAAAGAGGGCATATATGTATGCTTATGGCTGATTCACTTTGCTGTGCAGTAGAAATGAACACAACACTGTAAAGCAACCACTCCCCCCCTAAAAAAGACTGCAGGGCTGCAGGGTCATCTCACAACAGCCGAGGACCAGGGTGAGGAAGGGAGGTCCCTTCCAGACCCTACCTCTAGTCCCCTTGCCTAGCCCACCTCTCTGCAGTCCTCCTCACTTCCCTCCCATTTTCCCAAGCGAATGTCTTGTAGGGGCTGAAATGCTTTGACAGTCTTATATGAACAGAGGTAAAAAACCACAGTAATGCCCCCTGGAATTACTCTGCTCTTGGACACCGCTACCCTTTCACTACACACACTCACAATGTACACACAAAAACCAGTTTCTTTTCACTGGTTCCCTAAAAGTGTCCAGTCTTTTAAACCTTCAAGATATAAACAAGCACGGGAAAAAACTAACACTTAGCCCAGGACCAAGTTATCTGAGCTGTCTTTATCACTTCATTTCTTCACAGTTGTATATCCTGGATTCTTGTGGACCATGAAATTGGTGGTGAATGGGGCCTCATTTGTGCTTGCTTCCTACTTACCTCAATGCAAAGCACTTCTGAACCCCTTCAAAGGAACCTCCGAGGCCTTATGTTTTCTAAGACCAGCACGTGCCCCCTCCTGTACTTGCTTCTCTGGCTGTCTGTCCCATCTTGCCATGCATCTTGACCTTGGTGGATACACTGGTCCCCGCATCTTACATAGCCCCCACCTGTTGGAGCACCAGCTTCACCTGGACTTGTTCAGTATGAGAACCAGCCCACTCTCTCCCTAAGCCTCCAGGGAAGCCGAGCCTTCATAGTCGGGGAGAAATGCCCCAGAGCATCAGCTTACACAGAAGGGATGTCTTCCCTTAGGCCCCTCAACCACTCAGAGGGAAGGACCTAAATCAAGTATCTGATCTGTTCATTTCTTTATATATTCATCCTTGCAAAAATAATGGGTGAGCTTCCTTAACCTCATCCCACCTGTTTGACAGAAACAAAAACAACTTTTACATGGACACTGAATTATTACCCAAGATCAAACAACCAAATATACAGAGGTTTACCTTGATGTTAAAATTTTCATCTGATGGTAGTTTTCCTTCAGAACAGATGAAAAAATTACACTGTAAATGGCAAGAGTGTATTTTTCTATTTTCATAGCACTATTCACTTTCCATTCTCTAAGTACTTAATAAATACAGTGAGTCTTTACTGCCTTCCAGGGTGAAAATAACAGTTATACCCCCACGGAGCTCATTCATTTGCTTTATGGGCTAAAAAATCTCTAGTGTGTCACAAATTAACACAATGTTCCCGAGGACTGTGTTTTACTCTTGAATCTCCAATTTCACTAATAAATGTGAAAAACACATGTAGCCAGATAGGTCCTTAGAGACCAGACACTGCAGATGCTGAAGAAAGCAAGTTATTCCAGCTAAGATCAGCATTCACTTTCACACAGGGGACTATCTGTCTCCCAAATTCTCCTCCAATTGCTTGACATAAAGCAATGAAACTGGTTTCTAGTAACTACCTCCAAAATCTAACAAAACTTTTTTTTTTAAATAAAGGATATTAAAAAAAATTTTTTTTGATCATTAGAGAATGATCTTCTCTAATCACATTTCCAATGGATCCCCACCACCTTCTGAGAGAGCTGTTACTCTTTTTAAAATATTTTTATCATGAAAAATTTCAAACAAATAGAATTCAGGAACCCACATATTTTCCGTCATCTCAGTCTAATAATTAATCAAGATTTTGCCACACTCATTTCACCCTTACCTCCTTCCTTCTATCCTATTAAAATTTTTAAGCAAATCTCAGAAATTGTCATTGTACCTCTATACACTTCAATATGAATTTCTAAAAACATGGACATATCTTACAGGACTGCAAAGCCATTATCATACCTAGCAAACTTAATAATTTCTTTGTATCATCTGTCATCCAAACTGTACTCAAATTTCTCCAACTATCTTGAAAAATCTTTTTTTCCAACTTTAAACTTTTTGTTTTGTATTAGGGTATAGCTGGGACTTCCCTGGTAGTTGAGCTGCTAAAGAATCTGCCTGCAATGCAGGAAACCCCAATTTGATTCCTGGGTCAGGGAGAAGGGATAGGCTACCCACTCCAGTATTCTTGGGCTTCCCAGGTGGCTCAGATGGTAAAGAATCCACCTGCAATGCGGGAGATCTGGGGTCAATCCCTGGGTTGGGAAGATCCCCTGGAGGAGGGTATGGCAACCCACTCTAGTATTCTTGCCTGGAGAATCCCCATGACAGAGGAGCCTGGCAGGCTACAGTCCATGGGGTCTCAAAGAGTTGGACACGACTGAGTGACGAAGCACAGCACAGGGCAGAGCCGATTAACAATGTTGTGGTTTCAAGGAACTCAGCCACACACATATATATCCATTTCCTCCCAAACCCCTCTCCCATCCAGGCTGGCATATAACATTGAGCAGAGTTCCATGTGCTATACAGTAGGTTATGGTTGCTTTGTTTAAATGATCCAGACAAGGTATAACATCTGATACATCTAAGTCCCTCTCACTTGCACACAGTCACCTCTCTTTTTATCTCTATGCTGAAGAAACTCATGCAGGGCTCCATATGAGCCCATCTCAATAGCCACATTCTTAATTTTTCTTGTAGTATCATTTAACTTGTTCTTCTATCCCCTGTATTTTCTGGAAACTTACTGTCAACTCTTCTGCAACAATAACTCATTGGTGGCACCGTGTACTTATTTACTGCATCATTGCAGAAGGCTCCTAATATAATAATGATCTATTTTCAGTGGCTTCAGGTAATGGCAGGCTGATTCCTGCCTTGTGGAGTTATTCATGATGTTTCTAGTGGTCTAATGATTGCATCCATTAGATGCGTTAGATTGCATGACAGGTGCTTGAATCAATGATTTCATTTGGGGTCTACAAAATTATGCTTTTTCAATTCTAACTTCCCTTCCACATTTAGTGGCTAGAATTTTCATGTGAAGAAGAACTTCCCTTCATCAATCCTTTCAATCTGGTTATTCTGAAAAACAATTTGCACAGAAAAGGCATAATAATTTCTTCATTCCTTCCTTTGCCAATTTTCAGAGTAAGGGATTGGTGCTTTATGTATATCCTATTATTAAGTTGTTTTTGTTGTTGTTTATACTGGTAAAGAATCCACCTGCAATGCGGGAGACCTGGGTTCGATCCCTGGGTTGGGAAGATCCCCTGGAGAAGGGAAAGGCTACCCACTCCAGTATTCTGGCCTAGAGAATTCCATGGACTGCATAGCCCATGGGGTCACAAAGAGTCGGACATGACTAGCAACTTTCACTTTTCACTTTCATATTATTCTTAAAGGTCCATCTGCTTTTACTGAAGTTAAAAAAATAAAATCAAACCACCACCCTATAACCAACCCTTCTGCTTGAGTACAGAGATCTGGATTTGTAATTTACAAGGACACAAATTAAGTCTGAGCACAAATCCCTGTCATCTTGTAGCTGTCTTCTGACGGGAAGGCCAGGCACTGTTTCCCTCACCTGCTTTGGTATATGACTCTCCTCTTTAGGTCTGATAAAGTCTTTCCCGAGCTGGCCGAACACTCCCTGCAGACAGTGATTGTCTGCCTTTACTGATCCCTTGGGGAAACGAGAACAATCATAAAATCTCCCCTCTTCTGCTAATTGTGGCACAGATGACTTAGTGTCAACTTGCCCCTGTGGATTTCCACCATCGTAGTATTTACTAAACACATCAGAAGGTGCCTCCAGTCTGGAAGCAATCAGCAGAACCACTTCAGACTGAATAGCTGAGGCTATCAAGTAAAAAAAATCACATTATTGGGCTTTCTCTATGATCCATCAGGAAGCCATTCCCGTCCCATAAAGCCTTCAGGTGCCATCTGGCATGACCACACCCAGCTCTAGGCTGCAAAGGTGGTGCTTTAAGACACTGGGCAAGCTTCCCCTGGGGAAGAAACTGCATGTGGGTGAACTCTGCACATGTATTAGAAACAGCTCCTTCTTGTTTTCTCACTAATAAGGGCGAAAACACTTAGGCCCTTCATAGGTCTTCCATAATGATGGCTGACAAGTGTCTCTGAGACTGACAGGAATCCAGGAGCTTTCTTTTTTGCTCTCTAGGAGCAGAGATATTTTCTGCCCATTATCGCCTTGTTTTACTGACAGGCATCTGTCAGTTAGACATTAAAACACAGTGATAATGGGAATATAACGACTTTGTCCACACACTTCAAGAAGGAAGAACTCATGAAAAATGTGTATTTTGGGAAACCTAGAAACTTATGTGCCCATCTGCATTTCTATTAAGTTGGAAATTGAGTGGAGGATACCAAAGCAGTGAGAAGAGGAATAACAGAGAAAAGGGATCAGAAGAAATTCCTAAATGGCCCTGCAGACACCAGCAGAGACCACTGCTCTGCCCAGGAGAGGAACTGGTCAGGAAATGCATGCCAAAGAGGATGAGCAGGATGAAAGCAGGTTTTTTTTTTTTTTTTTTCCCCCTTGCCTCACTGGAACTCTCTGAGAGCTGCTGAACCAGAGAACGGGCAGTAAACATCTTCCGTGGCTCTGTAAATGGAGGATGTTCACACATTCTGAAATAGCATAAATACTGCCTTTTGAAAAGGAGGTGAAAAGGGAACTGCACACTTTAAATAAACTAATAAAAGCAATTCAATTCCTACTGAGAATCTTTCTAGTAAATAGTTCTCTGTCAGAAAGTAATACCATTACTCAGTTATTTGAATCTCCAACCGTATGTTCAGGTCCTGACTTCTTGGCTAATGCAAATAAAAGCATATCCCACACACACATATCCTACACACACGCCCTGTATAATACTGTCTTTTTTTAAATCCAGTGGAACTTTAATTTATTCAATTAATGATTGTAATAGAATGCCACGTTTATGCTAACAATTCACTGTAAAATCTTACCATCCAGGATTGGGCCATGGAACCTAGAGCCTACTCAAGCATAATTCCTACCGTAAAGTTCTAAGATGGGCATGGATAGGAGGAAAACAGGTGCCATTGTGTCCAGGGGCGGCAGTCAGCTTGACTAGGAGAGAAACCAGAAATCACTAGCCTCACCAGTGACGTAGTGTTACAGTTTTCTTTCTTAAAAGCAAAGTGGGGGAAGGTTATTTTCTGCAACGATTCAACATGTGAGCCAGAGAAATGGACACCTTTGGTTTGAATCCCAGAGTTTCCATCTATTAGTTCTGTCTTCCCAAATAGTGGAAATAAAATTGTGCCCATCTCATATTTGAGGATTCAGTGCAATGATGCATGTAAAGTGCTTAACACAGAGCTTTGCACAGAGCAAACACTGCTACCCGCAATATTGTGCTAGGGCCACAGCAACTTCAAATGTCTCTAGGGTAATCTATGTTATTCGATATTTCTGCTCAAGCCAACAGACATTTATCACCATGTGTGTGTTTGATCGCTCAGTCATGTCTGACTCTGCGATGCTATGGACTGTAGCCCACCAGGCCACTCTGTTCATGGGATTTCCCAGACAAGAATTCTGGAGTGGGTTGCCATTTCCTTTTCCAATTTATCACAATACTGATCATAATATGGGAAGCAATGCAGTACTGAGAGGCAAAATGGAGAAAAAAACATGAGCTTAGGAATCAAGCACCTGGCTTTAAATACTGGCTCCTGCCACCAGTTACCAGGGTTCAACCTTAGATACGATGCTTCTCTTCAGGTCAAGTCGCTCATCTTTGAAAAGGGAGAGGGTGGCTGACTTTCCTACAGAGTCATTGTGCGGTTAGCCCACAGGGTATGTACAATGCCTTACCCAGTGACAGCCCACTCAGTAGTATCTCCCAGAATTATTAGAATAATATATAAGGCTCTGGAGAGAGACAGAGGTGGGCCTGATGAATCCTGCACTAGATGCTGTGATATTGTAATGGACATGCCAGAACTTGCCAGGGGAACTTCAGGGTGGGGCTGAACACACATCGCCAGGCACATCAGAAGTCTAAAGAACTTGAGTGTTACTGGAAAGTGAAGTGTGCAGAGCCTATTATCTTAAAACACTGCATCAATATAACACAGAATATAAGACTGTCTCCCTTCATATGGCGGGCATGTACGAGGCTTTGGGGAGCCAGGTTGGCCACTATAGCTCTTGGAACTTTCCCTTTATTCTCCCTGGGTTTACTAAGGAGCCAGGGACCATTTTGGCCCTAGAGTGATATAGCCACTCTGAAGTATTCAGCATGGATACAGAGAAATGAATGGTCTCATTCTTTACTGGGGAAGATGTGTCTTTGCACTTTCCTAACAATAAAGAGAGAATCAAATTGAGTTTGTAATTCCACTTCCATCTGTTGATGTCAACATTCCCAGAACCGGCATGGTCTTTATCTTGTTTACACAGTATTCAGCACAAGGCCTGCTCAGATGTTTACTAGGTACATTAGGAAGAAAGGGATGTTCTTTTAATAAAACAGGGATATGTGGATGGAGAAATTTACAACTTTTTGGATTTTTAGGTCATAAGGATCTGCACATTTGAAAGAGATTAGAATATACTGCCTCATGGTTTTTTATTAAGTTCTACTTTCAAGGTGACATAAAATATGTGTGTCTGCTAGGGGAGAAAATGCAATGAAACCTAATCCGTGATGACAGTGTGTACGGATGCAAAATGAGGCATGTTGATTTCTCCAGCTTGGTCTGTTCATAAACTGGACTCATTCCTTAGATTTACAAACGATGATCACTATGGTAAATTCAATAACAAAATTTTCTGCTCTAAACATGGCATTCTCTTCAGTAACTTTTTAGAGCCCTTAAGTGGTTCTGATGTACATGAAGGTAAAAGCTGGGGGAATTAAAAATTACACAAATAATGAAGATGAGTTCCTAGGTGAATTACCCATTACTGTGGAGGCTTTTGGATATTTTCATTATAAAGAGTAAAAAGGCCATTTAAAGATACTTGTGTATCTACAAATGATTGTAAAGTCATTCTCTTTATTTCTTTCCAACTCCCATAAGCCTCTTTTATTAGTTCCAAGGAATAAAGCTCCAATCTGCTTCAGTAAACTGCATTATTTTTTAAACTACAAAACATACGCAGTTTCTTTACATGAGCAATCTTCTTTAATGGCAATGCGGTCATTGGGAAGACTGAATTAAAAGGTATGTTTTATAGATCTTCCCGCTGTCTTCTAGCCTCTCTCTACTTTCCTTTTTAAAAAAAATATTATTAAAACCCACTTCTTTTTCACAAGTATCTGGCATATAATATTTGCTGACTCATTCAATGAATAAGTGAATTCACCATCTTGATATCAAATTCTGGATCCAGATACCTCTTATTTCTAAATCAAAGCTGATACCTCTTATTTAGAAATACAATACCCTCTATCTCATTTAACCTCCAAGCAGTCTAGCATTCCCCTCTATTACTTGACAGTTACCTATATTTTAACTTTTTTTCTTGAATTTCGGATAACCCTTATCTTTATTACCAAACTTGAAATCTACAGACTGTTTAGAAAAAGTAACCTGCAGACCGCAAATTTGAACTCTTAACCTGGAAATGACTTGCAAGCATCTCTAAAATGAAGAATTTCTAATCCCCTTCCCCACTTGCCCCAGGTATGTAGTATGAAGTTGGCATGGAGGATACTGTTGAGAAATAAGTATCCTTAAAGAATTAATGTAGTGAAGAAAGGACTGAATGAGTAAATAAAGGTCCGTAATACTTAGAGGTAAAGCAATCTCTATTTCCCCGTCAATTCAGGACACTTTGAAAGTGCAGAAAAGGGGGATCTCAGGTCAACGATCCTATCCTGTCTATGTAGGCTTGATTTGCTGTGTGAGGCAGAAGCATGGCGCAAGCAGCATGTTTTTGGCATCCTGATTTGGAACTCGAGGGTACATTTTCCCAGTGGAGATAAAATGGCTAGTTAGAGTTGAAATGGTACCCTTACTTCCACATTCAGAAACACTGTTACGTGATTGGGCTCTTAAGAGCTGGTGTTGGAAACCATCACATCATCAGGTTTCTTTTTGTCACCATACCCCATGTTCACAAGTTAAGGGAGGCCTGCCCATTCTGTTTCTGAATGATGTGAAGCAGCAAAATCACCAGAAAAAGCTACTGTCCTAAAGAAAAAAAAATGTTCCTATTTTATAAGTCACCTGAGGTGTGATGGTTAATTTTATGTGTCAGCTTCACTGGGCCATAGGATGTCCAGACATTTGGTCAAAATATTATTCTCGGTATTTCTCTGAAGGTATTTTGGGATGAGTTTAACATTTAAATTGACAGATTGAAGGTATTTTGGGATGAGTTTAACATTTAAATTGATAGACAAGCAGATTGTCTTTCCTAATCTGGGTGGGCCTCATCCAATCAGTGGAATATCTGGATAAAACTAAGGGTTGACTCTCCCATAAATAAGAGGGAATTCTACCTACCTACCTATTTTTGAGCTGGGATATCATTTTTTTTTTCCTGCCTTCAGCCTTGAAATAAAACACTGGCTCTCCTTAGGTTTCAAACCTGCCAGCCTTTGGAAGCAAACTTATACTCTTCTGGGTGTCCTGCTTGCCAACTCACCCTGTAGATCTTGATATTTGTCGGCATCCATAATTATGTCAGCCAGTTCCTTAAAATAAATCTCTATCTTCCTCCTATCCCATTGGTTTTATTCTTCTGGAGAATACTAATATAGCAGGAAGCACCAAGGAACTGACAACCTAAAAATACACATATGTGTGTATGTATGTGTGTATACATATATATATCAATCAGTTCAGTTGCTCAGTTGTGTCTGACTGTTTGTGACCCGATGGACTGCAGCACACCAGGCTTCCGTGTCCATCACCAGCTCCCAGAGCTTACTCAAACTCATGTCCATTGAGTCAGTGATGCCATCCAACCATCTCATCCTCTGTCATCCCCTTCTCCTCCTGCCTTCAATCTTTCCCAGTATCAGAGTCTTTTTCAGTGAGTCAGCTCTTTGCATCAGGTAGCCAAAGTATTGGAGTTTCAGCTTCAACATCAGTCCTTCCAATGAACACCCAGGACTGATCTCCTTTAGGATGGACTGGTTGGATCTCCGTGCAGTCCAAGGGACTCTCAAGAGTCTTCTCCAACACCACAGTTCAAAAGCATCAATTCTTTGGCACTCAGTCTTCTTTATGGTCCAACTCTCACATCCATACATGACTTCTGGAGAAACCATAGCTTTGACTATATAGACCTTTATGGCTTTAAAATCCATGAAGCAAAACTAAGCAAATTTCCATCTATTTTGTTGATGCTCAGGCTATTGTAAAAAAGTAACCCGTGATCCCAGTCATACACTGAGAGAGTGGATAACAGGGGCGTGATGGGCAGAGAAGACACAAGTTCTTCTCAGCATGTGATGAGCCCTCACACACACTGAAAAGCAATTTGGAAGTGTGTTTCAATGGTCTTAAAATGGTTGTGGCTTTCCTTTTAGGAATCTATTTTTAAGACATAATGTCTGAACCTCTTCTTAGGGAATCTATTTTAGTGACATAATGAGAAATGCACACAAGGACTTAGGCACAACCTGCACGCTCCTTTACAGTGCAGGACTCCTCTCAGTCGTGCGAGACCACAGTCCCACAGCTGTGCTGTTGTATTTAGTCGCTCAGTTGTGTCCGACTCTTTGTGACCCCACGGACTGGGGCCCACCAGGCTCCTCTGTCCATAGGATTCTGTAGGCAAGAATACTGGAGTGGGTTGCCATGCTCTCTTCCAGGGGATCTTCCCAACCCAGGGATTGAAACCAGGTCTCCCACATCGCAGGCAGATTCTTTACCATCTAAGCCACCAGGGAAGTCCATGAATACCAGAGTGGGTAGCTTATCCCGTCTCCAGGGGGAGTTTCCTGACCCAGGAATCCAACTGGGGTCTCCTGCATCGCAGGCAGATTCTTTACCAGCTGAGCTACCAGGGAAGCCTGTCCCACAGCTGGGGAAAGGTTAAACTAATAGAGTACATCCAAAAATGAACCGCTGGTGGAGCCATCAGTATTACTGTTGTAATTGTGTAGTGGCGCTGAAAATACTTATATATAAGCCTACGGCGGGGGAAAGGGGACTATACAAGTATTGGTACCGATGATTTCAACTACCAAGGACAGAAAGAAGGTATATCAAAATGTGAACAGTGATTCTTTCTGGGTAATACGTCATTCTTATTTTTAATGCTTATGCTTTCTGTATTTTCTAAAATAAAACATACTTTTATCTTATTTAGAAAAAAAGGACAAGTGAATAACATTTTAGAACCCTCAAGTGGGGAAGCATATTAAACCACCTCCTGAAAAATAAACAATAAACATAAAAGCCAAACCAGCCAAACCCAAACTCAAAAAAACAAAAAAAACCCCAAACCACATACCTTCCTCATAAATAATCCAAAAAGCAGCCAGAAAGATTTCCTTTATTCCATAGGTGCAGACGTGACATTACAGATCTCCAGGGAAGAAAGTTAGATAACCCCTGTCCAGAGCAGCCTGCCCTAGGAAATAGCTAGTTTAGTGCGAGGGCCCCTGGGTCGGACCTCAGAGGCCCCAGGCTCTTTGCTGCTGACTGGCTGGGGTCACTAGCGTGTCGTTTACTTTCCCTCCGTTTCGGTTCTTTCATCAGGAATACATGAGAACTAAATCCATTTCTATGAGCTACAGTGGGGTTTGTCAGAATAAAATGAAGTAGTAAATTCACAAATACTCCCAGGTACAAAGCCTGCGGTGTGACAGGCATCGCTGGTCCCCGCCACGAGGCTCGCGACTGAGTCTTCTGATGGCCCCTCCTCCCCTGGTGCCACTCACAGGTGTCAACAGTGGAGACACAAAACCACCCAGACAGGATGTTCTCTCTCTCTCTACTTTCCCTCATGCACAAATATAACGTGCCCTAAATGAACATTTGGTTGGCTTTTTTCTTTTTTAACCAGAAAACATGCCAATTTAGATTAAAACCCCATATACTTATTGTGAGTCATATCCTTGCTAGAGAAGACAAATGTATAAACAGAAGCTGTAATAACCAGCCAAGCTTTTCTAAAACATCATTTATCATTCCTGTTTGGAACTGATATAATTGCCTGGCCATCAATTGTATATTTAAGCCACATGGCCTTATGAGAATTGGTGAGCGTTTTCACCTCTGTTTCTTACATGAGGAAACCAAAGCAGGGGAATTTTATGATTTTCTCTGTACCCTCCAGTTAGTGGAAGAATCTGATAACTCCATCTCTGACTCCCATTTCTATGCCTTGTTACCACTATTGTTATTTAACACGGATCAAATGCATATATGATGCAAGGTACCCAGGGGCTCAGCAGTAAAGAATCCACCTGCAATACAGGAGGTACAAGAGATGCAGGTTTGATTCCTGGGTCAGAAAGATACCCTGGCGAAGGGAATGGCAACCCACTCCAGTATTCTTGACTGGAAAATTCCATGAACAGAGGAGCCTGGTGGGGCTATAGTCCATGGGGTCACAAAGAATCGGACATGACTGAGCATGCCTGCATATTCTGCACCCTTAGTCATTCCAGCTGGGGTGAGAGTGGGTGAGAAGGAAGAGTAGGAAAAAGGAAATTAAAAAGTGAAAACTCTTTTCCCCAAAGTTAAAGTTAACAAAGTAGGTGATTTCTCCAGTTACGATAAGCATATTCCACAAAAGAATTCCTGAGTATCCTAATAACACTGAGTAGGGTTGATGCTTCAAGGGAAAGTACATGCTCTTTTGATTAGGGTCAAATTTGGAAACTGGAAGAATTCTTGGTATTTTAAATGGTTGGGCAAGGCAGTGTGTAATGGTTGCAAGATTTCATGATTAAATCTTATGATAGACAGTTGTAGTGGCTATCACATTGATGTACACCTCAGGTTTTTTCAAAACACATTTTAATTAGAGGTGAATAGAACATAATTCTCAGCTCTGTTGATCTGATTCTATATAACTTTTTTTTTAATGAGTAGGGCACAAAAGTAGAAAATAAATTAAAAAACCTTGAAGTTGAATCACTTTCCTTAGTATTCCCAAAGGCTCACACTGCGGATGAAATTTCTCTTCTTATCTGTGAATCATCACACATTTTTATAAGCATCACAATTCATCTACTTCCCATCTTGTGCAATGATTTAATTTTCCCCACAGCACTTCAGAACTGTGGGCTACAAAGTTCTGTGAGCTGTCCTACTGAATTACAGAAAATTAGAATCTGGTTTGAGGGAAATAACGTCACATGTGCATTACAATGAGGAAAATGTAATATTTCCTCGGTTTCACAGAAGCCAAAATACATTTTTCTCCTTTCTTACATACAACAAGAAAAGTCCACACTGATCTCCTTTGCTATTAAAATCAGGTATTTTGGGAGTAGGGGCTGGAAATCACAGATTGTTCTTCCATTGAATGAAAGTGAATTCCGTGAATATGGTAATCACTAAAGTTGCAAATGGCTCTTTTTCTTAGAAAAGCTTATAAAGATAGCCAGAGGTTTCCCCCTTTTTGGATACTGTGTAATAACAGTGCATGTACATACTCCTGTTAGCATCCAGCTCTTTTACAAACATAACCTTATGTTAGGGTTGATTTTAATAACTTAAACACTATTACTTATTCATTGACAACTCTATCCTCTTGGCTATACTTTCCTTGTAGTAATAGGTTGGATCAACATTCTCATCCATATAATCCTTCCCTTCATGCCCTTTCCTGAGAGGAAAGCTTTCCTTAGTGGTATAAACTGTTTGGCCAGGGTGGGCAAAAGGTCTCAGCAGTGGTTGGGATGGGAGATCACTTACTAATACTTCCCTTGCTGCCACCCATTTCTTCATTTCCCTCTTATCCCCTACCTCTTCCAATATCATCCATGCTGGGCATTCAGCCTTCACTATGATTCCTTTCTGAACATGGTACAATATTAATAAAATAGAGAACTGTAATTATCTTGGAAGGACTGGAAGAAATTCCTGTTAGTGCTTTGAGAATAACTGTTGTAATTATAAAATATAGTTATAATTTTAAGAACCAGAGAGTCTTCTGGAGTAACAGTACAT
Source organism: Cervus canadensis (assembly GCF_019320065.1). Classification (NCBI taxonomy): domain Eukaryota; kingdom Metazoa; phylum Chordata; class Mammalia; order Artiodactyla; family Cervidae; genus Cervus; species Cervus canadensis. The sequence goes on from NC_057389.1 coordinate 80,413,248, forward strand.
ACGCTCCAAATCTAAGACTTGACAGTAGATCCAAAAGCAGCTGCTGCTTGTTATTTGAGGCAGTTAGTTCTATAAATTGTTGACAACACTGAATTAGGGAAGAGCAGACCTTTGCTCCTAGTGGAAATACAGGGTCAGTTTCCTGTGAGCCTCTGGTCACATTTTTATCAATGGATCAATACATAACCTTGTTTTCTGTGTGTTTTTGTTTCAAGATATATTATTTAGTATATATTGTTGATTCATTAACATTGAGCTCAGTACCAACAATGCTATAACTCATGCCCGAATGAGATTTTTTTTTTTCTGAATGAGATTTATCTAACATATTTTCTCCATAAGGCACATCACAGCGTGCCCTGAGCACACACATCATGTGCTCAGGGACATATAGGCAACATTTCAGCATTCTGCTTGGGCCATTTTATTTTCCCCATCCTGAACCCCCCCTCTCCCACCCCCCTCCCCATCCCATCCCTCTGGGTCTTCCCAGTGCACCAGCCCTGAGCACTTGTCTCATGCATCCAACCTGGGCTGGTGATCTGTTTCACCCTTGATAGTATACTTGTTTCAATGCTGTTCTCTCAGAACATCCCACCCTTGCCTTCTCCCACAGAGTCCAAAAGTCTGTTCTGTACATCTGTGTCTCTTTTTCTGTTTTGCATATAGGGTTATCGTTACCATCTTTCTAAATTCCATATATAAGCATTAGTATACTGTATTGTCTTTATCTTTCTGGCTTACTTCACTCTGTATGATGGGCTCCAGTTTCATCCATCTCATTAGAACTGATTCAAATGAATTCTTTTTAATGGCTGAGTAATATTCCATGGTGTATATGTACCACAGCTTCCTTATCCATTCATCTGCTGATGGGCATCTAGGTTGCTTCCATGTCCTGGCAATTATAAACAGTGCTGCGATGAACATTGGGGTACATGTGACTCTTTCAGATCTAGTTTCCTCGGTGTGTATGCCCAGGAGTGGGATTGCTGGGTCATATGGCAGTTCTGTTTCCAGTTTTTTAAGAAATCTCCACACTGTTCTCCATAGTGGCTGTACTAGTTTGCATTCCCACCAACAGTGTAAGAGGGTTCCCTTTTCTCCACACCCTCTCCAGTATTTATTGCTTGTAGACTTTTGGATAGCAGCCATCCTGACTGGCGTGTAATGGTACCTCGTTGTGGTTTTGATTTGCATTTCTCTGATAATGAGTGATGTTGAACATCTTTTCATGTGTTTGTTAGCCATCTGTATGTCTTCTTTGGAGAAATGTCTGTTTAGATCTTTGGTGCTTGGGCCATTTTAAAGAGCAAAAGGAGCAACAAGTACCATAGGAGTATATTGTAAAGAAGATACAATATGAGAGCTGAAACAAGAAGGCAGAGCTGAGCGTTGCCTGTTGGACCTTGACTGGGAATATATTAATACTCAGAGAGTGATTCAAATTTTTTACCTATCTGTGCATGCCTGCATATTGCAGTGAAAATGCTACAATTATTGATTTTAGGCTTACAAGTAAATTTCAGCAAGTAGGTGTAAATTCTCAAATATGGAATCCATGAATAATAAGGATCAAATGTAGAAATTCTGCCTCTCATCCAATAGCAGATCGTGCTTTGTTTATCTCTTTTTCTCCTAAGCACTGATAGTCTCAATTAAAGTGATTTCTCATGCTGAACACCAAAAAGAATCTTTATACTAGGGGGCTGTTAAAATTGTAGTGCAACTGTATATTATTTATATGCTTGCTTGTTTTTGTTTTATTTTTTGAAGTAGAAGAATGTTAGATTTGAGTTTGAAAAACTAATGAGCATTACTGTGAGTGATAGAAAGTATAAAACTATAAGCTCACAAAATTTCCTCCAGTACCCTGTTACAGTAAAAGATAGTGTTGAATCTAAGTTCTGATTGGAAAAGATACAGCAGTCAATTTTTGTAATTCAAGTAAAACTATCAGTACTGCATTATAACTTGTTCTGGTTCAGAAATGGTATGCTCAGAATTTCGTAGAAGAATCATGACCAACTCCTAATGTTCTAGAAAGGGAGAGATTCTGAACTGAACATACCAAAACGAGGCCTTGGTCTTCTTAAGCCTTTTGCCCTGAGCTGCATTTCAGGAACTTTCTAACACTCCAGGCAAGATGAAATTCAAACCTATTTTTTAAAAGTTGTTATCTTCTCTAAACTGTGGAGAAAATTTTTGACATCATCTACTCAATAAGCAGGTGTAATAAATAGGAAAAACAAATACAAAAAACACCCCAACCAGCCAACCAACCAAAAAACCAAAAAACCAGGTGGGGAAATTCACATTTGTTAGAAACAGTTTTCGGAATTGTGCTTGGGTTTTCAAAACTTAAGCCAAAGCACGTTTGTGTGTGCCAAGTGTCCCACGGAGTAGAACCTGAATAAGGCAGGACTGACTTGTGTCTACGTCTAGGACAGAGTTATGATAAGATTCTGGCAGGGTCACTGTTTGCACTTGGGCCTTGACCCCAGGAAAGCACATCCGTTCGTTCATTAGTTGGATCATTGGAGGAACCACATGGAGGAAGTGTCTCAGGGTCCTTCTGTTGGTGGTGCTGCCAGCCGTCACCCTGACCACTCTACCGCTATTGTTTTATCCCAGATAGATCCCCAGGCACCCCACTCGTGGAAGAAGTTCAGGATGGAAAGGAGAGTTAAGTGCTGTAAGGTGTGAGCACACAACGAGGGTATCATAATAACAACAAACAGACCATCCCAGTTAATCTTCTAAACAGCCCTGTGCGGTACCAGTTATTGCTAACTTGTAGAATCCTGGGGCTGTCTGAAATTCAGTGTTGCAGGCTTCCTGCCTTGTGCTTCTTAATGAAAATGAACTTCATAGGTATTTCTGAAAGCAAGCCTTCTTGAGCATTTTGAGCTATTTAATCGCGTTTGGCTTAAAAAGAGACAGCAGCACAGCACAGTCTCCACCATGCCCCATGTTTAAGAAGCAGTGAAAATCTTGAAAGCCTCAATATGGCCATCATGGTATTTGCTGATGAAACCTTACCTTTTTAAGGGATCTACTAGTAGTTATCTTGGGCTTCCCAGGGGGTGCTAGCGGTAAAGAACCTGCCGGCCAATGCAGGAGACAGACTCAGGTTCAATCCCTGGGTGGAGAAGATCCCCTGGAGAAGGGCATGGCAACCCACTCCAGTATCCTTGCCTGGAAAATTCCATGGACAGAGGAGCCTGGTGGGCTACAGTTCATAAGACATGACTGAAGTGATTTAGCACGCATGTACTAGTTATCCTAGGCTAAGAGTCAGCAAACCTTTTCTGTAGGGACACAGTGTAAATATTTTAAGCTTTGCAGACCGTTCAAACTCATCACAACTACTTGACTCTGCCATTGTAACATTAAAATAGTCATAGACAATACTAAATGAATAAGCATGGCTATGAAAAAACTTTAAAGAAAATGTTACTTATAGACACTGAGTTTTGAATTTCATGTGATATTCACATATCATAAAATAGTAGTTTTTGTTTTAGTTTTGTTAAAAATATTTAAGAATGTAAACACATACTCTTGGTTCAAAAACTCAAATGCAGTCCCTGTCTAACTGCTTAGGAGTTTAATATCTACAGTGATGACAGTGAGCACAGACAAACAAACAAGACACAGAGAAATAAGTATACAGCAGACATAGTAAGAAAACAGGAGAGGGTAAATCATTTGTATTCAATGGAGTTTAATGTTTCTGTATGTTTTGCTCAAGATGGTACTTTGCAAAGCATGTCTTAAGCCTTGTAAAGCCACTGGTGAATTGACATGGAGAAGGGAAATCATTGGAGCTTTCTACAAGACAAGTCCAAGTGGTCACTGGATTTCATTCTAACTCTGTGACTGTCTCAGATCAGTTTTTTGGGCATGTTTTGAAACTTCCTCAGAAACACAGTAAAACATTCCTGAGCTGGAAGGCTGGGTGGCATTGTAGCCGTACTAACAGCACTGCATTGCTGGCAAGGCTTTCTTTTCCTATAAGTTACATCAATAAAAGACGCATAACCACTTCAGGGTCATAAAAAATAAAGACTGATAAAGAGAAGGGAACAAGAGACAGAAACAATACTGAGTGCTCACTCCAGGAGAAGCGGTGCTTTATTTATTTAGCATGAATTATCTCCTTTAATCCTCATATCAATTCTTGGAGGGAGGCACTATTTCTTAAAAGAGTTGTTGGTAGCAGGAAATGATGGCATAAAAATATTACAGATTCAAGGTCCCACAGTGAAGAGGTGGAATAGGATTTGAATCCAGGTATCCGATTCCTGAACCTTTGCTCTTAGCCACTCACAATCCCACCTGTCAAATACAGGGTATCTGACACTAATAGCTGTCACTCCCTTGGTATTCCTTTCCCAAGACACTGTGTCACTGGCTCCAGTGCGCGCACACACACATACGCCCGCACACACATGCATGCATGCACACACACATGCACACACGCATACACACGCAGCATTCATCATTCCCAGACAGTCTCTGCCTTTCCCTGCACTATTACCTGCCTCATTCCGTGCATGTGTCTGGCTATCTGCTTTCGTTCTGTGAGCAGGTATGTTCGTGTGGGAAGTCACCCAAAATAATAAAGGGATGTAGGGCTGGAACTCGGGACCTTGGTTCTAGTTCAGGTGTGAACTGTGTGATCCCCTACATAGATCACTTTACCTCCAAGAGACACAGTTTCTTCATCTCCTGGGTAACACCTAACCTAACATTTCTGTGATATGATCAAATGACACGAAGCATGTGGAAGCATTCTATAAACTACAAAGAAGGGGTGATTGTTGCTGGTTATTTTCAGCACACACAGCGTTTATCCTTTCATCTCTCGTTCTTTCTTTACTTGTTGTGACTATCTTAGTATTTCTCAGGATATCGGTCCCTTTTCCTGCCAGTCTTTTCCTCCTCTTCTTTGTATCCACTGAGGAGTTACAAAGGGTCAGCAAAACAAAGAGGATCTCTACCCTCCCCCCCGGTCAGAGAAGACAAGACAGATGTCCAGTGTTGGACTGGAGCCGACTTCTTTCCAACAGTTCTCACCAATTTCTTTCCAACTGCATATTCAGTGAAGCCATGCTGGTAGCTTGAAATTGGCAACAGTGGAAGTATTTACACTATGGAAACTGGCAAACACTACAAATTTCTCCTTCCTTCCCCGCTCCCCAGAAGCTGGCTGTTGAACTTTTACCAGCACACCACTGGATACAGAAGCAAAATAATAAAATAGCACAAGTGCTGGGGTGGAGAAAGTACAGAGTGACCTGGGAGCCTAAAGGAGGCACTGGTTATTGTGAACAGGGCAGTGAGCAGGGCGTCCAGAGAAGGTGTCCTGGAGGAAATGAGGTTTACATAAACAACGAGACCTAAATAATGAGGGAGGCTAGGCAGGCAAAGGGGAGAGAAGAGAATTCCAGAAGTAACAACTTGTGTAAAGACCCAGCCTGTTAGAGCAGCAGAAGAAAGGTCCTTAAGGCTACAGTGCAAAGTGCGAGGGAGGAGAAGAGTGAAGCTGGAGCGGCTAAGAGGTTCAACTTGATCCTGAGGGCAACCAGTGGGCTTGGGGGCAGGGTCAAGGCTAGGAGTGTGGGGTTCAGTCAGAGTGGCATGCACTTGAATTCTGGCTCCACCAGCTGGGGATCCTCGGGCAAGCATCTGAGCTCAGCTGAGCCTCATCTGTGAGTGATTACAGCGCTCAGACCTCCTGCAGTTGGAGCTCCGCAGGTCAGGTGCTCAGCACAAGGCCTGGCTCCTCGCAATTGCTGGGCGGCATCCCAGCACGGAAGAGCAGATGGCACCTTCTCTAGGACGGGCACTGTGTCTGCAGTTCTTTCCACCTCAAAACACTGCTCGTCTAGGACAGTGTTTCTCATACTGTGGGTGGTGACCCACTAGTGAGTTGTGAAATGAATTTAGTGAGTCTTGGGCAGCACTTAAAAAAGAAAGAAAAAGAAATAAGAATTAAATGGAGCTAGGAAAAAAAAATAAGCACTGGAACCCACCGTACGTTGCAAGGTAAGTTTTATTTTGTGTTTGTGTGTACTGGGTTGCCATGTTCAAATTTATTCCTGAGGACTACAGTGAGAAAGTGAGAAAGTTTTCCACAGGAAACTTCCCGTGAGCTTTCTGGGTTAATGTAGGCAGGATGAGAAAAAACAGGGCCAGCCCAGCTTTCTCCTAGTTCAGGAGCTGGGGTTGTCTGAGTTAGGGGTTTGTTCCCTTGAGTTTCCAAGGCTTTTTCGCTTCCAGTAAAAATTGATGCACTGTGGTCCCAGATGGGACCCTAGCTCTAGGTTATCTGCTGTCTAGTAGCCCCTGACCACAAGCCAAAGACCGGGGAGGGAGTGTTTCTTGTAAGCAGGAGTGGCTGTGTGAATGGGGGGGAAAGGGTACTCAGGGCTGCCAGCTGCCCTGTGGTCACTAAACTCAGCCCTAAAGGAGTCAAACTCACTAACACCATCCAATCAGGTTGCTGCCCAAAGGCTTGGTGCAGAAAGGAACTAAGAGGTGAAACAGACATTTAGTTTGGAAAGATAATTCTCTATGTGAATAGACTTTAGAATAATTTATTTTCACCCTATGTCAAAACATATCCAATTTGCCCTTTGGAGCTGCAAGAACTGCTTGGCATTTCTTTTTGCTCTGCAATTTAAAAAATGGAAAGTAATGGCAGATGCCTGGTCAGGGTTTGGGAGAAAAAACAAGTGCTGCATCACACGATGATTTAGTTTCCTGAGTGTCCACAGGGCTCATTCCCCAGGCATATGCAATCGGCATTAGATTAGCTGCCGGCATTTATTGACAAAGGCATTCATCTTCACCAATGATGTTTTTTAAAGCCCATTCTTTACAGTAAGTTGCCACAGCACATCAGGGCTTCTTCACTTTGCCTTTTCCTTCTTTTCCTTCTGACAAAAGTGGCTAAAAATAACCTCTTAAACCCTGATTCCACTGAGGAAGGTAAGGGAGCAAAAGAACAGAAGGACATCTTTCCCTGCGTGCAAGCTCTCACGTGCCCAGTTCAGACAGTCACTGAAACCATAGCTATTAGGAAACCACCTCTCTCCGGTGGGGGTGTGGGGGGGGGCACCAGCAATAGGATAGCAGACACCCTAAACATGACAACTGTGTATGTGGTCAGAAGACATTTTCAGCAGTGTCTGCAGGTACCAACTTCTTGGCTTAACTGCATTTTCCTGCAAGGCTTTTCACTCACCAAAATCATTTTTTTGGTGGAGGGAGAAAGCAATATATACATCCTATAGCGACAAAATAATGCCAGGCCAGGAACTGCCCACTTGCGTTCCCCAAGCACCAGCAACAGCTCCTTGTAGCCCGATTCTACGCGGCCACCGCAAGGCATTGCGGGCTCTCTTCCGTGGGACGGCCCAGTTTCTCACCCAGGCTGTTAATAATTGAGCATCCACTCTGTGCACCAGACCAGGGCTTGTGCAGAAATGCACAAAGACACAGAGAAAATGTTGCCCCTACTCATCTCCATGCTCCTTGGAAAAACAATACATGGAATGAAAGAATGCATGAAAAAAAAAAAAAAAAGAATGCACGAGACAGCTGAAAATAGTCCCTAATTGTGGTATTGGAGTTTCTCTGTTATGTGCCGTTTTGCATAATGATCTTGAAGCCAGGTCCAGTGGGGGTTATTTCTTAAGTGCTCACGGATTTCATCACGTCTGTGACACAGGCCAGCAGCCTGGAACTTATGGATGAAAGACTCTAGTGAGCAGAGGAGACAATGGGAAAACAGAATTAATAAAGGTGGATGGATCCTCCCTAAGTCATGATCTTCAGTATCTGTGCCTGGTGGAAGCAGGCTGAGGAAGCGCTCATAGTGAGGGCGGGCTTCTTGACTTGGCACCATCTGTTGTGCATGTTCCACGCATGTGCCTTTGTTGGTGTGCAGCTGGGAAGGTGGGGAGGCAGACATAACTGGGAATGTAGCCATGTAAAGGGCAGAAAGGCTTTTTCCCACCATGAAGGAAAATCTTACTTGGTCATCAACAAGGCTGATAGCAGCATAATGGAATTCTTTCTTTTGAAGTCAATTTTAGCTTTTCTAAAGGCAAATCCTGGTGGAGCAAATACCTTAAAAGACAAGGCTTAAGAGGCAAACACAGGTATTTGTGCGTGCATGCTAAATCGCTTCAGCTGTGTCCGATTCTTTGCAACCCCATGGACTGTAGCCCACCTGGAAAGGCCCATGAAACTTTCCAGGTAAGAATCCTGGAGTGGGTTGCCATGCCCTCCTCCACGGGATCTTCCCAACCCAGGGATCAAACCGCATCTCTTATGTCTCCTGCATTGGCAGGCAGGTTCTTTACCACTAGTGCTACTCAGGAAGCTCAAATACAGGTATAAATACACACAAATCCATATTCCAACTCCTTCATGTACGTATGTTAAAACAAAGCACTAGCCAGCTAGTAAATGATACAGTGTCTCACATTAATCCTCCCTAAAGAATTAAAGTTTTCTGTTAAACTGAACTATATATTTTAAGAGAGTGAATTTTATCATACATGCATTATATCTCGATTTTATAAGAGCTTTCTCCCCAGATAGCTGCCTGGGTTACTCCTCTACCTCCCTCAAGGATTTGTTCCAATGTCATTTTCTCAATGAAAACTTCAGTCACCTTACCACCCTCCTAGCTCTCCTGATCCCTCTTATCCTGCTATAGCTTTTAATCCATATATTGGATTAAGAGCAATAGTATGTTTCAGCTTCCAACATAATATACACGTCACTTACTCTGTTCCTGTCATTTCCCCACAGTGAAATGTAAACTCCATAAATTCATAAATTTGGGGATTTTTGTGTGCTTGTTCACTTGTGTAATACAAGTGTCTAGAATAGTGTCTCGTTCATCAATAAACATCGAGTGAATGAATAAATTGATACTAAGCAGATTTGCAGAAGACCATGGAATCATATGGAATAATATCCAATTATTCTTAAGTGAAAAAAGATTATTAAACAATATCTATTTTGTGTGTGTATATCTGTACGTACATATATACATATACATACACACACTATATATAGATATAGATAGATATAGAAATCTATCCATCTATCTATATATGTATCTATAGTATAGATATACTATCTATACTACCTATCTATAGTATAGAAGGGTCTTCCCCAGCGGCTCAGCAGTAAAGAATCCACCTGCAATGCAGGAGACTCAGGAGATGAAGTTCTGATTCCTGGGTTGGGAAGATCCCCTGGAGGAGGAAATGGCAACCCACTCCAGTATTCTAGCCTGAAGAATCCCATGGACAGAGGAGCCTGGTGGGCTACAATCCATGGGGTCACAGTAGAGTCAGCTACGAATAAGCACAGGACAGAAAGAGATTCACGACCCCCAAATCGGTGAGAAATAGAAAATGCATCACACTCAGAAAATACTTTGGGAAGATGAGATGTATAAAAGTACATAAAAATCCCAGGGTGTTGGATTATAATTATTAATTCACTTCTTAACAATGTATTCATATTTTCTAAACTCAGAGGAACTGGGCAGATTTGGGACATATGTTCCATTTCCTACTGTCTGTGTAATTCTGAGCAAGTTACTGAACCCTCACTGACTCAGTTTCCTTATCTAGGCTTGCGTGCTTCGTCACTCAGTCGAGTCTGGCTCTCTGTGACCCTTGGGACCGTAGCCTGCCAGGGAGTGAGTTGCCGTTTCCTTCTCTAAGGGATTTTCCCATTCCAGGGGTCAAACCCTGGGCTGATGTCTCCTGCACCGTAAGGCGCATTCTTTACCGGCGGGGCCATGGAGGAAGCCCCTTCCTTACCTATAATTGGGAATAATAACGGTACTAACCTCGTTAGAATCTTCTGAAGATTAAATAATACACATAAAGCGCTCGGCAGTGTTTGGCGTATAATAGGCATTCAGTAAAACGTCAGCTATTATGTTTAATGGAATTCAAAATGTTGAACTACTTGTGGGAGTTTCTTCACGATAATATTTTGAGTCATACTTTGACTTCCTCTGAGTGAACAATGAACTTGAGTGTAGAGTTTCACCTTTGTTATTATTGTATACTATCGTCCGTCCGTTTCTCTGCCGTCTGGGTTCCTGGGACTCACTCTTTTCCCTGATGGTTTTGGGTAACGTTTGATGCATCTGGATAAGAGTAGTGGATTAGATGTACCACTAACAGCATCGTCTGTAAAGCAGTGACCTTAAATGTTTCCATTAGAGTTCTTTGGACATTTTTGTACATTGTTCAGTGTTTGCTTTAGGATTTCTGAGTTTTGGCCAAACTGTAATCAAGGCTCTTTTACTCTCTAAGAAGACTACAGAAGTTATAACACAAAGAACTTTGACAGCAAGCTCTTGCTCTTTCCTCTGGCTGGACTCTTCTCATGGAGTGCTGTTGGAGGAATCAGCAAGGCAGAGGGAGCCTTACAATTTTTTATCGCCTTTTTAAAATTTATTATAAAAGTAACAAACTTTCATGGTTATACAAATTCACTCACTAAAGGAGGATATTTATAACATCTCCAGATTATATACCACCCCTAGTCCCAGGGACCAGATGCTAGGATTACTGGTTTTAGTTGTTCTTGCAGTCCTTATACATCCTACTCTCTTGATTTATCAAATTTTAGCAGTTTCAATTAGCTTTCTGTTTTTAAGAAATTAGAAATTTAGCTCACTACCTTTTCCTTCCCTCCTTCCTCCTTTCCCCAAATTTTGCTACATTTTTTACTTCTAAGTTCTTTGCTAGCTTTAGAACTTTAAATAACATGCCTAAACATTTATTTCTTAATCCATCAATTTAAAGCAGTATCTCTTAATTGTGTACCTCGAGGGAACTGGCACAATTGCACTTCCCTCCATTGCACTTCTCTTCTTCCATCACCTAAATTTTCTCGGCCATAGCATACATTTTGCATTTTAGGGCTTATCATTAAATTGTTGGTAGTCTTAATTGCCTTCCACAAATTCTCTACAAATAAACTGTAGAAAATGAAAACCAAGAAAAAGCATTTCAGTATTACAGTTCTATAGATACTACTCACTTCAGCTCCTGAGAAAAGATGGTACTGGGTTGCTTAATCCATATTGCTTGAAAGAGAATCCTCTGAGCCTCAAGGTCAAAACTTTAAAAAAATTATATTGTATTCCACCAGTTGCTCAAAATCAAATCACATTTTCATTTGTTTCATAGTTGGACTATATTTCTTGTGAAGCTTTTTGTTTTTCCTGACAGTATGAACTGCTTCTATTTTTGTTTTGTTTCTATTCTGTTGACAGTAGCAGCTTATTTTTTGCCTGAATACTAATTTCACATGGCTGGTTAATCAAATCAATACAGAAAATTCACATTCTTCTTGAAGATTTCCTGTTGCTTTCTGACTTTATGCTGTAATTCAGACATCGTGTTATCTAAGCATGCCACAACTTTGGGTTTCTTTTCATTGTACTTTTTGAGAGTGATGTCAATATTTTTTCAAATGATGTTCTTTTTTCTCTCCTTCAAGTTCCCTGCTTCCTCTCCTAGAAAATGTTCTCAAACAAGTATTCCCCTGGAGAGCTTTATTCCTGAATCTTCCAAAAAAATCTTTATTTTGCCTTTCCATTGACTAATAGCTTAATGGTATATAAAGCCTGGGTTCAATATCATTTTTCCTCAGAATTGTGAATTCATTCTTCTAGAGTGTTGCTGATTGGAAATAAAATGCCACTCTGATTCTCATTTCTTTGTAAGTAACTTCTCTTCCTCCTCTGAATGCTATTAGCATATTCTCTTTATCTTTTGCGTTTTCAATTTCACAAGGATTTACGATTTAAATCTGAGGGCCCTTGCTTCTTCTCAGCTCTAGCAGATGTTTTATTATCTCTTTAAATACCTGTTACCTCCTCACCTTTGTCTTTGTTTTCTTTCTGGAGCTCTTTTTAATCAGATGTTAGACTTCTAGGATTGAGTGTCTGTGCCCATTATATTTTCTCTTGTATATTCTATCTTCTTGTCTTTTTGGTCTAAAGTCTAGGAGATTTACTTGATTTTATTTTAAACTCAGTAAATGAATTGATTTCATCTACTGTATTTTGAATATCCACTGTTTCTTTTTCCTTACTCCCATTTATATAGTTACCTCTTCTTGTTTTATGAATTAAAAGTATTTTCTATTTTAAAAGTTTTATAAGCAGAGAAAATAAACATGTATTTTCAAGTCAGATTTTTTTTAAAAGTTTACACTTTGTCATTTGTGCTTCAGATGAATTTTTATTAGAAGAAATAAGACCACAGAGGTAAACTGAAGTCTCCTTTGTTTCCCAACTCCTACTCTCAAATTCCTTCTTCTCCTTTTCTATTTACTATCATCTTTCCCTTCTCTTCCAGTGGCAACCACCATTAAAATTTTGTGTTTTTTTCTAGACTATGTTTTACTATATGTAGGTATCTATGTAATATTGTTTCCTGTGTATTAAATTTGTACAATATGCAAGTTCAAAAATCATTTTGTCCACCCAACACTGTTTCTGGACTCTACTGATATTGATACATATGGACCTAGTTTATTCATTTTTAATGCTGTAAGTGTCCTCCATAGTCATTCATTCAACAAATATTTATGCATACCAACAGTGCTCCTGGTATTGTTCTGGTGGCTAGGGACACAGCAACGAAGGAAACAAAATATGAAAGTAGCATAATTTATTTTATCTTTACTCCATTAACAGACAGTAGGTTTTGCTATGACAAATGAATGTCCTTATTGCAGGGCTTCTGTTGCAAGTGCTTCTCTAGGGAATATTTTTAGGGGTAAAACTGCTGCTTAACAGACCACATTTTCAACTTTAGCAGGTACTGTCAACTTGCTGTCCCAAAAGGTATACCAGATTGCATGCCTAGCAAGCTGAGAAAATGCTGTATTCCATTCATCCTGCCCAACATTTGGACAGTCATACTTCATAATTTGTCATTCTGATGGATGAGGAATGGTGCCTATTTTAGTAAGCATTTCTCCTAACTGTTAGTAAGGCTCAGCATCTCTTCTTATATTTATTTGTCCTTTAAATCTTCTCCTTTGTTTACTTCCTGAAGGTATCTTTGCTACTCATTTTTGTAGTCAGTTGTCTGTCTTTTTAATACTGATTTGAAAGGATTCTCTGGGCTTCCCTGTTGGCTCAAATGATAAAGCATCTACCTGCAATGCAGGAGACCCAGGTTCAATCTCTGAGTTGGGAAGATCTCCTGGAGAAGGGAATGGCTACCCACTCCAGTATTCTTACCTGGAGAATACCATGGACAGAGGAGCCTGGCAGGCTATATAGTCCATGGGGTCACAAAGAGTCGGACACGACTGAGTGACTTTCACTCACTCACTCATCAAGGATTCTCCACCTATAGAGTCTGGAAACCAATATACTTTATGCTTTATGTGTTAACATTATATATTTCCAGTCCAGGGTTTGTGTCTTAAGTTTATTTGTAGTGGCTCTTGCATAATAGAGTTTTACTTCTTAATGTAATCTTTCCTTTATGAACTCTCCTTTCTGTGTATTGACAGAGAAATAATCTATCTCCCAGAGTCATCAAAATACCCTTTAGTATTTCCTTCTAAAACACTTAAGGGTTTATTTTACACACTCAGGCCCTTAATCCATCTAAAATTATCTATCTGTATGGGGTGAGACATCTACTTTTCTTTCTTCATAATGAGAGCTAAATAATTTACCAAACGATCCTTTTCCCACTTATTTTTAATGCTTTAATTTACCCTCATAGATGTGGGGAGTTGTGTCTGGGGTTTCTATGTTATTACAATGAAAAGATCTGAGATTTTAGTCAGATTCCCTCTCCAAACAGATTCTCTCTTCTGGTCTCTAAATTTCCCATCTTTTCCCCAGTATCAGTGCTTCTCTTGTCTTCACTTAAACTGACAATATTTTTAAACCCACCTCTCTGTTTGCAGATGAGAAAACAAAGCAGAGATCTTAAAAAAAAAAAAAAAAAAGAAGCAGAGATCTTACACTTGCTGTTTAGGTTCACACTGCAAGACAGAAGCTTAGAGCAGGATCTCAGCCTGCATTCCAATCCTCTTTCCACTTATACTACCTCTCCTATGAATTTCCATTTTCTGTCAAGGTTTTACTTCCGCTGGTAGTGAATGAAATTGCCCATTTCCCTGAATCTTTGCCAAGACTGGGTTTTCATTGTTTTAAAACATCTCTTTAAATTGGCAGATTAAGGATAGTATTTCATTATTAATTTCTTGACATAAATAAGTAAATACACAAATATCAAGTAAATAAATACTCCTTAAAAACTTCTTGGCCCATAGTATTCTGTCTTTCTAATTTGTTTACTCATGCCTTTTCCCCCGTTTTCTATTTTTTTTTTTTTTTTACATATATATGAAAGTAACTTTTTGCCATATATGTTTAAGTTAAAAGAGATCCTATCATTTATTTTTTAATCTTGTTTATAGTCTATTTGACTTGGAGGTTTTAGAATTTAAACCTATCAGTTATTTTCTCTGTGGTTTCCTCTATTACTCCTCTACTTAGAAGGGTCTTCTCATTCCAAGTGCAAATAATAATTCTTAGATTTTCTATGACTTTTATGACTTCATAAACTCTTCAAACCATTTATAATTTATTTTAGTGTATGGTATGATGTCAAAATCTAATTTTCATTTTCTATGAATTGTTTGTCAGTTGGTTCAATCCTATTTATTGATAACTTCTTCATTTATGTATCACTTTTATCTAGAATAAGTTCTTACACATACTAAAACCTCTTCCTATGTTCTGTCTCAGTAATCTCCATTCTCGTAAAATATCATGTTTTAAAGTTATTATAGCTTTATAATGCATTTTAATAACTAGTAGAGGAAGATCTCCAACATTCTTGTCCCCCAGACTTTACTGATCATTTCTGTTTATTCTTACCGTTTATTTTTTTAGTCCCCATTTTAAAGATGCGATTTAATCTTCCCATTTAGGAACACAGCATTTATGCAAAATTTCCTTTTATTTCTCCCCATAAAGTATTTTAATTTCCAAGTTATAATTTATTACTATTTATTATTTTATACTCTAGTAAATGAGATTTTTTTCCATTATATTTTGTAATTACTTATTGTCCATAAGAAAAGTTACTGATTTTGGTTTATTTTGTATATAGATTTTAACTTTTTAAGACATTTTTATTTATTATTTTTGTTCTATTAAGTTTCTAGATAAATAGGAATATAACATACAAACAATGATTATCTTTTTCCTCCTTTCCTCTGATTTCTATTTTTATAGGGGGTTGTAGCTTCCAGTAGAATACAGAATGATCATGGTGAAAAGTGTCTCACTCCTGATTTTTTTTTAAAATTTTTTATTTTTTTCATTTATTTTTATTAGTTGGAGGCTAATTACTTTACAATATTGTAGTGGTTTTTGTCATACATTGACATGAATCAGCCATGGATTTACATGTATTCCCCATCCCGATCCCCCCTCCCACCTCCCTCTCCACCCGATTCCTCTGGGTCTTCCCAGTGCACCAGGCCCGAGCACTTGTCTCATGCATCCAGCCTGGGCTGGTGATCTGTTTCACCCTAGATAATATACATGTTTCGATGCTGTTCTCTCGAAACATCCCACTCTCGCCTTCTCCCACAGAGTCCAAAAGTCTGTTCTGTACATCTGTGTCTCTTTTTCTGTTTTGCATATAGGGTTATCGTTACCATCTTTCTAAATTCCATATATATGCGTTAGTATACTGTAATGGTCTTTATCTTTCTGGCTTACTTCACTCTGTATAATGGGCTCCAGTTTCATCCATCTCATTAGAACTGATTCAAATGAATTCTTTTAATGGCTGAGTAATATTCCATGGTGTATATGTACCACAGCTTCCTTATCCATTCGTCTGCTGATGGGCATCTAGGTTGTTTCCATGTCCTGGCTATTATAAACAGTGCTGCGATGAACATTGGGGTGCACGTGTCTCTTTCAGATCTGCTTTCCTCAGTGTGTATGCCCAGAAGTGGGATTGCTGGGTCATATGGCAGTTCTATTTCCAGTTTTTTAAGAAATCTCCACACTGTTCTCCATAGCGGCTGTACTAGCTTGCATTCCCACCAACAGTGTAAGAGGGTTCCCTTTTCTCCACACCCTCTCCAGTATTTATTGCTTGTAGACTTTTGGATAGCAGCCATCCTGACTGGCGTGTAATGGTACCTCATTGTGGTTTTGATTTTCATTTCTCTGATAATGTCACTCCTGATTTTAATGCAGTGTCTCCAGCTTACCATTCAGTATGCTCTAAGTTGTTTCTCTGGCTGAGACACTCTTGATTATATAAAGATGTATGTTAGTTTAATAAATGGTCTAGGGTATTTATCTTGAATTTTAAGCTCATTTTTCACAGAGTTCCTTTTTTTACTTCAAAAAGCCCATTGCTTTTGTATTCTATTTTTTGTTTTTGTTTTCATTATCTGAGTCTTTATATTCCAGTTTTTGTCCCTATTTACTTCTGATCTAATCTGTTTATCACTGCTTTTAAAATAATGAATCTTTAAATCCAAAAAGGGTCTCATGATTGGGTAGTATATACAAGGAGGAGAAAGATCAAGGGTACTGAATAATCTGGTTATTAGTCAAATATGACTGATTTTTAAAAATCCTACTTGTTCACCTGAATAGAAAATGATTGAATATTGGAATACAGAAGAAAAGTTGGTAAATACCAATTCAACTGATTTTCAGTGCAAGAAACAATTAATTTGAAAACAAATCACTAAAACCCCACAAAAAACAAAAACCCACAGTGGTGAGTGTTTATGTCAAAGAGATGTAGGATCCAGGTGTTAAGAACTCTAGTGGCCAAAGGTGGAATAATCTGAGAAACAAAATGAAGCAGTATTGCATTATAACCCAAAGTTTAAGAGTTCATACAGATATAAATAATTGATTGAAGAAATGAATGGGAGGGGGACAAGAGAAGAGACAAATCTCCTGTGCAGAGAAAATTCAAATAATTTATGTAGACACTCCCACCTGAAGGACATGGAACATAGCTCTCCACTCCTTAAGTGTGGGCAGTGCCTAGCGACTTTCTTCCAGAGAGTATGTAGCAGTCACGTTACTTGGAGAAACCAGACAAATAATCATCTCAGACAGGCGATCAAGATAAGCATCAATGTATGTGCCCTTCAAATTTGATGACACTGACACTTTTATTTTGGTCTTCTCCAAAACTCATAACCCCAGTCCATTTATGAGAAAAATATTAGACAAATCTCACTTGAGAGACATTCTACAAAATACCTGACCAGTTCTCTTTAAAACTGTCAAGGTTGTCAGAAACAAGGAAAAGTCTGAGAAACTGTCACAACCAAGAGGAACCTAAGGAGATGTGACAGCTAAATGTAATGTGGGATCTCAGAACAGAAAAATGGGTATCAGGTGAAAATTAAAGAATCTGAATGAAGTATAGACTTTAGTTTTTTTTTTTTTTTGACTTTAGTTATTAATAATGTTATCAATGCTGGTTGATTGTTGTAACAAATATACAACTAATGTAAGATTTTTTTTTTACTGTCTTAGCTATTTTCAAGTACAAAATACAGTATTATTAAATATAGTCACCATGCTGCACATTATTTATTTTATAATTGGCAGTTTGTATCTTTTGAACCCTTTTACTCCTTTCATCTGCCTCACCCCTCTCCCCTCTGGCAACCACTGTTCACTGTAGCCATGGGCTTGGTTTTTTGTTTTTATTATTTTTTTAATTAAACTTTTAATTTTGTATTCAAGTATGAATTTGAATTTTGAATTCAAGTATGAACCGATTAACCATGTTGTGACAATTTCAGGTGGACAGCAAAGGGACTCAGGAATACATGTAAATGTACCTATTCTCACCCAAATACCCTCCCATCCAGGCTTCCACATAACATTATACAGAGTTCCCTGGGCTATGCAGTAGGTCCTTGTTTGTTATCTGTTTTAAATATGGCAGTGTGTACCCATCCATCCCAAATTCCCTAACTATCCCTTCCCCTGCCCCTGGCAACCTTAAGTTCTCTATATCCGTGAAGTCTGTTTTGTAAATAAGTTCATTTGTATCAAGTCTTTTTAGACTCCACATTTAAGGGATGTCATATGATATTTCTGGACTTGGGGTTTTTTTTCTTTTTGTTTTTTAGATTCCACAAATAAGTGAAATCATATGGTATTTGTGTTTCTAGGTTATTTCACATAGCATAATGCCCTCAGGATCTGTCCATGTAGTCATAAATGGAAAGCTTCCATCCTTTTTATGGCTGAAGAGTATTCCAGTATAGATACCATATTTCCTTTATCCATTCATCCATCAATGGACACTTAGCCAGTATCTTGGTATTATAAATACTACTGCAATGAACATGGTGGGGGTACATAGATCTTTTCAAAGTAGTGTTTTCATTTTCTTTGGATAGATACCCAGAAGTAGAATTGCTGGATGACATGGTGGTTCTGTTTTTAATTTTTTGAGGAACCTCCACACTGTTTTCCATAGTGGTTGCACCAATTTTCATTCCTATCAATGGTGCACAAGGGTTCCTTTACTTCATCCTCACCAACACCTATCATTTGTTATCTTTTTGATAACAGCCATTCTAACAGGTATGAGGTGATATCTCATTGTGGTTTTGATTTGCATTTCTCTGATTAGGGATGTTGAGCATCTTTTCATGTGCCAGTCGGCCATTTGTATGTCTTCCTTGGAAAAATGTCTATTCAGATCTTCTGCTCATAACCAGATTGTTTCTTTTTTCTTTTTTTGCTATTGAGTTATATGAGTTCTTTATATTGGGGACATTAGCCCCTTGTAAGATATATGATTTGCAAATATTTTTTCCTATTCCATATTTTGCCTTTTTATTTTGTTGATGGTTTCCTTTGATGTGAAGAAACTTTAGTTTGAGGAAGTCTCACTTGCTTATTTTTGCTTTTATTATCTTTACTTTTGGTGTCAAATTAAAAAATCAAGGCTGATTGCCAAGACTGATGTCAAAGAGCTGACTGCTTAGGTGTTCTTCTAAGAGCTCTATGGTTCCAGGTCTTTAATCTATTTTGAGTTAATTTTTGTGTATGGTGTAGGAGTAGTCCAGTTTTATTCTTTTGCATGTGGCTGCCCAGTTTTCTCAATACCATTTATTAAAAAGACTGCTCTTTCCCCATTATATATTCTTGGCTCCTTTGTCAAAAATTAATTGACCATATATGCATGGGTTTACTTTTGGACTCTATTCTGTGTTTTTATGCCAATACCATGATGTTTTGATTATGACAGCTTTATAATATAGTTTGAAACCAGAAAGCATGATGCCGCCACCTTTGTCCTTCTTTCTCAAGATTTCTTTGACTATTTGGGGGTCTTTTGTAGTTCCATACAAATTTTAAGATTGTTCTATTTTTATGAAAAATGGGAAATTGGCACTGAATCTGTAGATTGCTTTGGGGAGTATGGATTTTTTATTAAAAAAACTTCTTATTTTGTATTGGAGTATAACTGATTAACAATGTTGTGATAAGTTTCAGGTGACTAGCAAAGGGACTCAGTCATTCACATACACATATCCATCCTCCCCAAAGCTCCTCTCCCATCCAGGCTGCCAACATTAACACTGAGCAGAGTTCTATGTGCTATACAGTAGGTCCTTGCTGGTTATCCATTTTAAATATAGCAGTGTGTACGTATCCATCCGCATGGACATTTTAACAATATTAATTCTTCCAATCAATGAACATAGAATATCTTTCCATTTATTTGTCTTAAGTTACTTTCATCAATGTCTTACAGTTTTCAGTGTATAGGTATTTCACTTCTTCGGTTAAATTTCTTTCCAGGTATTTTGCTCTTTTTGATACAATTATAAATGGGATTGTTCTTATGGTTCTTATCTTTATACTTTAGTTTTTAGAAGACAATAGATTTTTGCGTATTGATTTTGTATCCTGAAACTTTACTATATTTTTATTAGTTTTAACATTTTTTTTGGTGGAATCTTTAAAGTTTTTATACATAAAATTATGTCATCCTTAAATCATCTCAGTTTTACTTTTTCCTTTCCAGTCTGGATGCCTTTTATTTTTGTTGCCTAACTGCAGTGGCTAAGACTTTCAATACTACATTAAATAAAAGTGGCCAGAATGAGCATCTTTGTTTTGCTCCTGATCTTAAATGCTTTCAGGTTTTCACCATTGAGTATGATGTTAGCTGTGGGCTTGTCATATATGGCTTTTATTATGTTGATGTATGTCCCTTCTATACCCACTTTATTGAGATTTTTTTTTTCATAAGTGGATGTTGAATTTTGCCAAATGCTTTTTCTGGACCTGTTGAGGTAATCATAAGATTTTTATTGCTCATTTTGTTAATGTGTGTATCACACAGGTTGATTTGCAGATGTTGACCCCATCCTTGCATCCCTGGAATATATTCCACTTGATCATTGTGTATGGTCATTTTACTATATTGCAGGATTCAGTTGGCTGATTTTTTCTAAGGATCTTTGCTTTTATGATCATCTGGGATATTGGTCTACAATTTTTGTGTGTATGTGTGTGTGCATGTGTGATGTATGTTGCTGGTTTTGTTATCACGGTAATGCTGGCCTTGTAAAAATGAGTTTGAAAGTATTCTCTCCTCCTCAATTGTTCTGAAGAATTGTGAAGGATTGCTACTAATTCTTTGAATGTTTGGTAGAATTCCCCGATGAAGCTATCTGGTTCTGCACTTTTGCTTTTGGGGAGGTTTTTGATTATTGATCAATCTCCTTACTAGTAATCACTCTATTCAGATTATCCACTTCTTTATGACGCACTTTTGGAAGGTTGTATGTTTCTAAGGATGTATCCATTTCTTTCAGGTTGTCCAGCTGGGTAAGATGTTAATAATAGGGGAAACCAGGTGTGAAGTATATGGGAATACTGTAATATCTTTGCAATTTTTCTGTAAATATAAAACTATTCTAAAAGTTTATTTAAAAAAATAATCTTACCTTCAGTAATTATACCCAGTAATACCTGGGTGTCCTTAAAGCTGCAATTATTATAATGGCATGAAAACTCAGTAACAGACAGCTAGCCCTGCTTGGTATTCCAGCCAGCATCACTTCCTGGACTAATTACCAATGTACCTTTTCTCCTAGGTTATTGCTTAGTTATAGTTCCACAGAGGGTACTCAGTTATACTGTAAGAGCTCCTTTGAGACAACAGCAAGAACAAATGGACATAAATTGCAGCAGGAGGGTTTTGAGTTAAGAGTTCTGGTATGCTGTGAATTCAAGTTATGTGATATTCTTTGCTAGTTAATCTTTTAAGGGTGAGTTGACCATACATTGGTTTGGTCCAGCCTGGCTTCAGCCCATCTGAAAGTAAATCAGGCAAGAAACTGAATATCTATACTTTCCAGAAGATTCTAAGAGTTTTTATATCTTATGGAAAAAATTTACATAAACTATAAGTTGGCATAAGTGGTACTGATCACATAGAAATTGTTCATCAAATTATCTATGGTCTCTGCCATTCTATCAACATATGATTTATTAATTTCGTTCCAGAGATTTGAGTTGAGGCTGCATAAATCATGAATAAAGATTAGTTTAACAATCACAATGCCCCCGGGACAATGTTTCAAGTGAAGAAAATGCAAAACTGTCACAATGTGAAAATAATATGACACTTGTACCAATATTTGCAAGTTGAAATGATATTCAACACCCTTACAGAGGCAGAGTGTAAATCTTATTTCTGCTTATTTTATGCAAACTCTAAAGCTTTTAAATTTTTTATTAATATTTGCCCTTGTGAAAATGTTTTGAAAAAGAAATCTAAGAGTATTCTGATCTGCCTCCAGCTATTAAGCAACATTATTAGACACTGACCTCCTGCTACCTGTTTGATGACTTAAATATTTTAGAAAAACAACGTTTAACAGGCCCCCAAGCCATTTACAGCAATGATATTTTCCTGCTTTTTGTGATTAAAGCGAGAAGTGTCTGGCAGGTGGCAAATACCACAGTTTTAATATTCAAAATTATATCAACTTGTGTCTGTTGGCCACTTGAATCTTTAACCTTTACAAAACTCTAATTGTTCATATACTCAAATTTATTATACTGATTAAGAAAAATGACCAGGTGATAAATACTCTGGTTAGAAGTTACTCTCCAGACTAAATTGAAGTGGCTAGGAATAAGGAAAAATGGCTCATTATTCAGATAACTGAATTTTGTATTATTTATATCATTCTTATGGAGCTGATGGTGTGGTCAGTACAGACAATACAATGATGTGTTAGAGGCAATTCTAGCTATGACTTCATTCATCCAATGGCATCTCTTGTTATAAACACTTGCTTCAAACATCTGAATTCTGGGTGTGCTGGATGAAGAGAAGAGAGGAAACAGCAAGCAGAATGAAGCAAACCAAAGTCCACCACATCAGTTTCCTCTCCACTTCACTAATGATGTGTTGTTGGAAAGGTTTCAACATATTCTCTTTGTCAGAAATGAGAAACATTGATCTGCATGCTGGGTTTACATAGAGGTTATCAAAATAAAATTTTAGAGAATCATTAAAGGGCTGAATACAGCATGTTAAATCCTTAATCAGAGATGCCAAAACCCAGAGTCAGACATCTGTCTTTCAGGAGCGACCACCATAAGGCTGATGAAAGAGGGTTCATGGAAAGGTCAGGGAAAAAAATGCCAAAAGTTATGCTTACTGTTATAAAAAATATTTATGGTAAGCAGTATGATTTGCTCCCTTTTTGTTATATATTTTCCCCTGTTCATTTGTATAACTACAGTATTGAGTTTATTTCATTAGCTAGTATTGGTAAATGAACAAAGCTTGATTAAAATTCAAATTATAATTCCATCGTGATGCATTCTGGCCTGGTATTCTCTCGATCTAATAAGAAATTATGCCTCATCAAACATACATAATTTGGCTTGAAATGGTGATAGTAGGAAGCCAAATTTATAGACATAATAAAGTTGTCTATGCTGAATATTTTCATTTCGGAGTGCAATATGCACTGGATAACCTAAGTCCCCCAGGCAATCATTTAGTCATCCAGTCTCATTCTGGGTGGAGCTTGTTTACATTTGATAATCACACCGTTAACACTCACTGCTAAATATAAACACAAGGAGTGGATATTAATGTTTGTTTCCCAACTCCAGTGATACTACTATACAATTACATCGATAGTCTGGATAGTGAGAACCTTGAAGCTGCCCAGGTTACTCTTAGACAATGTAAAAAACAAGCGTCTGCAACAAGGAAGAGCAGCATGCAGTATGTGCCTTTGTCCATCGAGGTAGGGAGGCGGCACCATGTGAAGAAACAAGGATGGGTCTATGCCGTGGGCACAGTGATTCTGCAGCGTGAGCACTCGGGGAAGGAAGGAACTTTTGGACAAACTGACATTGTCTGGGGAACTCGTGTTCACCGGAGGCACGCGATGCACATGTGCTGACTACGTGTGAAATTCACGTGACTGGCTGTGTCCCTGGGGGCCAGTCATTTCTCTTCCAGGAACCTTAACTTCATCAACTGGAAAACAAGGGTATAAGATGTTGCCTGTGAATTCCTTTCCAGTTTAAGGTTATACAACAAGGATTATCTCTGTGTGTGCCTATGCATATATATATATATATGCTTTCAACAACAGCAATAATACTAAATCTCATATGAGTTTGAGATTCTGTAACTTGTTATTGGGCTTATTATTTTTCAATAACAGGATTTTCTTTCAGCCCAGGTAACTCTGGGCATGTTAATGTTCTCCAAGCTTTTGTTTCCTTTTATATAAATTAAGTTGATAATAGCACATATCATTGTTTATAGTATGTTGTGAGTATTACCCAGATAATATACGTAATATTTTGCCTAGTGCAGGGCACACAGTAAGTACTTGATACATTTTAAATATTATTTTGTAGCCCTCTCTATTTTGTTTATAAAACAAGTAGATAAAGAATAAGTAGTCTTATGATTATCCAATTGGAAGGGAAACTATGAACTGTTACAAAAATATTTTTTAATGAACTACAGTTACTCAGAGAAGCAGCATCTGCGTTTCGGAAATACATGTTTTCAACAGAAAGAAGAGATCCTAAAATAATGCAATCCTCCTTTAAAAGATAAACTAGAGTAATTACACATTGACTTTGCTACTTTGTAGGATAAGCCCAGACAGTATTGATTTTAATACCTATATAAACCAAAATGGAAGATATGACCAGTCTTAGGTAACTTGCCAAAGTTATCAGGGAAAAAAGCAAACAAACCTTAGAATGTTATTGCTGACAATTGGAGGAGAAAAAGGTGGAAGGGGGAATGCTACATATGAAAAGAAAGTTAAACCAAGCACATACATTTTCTGCATGAACAAATGACATAAAAGATGTTTGCTACAGAGACTGACTTATTAGGTAGAACTAATGTAAGATAAATTCGATCTTAAGACAATAAACATTTTAAGAACTAGAAGCTCACAAAAATTAGTTTTAAAATTAGTAAATTTTTAGGGACTTCACTGGTTTTCCAGTGGCTAAGACTATATGCTGTCTTTAAAATGTCTAGACAGCATACTAAAAAGCAGAACATTACCTTGCCAGCAAAGGTCCATCTAGTCAAAGCTGTGATTTTTCTAGTAGTCATGTACGGATGTGAGAGCTGGACTATAAAGATGCTGAACACCGAAGAATTGATGCTTTTGAAATGTGGTGTTGAAGACTCTTGAGAGTCCCTTGGACTGCAAGAAGATCAAACCAGTCAATTTTAAATGAAATCGGTCCTGAATATTCATTGGAAGGACTGATGTTGAAGCTGAAACTACTATACTTTGGCTACCTGATGCAAGAACTGACTCACTGGAAAAGACCCTGATACTAGGAAAGATTGAAGGCAGGAGGAGAAGGAGACGATAGAGGATGAGATGACTGGATGGCATCACCGACTCGATGGGCACGAATTTGAGTAAACCCCAGGAGTTTGTGATGGACAGGGAGGCCTGGTGCGCTGCGATTCATGGGGTCGCAAAGAGAGTCGGACACGGCTGAGCGACTGAACTGAACTGAACTGACTATTGACCTAAGGTTAGCATGACTTCACCCCAGTACTACCAGACCATAACCTCTGCCTTCCTCCTCACTTTCTCTGTGCTGTACCTCATCAGTCATTGGCCTGAAGGTGGAATTAACACCCTAGGGTGCAGGGTACAGCACACACAAAGGTGAGGATAACAAAATTTGCCTCAATAGGAGGTCCAAATGAGTACTGTGATGTCATAATGCTGGTTCAACCTGATTTCTCTCGTTACTCTATTTGCTTGAGATATATATATATATATATGTTTATATACAGACAGACTCACAGACATAGACACACACACACAGTTTCTTAATTAACTTACTCCTTATTATGATTCATTCACCTCCTGACAGATTTCAGTTTCTCCAGACTCAGGAGCTAGGGAAGATGCAATACTGGCTACTCCATAAAGGCCCTATGTGCAGATGCAAAGACAAACATTTACCAAGTGGTCTTAAATTGGGCTTCTGAGGTGGCATAGTGGTAAAGAATCCGCCTGCTGATGCAGGAAACACGAGACGTGGGTTTGATACCTGGGTGCGAAGATCCCCTGGAGCAGGAAATGGCAAGCCACTCCAGTATTCTTGCCTGGAGAATTCCATGGATAGAGGAGCCTGGCGGGCTACAGTCCATCAGGGTGCAAAAGAGTCAGACATGACTTAGCGTGTGTGCGTGAACACACACATGCACACAGTTTAAATTGAAAGCCTGAGACTGGGGAGTTTTCCTTTCTTATGGCTCATGACTTTGGAAAATTGAACTGAGGGGGAAAAAAAATCTTCTGGAATTTTAAGATGTGAGTCCAGTGAGTTTTTTTTGTTTTTTTTTTTCCCCTATTGTCCTATTATGGTTGTTTGAGGCTGGGGTCCATATAGCAGCTGCATACAAATCCCGTGTAATTCTCCTGAACATGTGGGATGTTACTTAAGGCTGAATTCTGGGAGGAAGCAGGACGTTTCAGTGTGAGATTAGTTGAAACAGCTGAGGCAGAGTGCAACATGGTAAGCTAGCCTTGAATCCAGGCTTCTGCGCAGGCAAGCCAGACTGGAACTGGTGAGAGAAGGGTCATACCCCGCCTCAGACGAGGTGGCCCCAGGAGGAGTAGAGGGTTGGGAGGGAGTGACCTTGAGGGTGAGGCTTGTGGGAAGCTAATGGAATCAGAGTCTCTCTGACTTCTAAGGGGAGAGAAGGAACATGATCCTGGTCAAAGCCAGGAAGAGAGAGAATTCACATTCTAGAGAACCTCTTGTCTTTTCCTGTGATGAGCTTTTCTTCAGTGAACACATCTTTTTAATGAGCTTTTCTTCAATGAACACATCTTTTTAAAGCTTCCATTTGTTGAGCAATAAATATGGACTAGGAATACTGCCAAAGGCTTTATATACACAAGATCACTGTCCTCAGAACACCCATGTGAGATGTGTATAACTATGACCACCCCCACCCCCAGATTGCAGATGAGGAAACTGAGACTTTGCATGTTAAAGAATGTGCTCCTGAAAGATGCCAAGATTCTCACCCTGGCCTGACAATCTTTAAGTTAGAGCTCTTTATCTTTAAACTGCACTGCTCTTCTTTCATGATCAGAGACCCTGGGTTCCATAGAAAGTCGACTTTCAAATGCATAAATAACATAAATTGCCAAGATTTTAAATGGTTGTCATTGCCTACTTATTAGAGAGGAACATACATGCTGT
Organism: Cervus canadensis; assembly: GCF_019320065.1. Lineage (NCBI taxonomy): Eukaryota > Metazoa > Chordata > Mammalia > Artiodactyla > Cervidae > Cervus > Cervus canadensis. The sequence continues at coordinate 80,440,126 of NC_057389.1, forward strand.
TTCAGAAACAGTTTTTGGCTATCAGTGCTGGGAAAAATATTTTGTGTTTAAAATTTTAGTTGTTTTAAAAAATAATCTTATTTATTTATTTTTGGCTGTGCTGGGTCTTCATTGCTGTGTGGGCCTTTCTCTAGTTGCAATGAGCAAAGGCTCATTTTCTAGTTGTGGTGTGTGGGCTTCTCATTGCAGCGGCTTCTCGTGTGGAACATGGGCTCTAGGGCATGAAAATTTCAGTAGTTGTGGTTCTCAGGCTCTAGAGCACAGGCTCAATAGTTGTAGTGTACAGGCTCCTTGGCATGTGGGATCCTTCTGGATCAGGGATTGAACCTGTGTCTCCTGCATTGGCAGATGGATTCTTTACCACTGAGCCACCTGGAAACATACATATAAGTAATACTGTATATAATTAACATACGACTAATAAAACTAAAATTTTAGGGCTTCCTGATGACTCAGTGAAAAAGAATCCGCCTGCCAATGCAGGAGACTCAGGAGATGTGGGTTCGATCCCTGGGTCGGGAAGATCCCCTGGAGAAGGAAATGGAAACCCACTCCAGTAATTCTTGCCTGGAGAATCCCATGGACAGAGGAGCCTGGCGGGCTATGGTCCTTGGATTCGCAGATAGTTGGACACGATTGAGTGACCAGCACTTTCACTTCATTTTCACATAATGAATACTACTTAGCAATAAATTGAAATGAACTCATAGCATGCAGCAACATACATGTGTTTCATAGTTATCATGCTGAAAGAAATTGGACACTGCAATATATACAGTACAAGTCTGTATGAAATTCTAGAGGCAGAAATAATAGACAGTGACAGTTGATTCATACTCAGTGGTTTGCCAGGGCAAGGTGGGTATTGGGGTGTGGAACTGACTGCAAAGGGGCACAGAATTTTGCAAAGAAATGTTCTGAGTGTTGAAGGGGTGGTGGTTACATGAGTCAAGGTATTCAGATGATAGACTTAAACTGTTTGTAAATTATAACTCAATAAAGTTGACTTTAAAAAAAAGATTACTGGCTTAGAAGAGAGCATGCATTAAAAAACAAAAATTCCTCCATCTCAGTTTCTCTCTTCCACAATGTTTTCTGTAACCAGAATGTTACAGGAATGTTTCAGGAAGTTTATATCCTGTTATTTTTCCTTAGTTGCAAGTTAGATTTTGTTCATAAAAGCCAAGTAGAAAAAAATGATTAGACTTTAAAAATAAAGCTATTTAGAATTTTTAAACCATCTTACCTGGATAATCAGATTTCCTCTATATGTGAGGTTTTACCACTCGGGGTATTCTTAAAATACTATTTTCTAAAATGAATATTTACCTCCATATGCCTTAAATAACATTTACTGAATACAGTTTAATCTTCTCTGAATGCCTCGAGGTCATCATTATGAATATAAAAAGTTGTGCTATTCTGTAATACAGTGATGATTTCAGTTTGTTATTGCACATAGAACTATTTGCTTCTATGCTAAATGGCCTCAGAATACTGAGCTTTTTAAGTTTTTGTGCTTGCATCTTATTCTTTCCTATTTTTCTCTTGTTGGGCTATCAGCAAGCTTTTTTTTTTTTTCTCTTTTTTTGATGTTGCCTGTTTGTCTCTCTGTAGGAGTTGCTTTCCTCTCTTCTAACTTCTAAGATAATCAAATTATCAGCACATATATGTATAGAGCAGTGGTTCCCACCTATTGACTTACAAACCAGCAATTGACTGGTTTCAAATATATCCCTGGAAACTTGTCAAAACTGCAGATGTCCAGGCTCCCTCCTCAGTGATTCTAATATCTAATTCAGGATGCATCCCATATCACCTTTCTTTAAATTATGGAAATACGCTTGTGTATATTGATCACAAAAGTAGAAAAAAACAGTGCAATGAACCTCTACATCATCCAGTTCAATAATTATTAACATTCTGTTGATCTTTTCCATGTACCTGCTCCTTCCCCATTTTTTTTTTTAAAAACAAAAAACAAAAAGTTGGCCCCACAGGCCAAATCCAACTTGCTCCAAGTTTTTTAAAAATTGAGATATAATTCATTCACAATAAAATACACCCTTTTTAAAAAAAATAAAATAAATAAAATACACCCTTTTAAGTGTATATAATTCAGTGGTTTAGTTTATAAAGCTCTACAATCCTCACCATTATCTCCTTCTACAGCATCATCATCAGCCCCATCCCCAGTAGTATGACTCAGGCCCTGACCACCACGAATCAACTTTCCACATCAATGGCCTTAACCTATTCTGGACATTTCATATAAAGAAAATCACACAATATGCAAGTTTTTTTTGTGTGTCTGGCTTTTTCACTTAGTATTTACAACGCTCATCCATGTAGTAGCATGTATCAATACTTTACTCCTTTTTCTGAATGAATAAATATCCCATTCTAGAATTCACCACATTTCATTAATCCATTCACCAGTTGATGCACATGTGGGTTGTTTCCGCTTTTCAGTTGTTATGAACAAGGCTGCTGGGAACATTCATGTGCAAGTTTTTATGTCTCCAGTTCTCTTGGGTATACACCCAGAAGTGGAATTGCTGGTTCAGATGATTATGTTCAACTTTCTGAAGAACTGTGAGACTGTTCCCAAAGTGGTTGCACCATTTTATTCCCACCAGCAATGTATGAGGCTGCCAATTTCTCCAGATTCTTCCCAGTGCTTGCTGTCATTTTGATTCCTGCCATTCCTATTGTGAAGTGGTAGCTCATCGTGGTTTTGATTTGCATTTCTCTAGTGATGAATGGAAATCCCATGGACGGAGGAGCCTGGTGGGCTGCAGTCCATGGGGTCGCTGGGAGTTGGACACGACTGAGCGACTTCACTTTCATGCATTGGAGAAGGAAATGGCAACCCACTCCAGTGTTCTTGCCTGGAGAATCCCAGGGACAGAGAAGCCTGGTAGGCTGCCATCTATAGGGCCGCACAGAGTCGGACACGATTGAAGTGACTTAGCAGCAGCAGTGATAAATGGTGCTGAGTGTCTTTTTTGTGTGCTTATCAGTTGTTTGCATATCTTCTTCGGAGAAATATCTATTCAGGTTTTTTGCCCCTTTTTAAATTGGCTTATTTGAGTTTTATTTTTCACTGTTGAGTTTTTAAGCCAAGGTACTAGACTCATTTCAGTTATGTAATTTGCAACTATGTTCTATTCTGTGGACTATCTTTTCAGTATCTTGATAGTGCCCTTTCAAGCGTAAAAGTTTTAAATTAATTGTCTAAGTTCCAGAAAAACATCTATTTCTGCTTTATTGACTATGCCAAAGCCTTTGACTGTGTAGATCACAATAAACTGTGGAAAATTCTGAAAGAGATGGGAATACCAGACCACCTGACCTGCCTCCTGAGAAATCTGTATGCAGGTCAGGAAGCAACAGTTAGAACTGGACATGGAACAACAGACTGGTTCCAAATAGGAAAAGGAGTATGTCAAGGCTGTATATTGTCAATGTGTTTATTTAACTTAAATGCAGAGTACATCGTGAGAAATGCTGGGCTGGATGAAGCACAGGCCGGAATCAAGTTTACTGGAGAAATATCAATAATCTCAGATATGCAGATGACACCACCCTTATGGCAGGAAGTGAAGAACTACAGAGCCTCTTGATGAAAGTGAAAAACTTGGCTTAAAGCTCAACATTCAGAAAACTAAGATCATGGCATCCAGTCCCATCACTTCATGGCTAATAGATGGAGAAATAGTGAAAATAGTGTCAGACTTTATTTTGGGGGGCTCCAAAATCACTGCAGATGGTGACTGCAGCCATGAAATTAAAAGATGCTTACTCCCTGAAAGGAAAGTTATGACCAACCTAGACAGCATATTAAAAAGCAGAGATATTACTTTGCCAACAAAGGTCTGTCTAGTCAAGGCTATGGTTTTTCCAGTGGTCATGTATGGATGTGAGAGTTGGACTATAAAGAAAGCTGAGCACTGAAGAATTGATGCTTTTGAACTGTGGTGTTGGAGAAGACTCTTAAGGGTCCCTTGGACTGCAAGGAGATCCAACCAGTCCATCCTAAAGGAAATGAGTCCTGAATATTCATTGGAAGGACTGATGATGAAGCTGAAACTCCAATACTTTGGCCACCTGATGCAAAGAGCTGACTCATTTGAAAAAACCCTGATGCTGGGAAAGATTGAAGACAGGAGGAGAAGGGGATGACAGAGGATGAGATGGTTGGATGGCATCACTGACTCAATGGGCATGAGTTTGAGTAAACTCCGGGAGTTGGTGATGGACAGGGAGGCCAGGTGTGCTGCAGTCCATGGGGTTGCAAACAGTCAGACACGACTGAGTGACTGTACTGAATTTTTCCTAGTTTGCCTGTGCGTTAGGTGTCATGTCTAAGAAACTGCTACCTATCTAAGATCACAAAGATTTACACATAAGTTGCTTCTAAGAGTTTCATAGTTTTAGCTCCTACATTTAGGTTTCATGCATCTGAATTTTTCAAAAGCTTCTTGTGTGATTCTGAGGTACAACTAGTTTTGGAAAGTAAAAGTAAGTAAATTCTGGCAGCCTCCAGGAATTTTTTTTTTAAGTATGAACTTTCATGCACAGTTTTCTTAAAAAGTTAAATGAGAGTTCTTTTTAATCTCCTTTTTGGTGTTTTGCTGTATTGCAGAATGTTGAGATGTGCGGAGAGCTGAATCAGGAAAAGTGTGTACTACTATTTAAGTGTATGGTGACCTCTTAGTACCAGAATACTAAAACAGTGCAAATATATTTAGGAAATGCTCCTTATAGTTTCAAGTTTAAAAACACAGACTATCATCTTAAAGTCATTTTCAGTGTAGGGTGCCCCATTGTTCTGATCCACATATTGGAAAATGTCGGGGAGAAAAGAAAGCAAAATACAGCAGCTGAGACCTAGCTTCTAATCACAGAGGACAGCATGATGGCCACACTTTTCAACTGTAGAAAGACACCCAGCTGTTGTTGTTCAGTCGCTCAGGCATGTCCGACTCTTCACGACCCCAAGGACTGTAGCACGCCAGGCCTCCCTGTCCCTCACCATTGCCCCGAGTTTGCCCAAGTTCATGTTCACCCAGATATATCCACAAACCTTCACAGTTGTTAGTAGACAGTTTGTTCTAGACCCTGAGGCCAGTAGTTCTCAAACTTAAATGAACATCAGAATCACCTGGAGAGCTTGTAACAACCCAGATTCCTGGGTCCCATACCCAGAAATGGTGGACAATGGGCTGGGGAAGGGCCCAAAAACATGCCTTTCTGATAGGCTAGGAGATTCTGGCCCTAAGACCCCACTTTGAGGATGAATGGACTGCCCATCCCGCCCTGTTGCTTAGTGAACCCTGAGCAAGCAAGCTTTAAGCCAGGAGACTCCTCTGTGTTCCACCTTGGTCAGGCGCATGCTAATAGTATACTAAGGAAGTCACGAGGCTGTGAGTATACTTTCAAAATTTGGTTTAAATTCTTAGTCACTGACAGTCTCATTTCAGGTTCCAAGAATATGATCATTTTTCCAAATGCCATTTGGTCACTTGGGAATGCATCCCGATTTGAATGCATACTGATTTCAATAAAATTAGCAGGGATTATCTAAATTATTTTGTTTTTCTGATTTTTTTTTCCTTTGGTATTTGATTTGCTTGATGCATGTATATGTCAGCTGTGGTTAGGAATGCTATTCAAGAACATTCACTGTGTTTGCCATAATGGATTTGACCTACGGCCAAACAGTACTCTTGAGAGATGTGGTTGTGACTTTGACAGATTGAGCCAAAGTTAAATTCTGATGAACTGCAAAGGAATTTTATCAGTCCCAGGATGTTTGCCAGCTGAGCTGGGCAAACGAGTGACTTTCTAAAATGTCCTGCACAATCCACATTTACCCTGTCACCTGTACTTCCTACCTTCTGAAAGGTCAGCTAAAAACTCCATTTTTCCCTATTTTCTGCCATTTCCAGGACCATAAGCTTAAACCTGAGAACTGAATGTTAAGCTGTGTTCCTGTCTCTCACGAATCAGCAGGGGCAGAGTTCAGCGAGCAGAAGGGAGTTTACAGTTCTGCTGATTGCACGGTGGCAGAATGAGACCTCAGCTTATTTGGCTTCTCGGCAGAAAAGGTAAGTAGAAAATGTTTCTGTTGGTCAATCGAGGTGATCTAGGAACACAGAGAAATCTGACAGGCTGGACACAAGAAGACACTTTGCATTTAGATTCTTATAGCAATCCCTGAAGTCTGTTAATCATGTTTTGAGAGAAATGGGACATTGGTTTTGAGAAGAAGAAACAAAAGTCCTGTGCCAACCCTGTCTGCAACATCTGCAGGCCCAGCTCCACTCCAAGTTTCATCTGCACACTCTCAAGCCTTCTGTTACCCAACCACCCACAAGGAGGGATTCATCTTCCACCCCATAGCAACCCTCCCAAGGAGGAAGGAAGCTTTTTATTTTAAATAGACCACAACCCAATGAAAACCAGTCATCCCAGTATCCATACATCCACCAGAGGGAAACATATGTGCAGTGTTTTAATCCCAGGGAGTGGTATTAGTCACTAGGCTTCTAAGAAGTTTGACTGTGTTATTCCCCCCTCACTTTTCTAAATTACAATGGCAATAACTGCATTTGCACAGAAATCACCCCAACTGGTTAGCTACTTCATTTAATGACCACACGATTCCTATTTTATGGGTACAAAATAGTTGATCTCATTGAACTGGCAATTTAGAAACCTGAAGCAAATTAGAGCAATTACTAATAAATTATACATTTGGTAACTAACAATTTGTCTATCATCTAGAAATATGAGGAAAAACTGCCAGACTCCCTGGCCCTGTGATTCTGAACAGGTCTTTTCATTTTTTCCTTTCCAAGACCCAAAGTTTTTATTATCCATACCAGTTCCACCATTACTGTGGCTGCTTTTGCAGAGCCCAACATTTATAACACCAAGAATATAAGGGATGGCATTTGCACTCCATTTGGAACAGAGGGTGTGGCTGCTTAAAATGAAAAGAAAAAAAAAAAAAAGGCAACAAAAAACACCCCACCCTAAACAAAACAAGAAATGAGCTTCACTTCAGCTTTCCCTAAAAAAAGTTAGCTCATAGAGGAAATAATGGCAAGAGACAGGAGCAAAATATCTTCTTGTCTGTAATCACTGTTCATAATCACTACCGTGTTTCGTTTCTGGGTGAGGCGGTTTGATGAAATTAAAGGAAGTTCCGTATTATAAATCATCCATAGTTCTGGGGGAGGAGGTGCGATTAGGTCAATTAGCAAGATATGATCTTTCTCCTCTTGCCTGCTTGTCTCACATAGCCCTCGGGTGTGCCATTCAACATGAAAGGCATTGATGTCATTCATTAATTGAGGGCCGGATTCCTCTATCAGCATATTCCTCCCACCTGGTGCCACCTTACTACCAACCACGCTCATCCCTAGCAGGTTTCATCTTCTGTGACTGCTGTCAAAACGTGAGGGGAGGGAAAGAGAGGCTTTTACTATTGAATGCTCCAATTCACTCTCACCGGTTGCTGCTGCTAAGCTGTGCTCAGCTGTGTCTGACTCTTTGTTAGCCCACAGACTATCGCCTGCCAGTTTTCTCTGTCCATAAGATTTCCCAGACAAGAATACTGGAGTGGGTTGCCATTTCCTCCTCCAGGGGATCTTCCTGACCCAGTGATCGAAACTGTGTCTCCGGTGTCTCCTGTGGTGGCAGGCAGATTCTTTACCAATGAGCCAGCTGGGAAGCCCTCATTGGCCTCCTGGAACAAATGAGAAGAGCAAGAAAATGTATCCAGATCGTGGGAAAGGAGGTCCGATGACTCGGAACTAGTTGTTGAGACAGAATGTGAGAAACAGCACCGCAAGTAAAACTTGCAAATTCAAGAGGATTTAGAGATGAATCCCAAATACCCTCAGGCAATGGAGAAAATTTGTTTCCTGCATAATTTATATACTGCATTTCCCCCATACCCAGCAGAAATTATATACCTATTTCTCTACATCACATGATCATCATGTCACTTTTAAAATAGTTTCTTTTTGCCTTGAATACAAATGAAACCTTTGTTCATAATTGTGTATTTTCACACTTTCCCTTATAATTTCAATATGTTTCAGGCTCTTTATTTAGCTATTTTTGCTGAATCCCTGGTTATAGGACCTAAGTCCATGTCATCATGGCTCCCTGGAGAATAACACCGCAAGCATCTCCCAGAGAATCACTAATGTTAGGGGGAAGAAAGGGTATTCAACATTTATTGTTAAGCAGAGCTTAAAACAAAACCAGCCTCCCTGTGAATTCCAAACGCCCTTCTAAATCACCAGGGGTGCTATTTCACAACCTGACCTGCATACTTCGGGCTGCCGTGGGAGTTGGGATGACTCTGTGTCCACACGTTTGCGGGTGGGGTCACTGTAACTAGGTAAACACATTCTGTGTAGCCTGTAGTGCGTGGAGGCCTGAGTGAGGGCACCCCAGTGCATTCCACCTCTGGGGGGCTCCTGCCAGTTGGGGTGAGCCAGAGGAAGCAAGGCTTCTCCCTGTAGGGGAATGCACCTACACACTTGGCAGCCTGGAGGTCACAGAACTCTGTGCCTTTCACCCAGTCAGAGGCTAAAGCAGGCAATCCCAGAGCAAAGAAGGTGACAGAGAGAGCTGGAGTAAGCAGTCCTCAACTCTCACATCCCTTTTGCCTAAAAGGCACTGTAATGACTATCAGTTTCCAGCGCTAGAAAAGAAATGTTGGGGTGTGGATTATGGCTATAAAGTATAAAGTGATCTCTATTAGTAGAACATGTATATGTTTTTGCAGTTAATCACCACACAAAGGTGGCTAAAGTTGATGGCAGAAAAGACTATTCATTGAAAACACTGTAATTGGGGCTGAAGGATGTCTTAGAGGAATATATGCTTCATATTCATAAGAGAGCAAAAGGTATTTTTTAAGGTGGGGGCTTAGAATGAAGAAAAGATGGGTAGGGAACGCTCCGTCCACCAAGATGGTCTGATTGCTGGGGATGGCAGTCCAGGCCTCTGGCTCCCACCTTACTCTGTCAAAGTTACACCCAACCGAGAAGAAGAAAAAAATTCCTGGAAGCCATCACCCTAGGAGGGAGAGGCCTCATCAGTATGTTCCGCTTCTGAATTCTATTCTTTTGGCCCAAAGAGGCCTTGCTTTCCTCCGTATTTGGGCAGTGTTATTCTCTGGATAATGAGAGGCGGAGGGAAAAATAAATAACCTTTTCATAATATTCCTGCTCTGGTATTTTGCTCAAAACTCTCTGTTACCAAGGAAATGATGAAGGTCCTTAATTAGGGGTTTTCAAATCAAAAGCATTACTCCGATCAGAGGTGGCACCTTTCTAGCAGTGTTCATATGATGAGCCCATTTGAAAACGGAGGCCAGGGAGTCCTGACCAAGACCTCAGATCACATGAAATTCACGGAAACTGGCTATTTAGACAATAAGGAAATGGGTATCTTTTCATAAGACACACTCCATTTACTAAGTTTTTGCATATTCAGTCACATCCTGAGTGTTACTTTATTACAAAAAATTAATTTTTATCTATGACTTAGAAGCCTTAACAAAAAGCTATTTAAGTTATATGTGACAGTTGAAGTCATTTGGTTATCATTGCATCTGTTTGTGTGCTCAGTCGTGTCCAATTCTTTGCAACCCTAGAAACTGCAGCCCACCAGGCTCCTTTGTCCATGAAATTTTCCAGGCGAGAATAGTGGAGTGGGTTGCCATTTCCTCCTCCAGGGAATCTTCCTGACTCAGGGATTGAACCCATGTTTCTTATGTCTCCTGCATTGGCAGGTGGGTTCTTTACCACTGAACCACATCCTTATATCTATTTTAAAGTAGAATATGGTATTCTAACACTAAAACTTTATTATTACATTTTCCTGTTTTCCCGTATATAGGTTCACATTATATTTTCACTTGTATGATATTTCTGGTAAACTGATACCAGAAATATACTAGAACCTAAACTAGGGTCATATTTTCTCATCAACCACGTTCTGCCAATACAGTAAGCCAGATATCCCAGGAAGCTCTTTATCACCAGGGGTTTCCCTGGTGGTTCAGTGGTAAAGAATCTGCCTCCCATAGCGGGAGATGTGGGTTTGATCCCTGGATAGAGAAGATCCCGTGGAGAAGGAAATGGCAACCCACTCCAGTATTCTTATCTGGGAAATCCCGTGGACAGAGGAGCCTGGTGAGCTGCAGTCCATGGGGTCACAAAGAGTCAGACACAACTTAGTGACTGGACAAAACAACAAGGGAGGGACGCAGAATATGGGAATGGTGAAGCCTTTCTCCCAGGAAGAGCAAAAGCAGTCTGTTAGCAAACTGATGTGAAAGGTGGTAGGTTTTTTAAATAATGGATCAGGGTCTATGTGGGTGAGGCTCAAACCCAACAACTTGACTGGCCGAGACTCAGGATGATTTGAAATGCAAATTTTCACATGGAAGCGCCTGAAAGGAATCAAGGAAATTTAATGCCCCTCGAATAGATGAATCCTCTCAGACAAGAAATGTGCCTCCTCTTCTCCCCATGCCGTCACATCCCCAGCAGGCCTGCCCCAGCTTCTTTTTTGCTTTTGTTTACTGCCTTTGGAAGTGCCCGCTGTTCTTACATCCTTATCTCTTCTGTGACTCCCCAGGGTAACACTTAAAGCTCCCTCAGTCAGGTTCTCACTGTCTTTTTCTCTTCCCCTTGGATAACTCTCCCCTCCTTTTTTTCTACTTTGTCACCCAGGGAATGACAAAAGAAGGTATCTCCCTTTCTGCATTCATGGGGCTGTACTACATGTTCTGAATTCTCTTTTCCTGCCCTCCATGGGATGTGGTTGGGTGTCCGGACTATACTGCAGGTACCTTGAGGGTAAAGTTATCTAGAACTCACTGGGATTTGGGGACAACATCTTACGTGACTCAATCAGTTTTGCTTTCTAAATATTTTGCCAGTCCTGACCCTTGGAGTCTCCCTTCTTTCTTGCTAGCTTGCCCTCCTTTCAAAGCCAGGTCCAGGTCAGCTGTCTCTTAGCAAGCCTGCGGCTGGGTATCTAGCTTCATTCCCTCTGCTCTGGGTCAGAGCTTCCTTGAAGAGCCATCTGACCATCTGCACAGGGACACTCAGGTCCTTGGTGATTTCGGGGAAGCTCATCTCCTTTCTCCATCGGGGCCTCCTCACATCCTCCATCTGCTCTCCGCCGGCTCCACACCTGGGGGGCTAATTAGCACAGTCTTCCCTC